>NC_137972.1:75033626-75585810 GCF_963924665.1 Micromys minutus | reverse complement strand
CCTTCCTTCCTTCCTTCCTTCCTTCTTCCCTCCCTCCCTTCCTCCCTCCCTCCCTTCCTCCCTCCCTCCCTCCCTCCCTCCTTCCCTTCCTTCCTTCTTTCCTTTCTTTTCTTAATCTGTATTCTAGGGATCAAACTTGCATGTGGTTTTATCTTCTGAGCCACCCCCCACCCTCCAGAGCCTTCTCGAAAAGGTGAAATTGAAAGACCATCTTAAGTAAAGACACTGTTACTGATTTTTCAGCAGACCTTATATGAATGACTAAAATCAGAAATTATTCTGAGCTGTCAATTTTCTGGTATTAAATGGAGTTTAAGTGATCTCCTAATTCACATCTCTCTAGAAGCTTTAATAATTAGGTTCTGGGTTCCTTTTAACATTTTACAACATCCGAGTGATTTATTCACGTTAAGCTTTCTTTCTTTCTTCTTTTTTTTCCTGGTTCTGTTCTACATCAGGTCCCTTCCTGAGTATGTTGCACATCTCAGTGAACTCCAGGGATGCCAGCACTAATAGTTGATGTCTCGCACTATTTTAAGGATTATCTGTTTGTTCTAGTTTGTTTTGCATGGCTGTGATAAACATCACAACTGTTGCACTGAACTGTCCTCCGAGCCTCACCACCATCATCTTCAAGACTTTGGTTGCAGCTGCTCATCAAAGATCACCATAGCTGGACTTGTTGACTATTGATGCTTCTTATAGGAAGAGGAGGAGGAGGCAGAAAGGATGGTGGGACCCTCCCCTGAGTACCTGGCTAACCCTCCTAGCCAGCTGAGTACATTTCTATCTTAACTGCAGCTGCACGAGCATGGAGTCTGGAGAAGAGCTTGTGGATAAAGAGAGGGAAGAACTAGGGGAGAGGATTCTGCCTGTATGTCACGTGGGAGTCATCATTCATGTTGGCTGCAGATTCTCCACTAGTAACAAGTTCATTAGTTTTCCAGAGTAAACCTTGGTGGAATGGTACCTTAGCTTGTGGTGGAGACCATAGAAGGAAAGGATAGACATTATTTATATCTCCACCAGGGAAGGAAATTTAGTGACAATGACCAAAAGCAACTTGGGAAAGAGAGGGCTTGTTTGGTTTGTAGGTTACAGTGCATTGTCAGGGAAGCTAAGGCAGGAACTCAAAGCGATCCTTGAAGTGGTAATTGTGGAGGATTCTGCTAACTCTCTTGCTCCCAGACCCATACTGAGCTTTCCTTCCTATGTAGCCCTGTCTTTCTTATGTAGCCAAGAGCCATCTGTTTAGGGATGGAACCACTCATAGTGGTCTGGGTTCTACTACATCAATTAGTAGTCAAGAAAACATGCTGCATACCCATTTTTTTTTTTAAGAGCAATCTGTGAGACAGTTCAGCACTTACATTTCCCTCTTCTCAGATGACTCTAGGTTTGTGTCAAGTTGTTGTCTGAGGGAACTGTGACACTATTAAACTATTGGATACTTGCAACAGCTAGCTGATTAGGAATACCGGAATCTTAGAGATGTCTTAGGTCTGAGAAAACTGTGTGAATGTTAGTCAGTGTCTGTCTCTATCCTTGGTGTCCTCGGGCCCATTTATTTCTTCTCCTGAGCTCCCCTGCAGTTCAGGGAGTATGGCCTGGTGCTTTTGCAGTGACACTTTTAGTAGGAAAGAACCTCGCCACCCTACACTGGCATGCAGAAAACAGATGGTGATACTGGGTAGTGGTGCCAAGTTCATTCTGCTCTCTGGGTCACCTTGTTGATCGCTTATGAGAGATAGTAGCCTTTTTTCTGATTCCTTTGCACTTTACCTACTAGGTAAGACAAGAGCCCACAAGATAGTGGCTTTTTCTTTGTTTCTGAGGACCCAACACTGGCAGTAGGAGGGCTGTGCCTGCTTTTCCTTAGTGAGTGGTTGGTGTGGGGGGGGGGGCTGCCTCGGGGCACAGTGTTATTCTCTAGGTTTCTGTGCTCTCTGTTCTGGTGGCCTGACCCCATAGTGTAGGAGCTAGCATGAAACAGGAAAAAGTAGCCTCTAACTGCTGTTAGTTGAGTGTCCTATCCTTTACCCCCATTGCAATCTTTCCTTGGATGCTCAGATAGACCCCTGGATGATTTCCAACACTCCAAGGCTTCACATTCCACTGGTTGTGGTGGCTGTTAAACACACCTCCCTAATTCTCCTGCCTTGATTCCATGCAGAGTGGGCAGTTTGAGGTATGGACTGTGAACGTGCTCTTCTGCCTGCCCCTCCCCATTTATGATTCTGGAGGGACAGAGAATCTATCCACACAGTGGACCCTCTTCTGTACAATGGCCTGTCTCTGATTTAAAGGGAGTTCAGCATCACATTCTAAGAATCATTTGGAGCTAGGGTGTTTGTGATGGAGCAAGTAGAAAATATACAGGCTCCAGGGTTAGAACGTTCTTACTATGGTTGGAGACTGGAAAGGACAGTGAGTCCCCAGCAGAAGAAGCAGAAGACAAATGCTAACCACAGAGGGATAACTGGGAAGATCTCATCAGTCCACGTCCAGAGAATTTGTCCCCAAGCCTGCCATTGGCTTCTCGTTGTCTCCTTCCTTCAGTGAGTTCTGCCCTTGCCCTTGGTCTCTTGGAACTAGACAGTGGAAAGTATTTCCCTTCTGGAGTGACAAAGCACAAAATCTCCATGGGAAGCTGGGAGGAATGTATCTTTTTTTTTTCCCTTCTAGCCAGCTGTCTTTATCAGCTGGACAGTGACATCAGCTGTCACATCCTGTGTCTCTCAGTGATATTTCCTGGACTCTTCCAGTAGCCCACGCCTACTGACCCTGTCTTGGGTCGGGGAGCTCCTGTTCTCAATCCTAGCCATGTGACTCTTTGTAGTGCCCAAGCCTACCATGCTCTGTGTGGCCCCTGCGGGAACTCAGTGATTGGCTCCTGAGCGCACCTCTCGAGAAACAGCGAGGATACTGTGTCCTGACCTCAGCCTCATTTCTGGCATCATATTTATAAATTCACTATCAAGTCACTCACTGACACATTGCTGGGTATCTTATCATGGCGGATTTAAAGCCTCACACTTCCCCTTTCTTGTTTTGAGTCCTTGAGCTCACCTCTGGGCAGGAACTCAGAGGGGTATGGCAGTGACACTCGGCCTATGTATTTAAATGTTGGCACTGTAAATAATCACGAGTCCTGGCTGGATGGCAGGTGCTGGAAAGCATCTAATATATCCTTTCAGTCTCCATGGTTGTGAGGTCCTTTAGAACCTGAGGCTGAGGTTAACAGCTCTACCAACAGCTGGTGTGGTGGCTGACCAGGACAGTGGGAAGGAGCGAGTCCCCTGTTCCATTCCAAGCTCCTGCAGAGTGATGAAACCTCAGTTTCCTCCGTGGAATCTGGTCTGGCTTTTAGGGCTGTTTATGGGGGGACAAATGTCCCGACACGTGCTCAGATGCACAGGGCCTGTGTCAATGAACACTTCTTGGGGTTTGTGTGAGTACTGGGCCTCGGGCAGTGTCTAAAGAGCTGCAGATCTGAGATGTGCTCAAGAGCAGGTGTGTAGGTAGACCTTCCTCGTCTCGGCCAGGGTCCTGTCCTTCCTTCCTGCAGACTCTCCCTGTTGCTGTCATCTGGCCAGAACACAGGATACAGCGAGAAGATACCGGATACTTGCCTGGTTTTCCCACTAAGAGCACCACTGTCTACCACAGCAGTGACCTTAAGGCTCTGACTTGGGGGCCCTGTTGGCCTTAATGGCTTTGGCCCTGCAGTCACTCATACCCCCCCCCCCCATGAGTGACATGACACTGTCTGTGTGCACACAGGCCCCACAGCAGCTGGGACCACACAATGCTTAGCCTTATCCTGGCCTCTCAGAATGGCCAGGCAGCTTCTGCCTTTCAGAATCCCAGCAGGCGCCAGGGGTACCCTGTGGAGGTGATTTGCCAGTTCCTATAAATGGCAGATTTGAATTCTCAGAACCTTGGAAACCTGCTTTCTCTTCTCTTTGTGATGGATGGTCTGAGCTAGCCACATTGTTTTACTGACACTGGGCTGGGCACAAGTCCTTAAGATTTAAAATATCATCCTGCCATGCAAGCTGTATGCCTTAGGACAGGTTCCTTGCCCTCTCTGAGCTTCTTCCATCTCTTTATGCTGAAGTCAGAAGTCAGTAATACCAAGCCCTCAGTGTTTGGATAGGAATTTAATGAGATGATGTTTATGTTGAGCATTGTGCCCAGGGCCTGGAACACCTTGAGGATGCAGCAGATAATTAGATTCCTCAGATAGAATCACAAGAAAGAAAGGAAAAAGCCAAACACACTCCATGACACATCACCCTGCTATTTGTAGTGATCTGACAGAGTTCAGATTTTTTTTTTTTCTGATCAAAGTAAAAGAGCTTTAATTATACCCACACTTGTGGTTTGCTTGCACTGCAATGAATGGATCTCAGAAAGCTCCCCCTTCCCAGTTGATGTTTGGAATGCAGATCAGGCTGGTGTCAGGAGCCAAGTCAGTGCTTTCTCTGCAGGGCTCCCAGCACCCTTGGTCCCAGCACCCCTGGTCCCAGCACTGAAAGGCTGAGAGACTGAAGGCAGCTTCTTATAGACAGCTGGCTCTCCTATCCATGTGTGGTCTTTGTCCCTGTTGCTCCTTGCTTCCCTTTCACTTTAGTCCCCAAGTGACAAGTGTGTCACTGATTTTTGAAACAGATAAAGGGACGCTGGAGTTGGCCTTCAGGGATCCCAGGCCCTGTGCCTGCTTTGGCTGGCTTGATCAGGAATGAGAAACCTCAGGTTCCCCTTTCTGCTAGGTGGAGTAGTGACAGTCCTTGGAGTTGCAGGGGGCAGACAGGGAAGATCAGTTTGTAAAAGTGCTTAGCACAGCACCCACTCCATAAGAAGTGCTCTGTAAAGCTCACCTGGATTAACATTAGCAATAGATAACATCTGAGTACTCACTTTTGCAGAATCAGCATGTCCAGATAAGGAAAGAGGAGGTAGCTGTGCATACCGGATCCTGTTACTCTTGCAGGTGTATTTATTTTTTTAGTGTGTGTGTGTGTGTGTGTGTGTGTGTGTGTGTGTGCGAGCACACAAGTTTATATGTGTATATCCGCATATATAAGGAAATTTGAGGACAACTTCAGGCGTTCTTCCCCAGAAGCTGATAAACATTGTTGTAAGAGATTCTATCATTGACCTGGAACCGATTGGCCAGTGGTACCCAGGGGTCCAACCATCTCTGCCTTCCCTGTGCTGAGGCAAATGTATACTACCAGTTCTGGCATTTTTATATGAGATCTGGGAGTTAAAACAAACTCTCCACTTTACTAGCTGATCTGTCTCCCAGCCTGAGAAGTTATTTTTTTTTTAACTTTATTACATTTACACACACACATTTACACACACACACAAATACACACACACATACACAAACATATACATGTACATATATATACACACACACATGCACACATTTACATACACATGTACACATACATGCACATGTACATATACACGAATCACACACATTTATATACACCCACATATACATATAAACATACTTATACACACACATATATATGCACATACACACATTTATATACACACATATACATGCACACACACACACACACACATATGGAAGACAGTTTGTGGGAGCTGGTTTTCTCCTCTCATGTAGGTTTCAGGGATGAAACTCAGCTCTTCACTTTTGGTGGCAAGTCCCTTTACCTGTGACTCCATCTCACAGGCCACAAAGGCTTTTGTGGTTTTGAATTTAGTGGCAAGGCATACTTTATACTCCTTGTATAAAGTTAAGTTCTAAATTGTCAACAGGAATGAGACAGGCAGCCTTACAGAACCTAGTGAGCACTGAAAATAATTCAAGTCCCCTGAGTCCCTGTGTGACTCTGTCGTCTCTTCTGTTACCCACCCCATGGCTATTTCCTTATTCTCACCCTTAAAGCATCCCAGGGCCCCAGGTCCTTTGCTCACCCTCCCTCTCCTTGCATTCCAGGGTCACCTTGGCCACTGGTGCAGGGCGAAAAGATACACCATGCTTCCTTGTATGAACTCATATCCTGAAGACAGAGGGGCCTGATTCAGCCCCGCCTCCCCCTGCTTCTATCACGGATAGGTATTATTCCTCAAATCTGTCACCTGTCACCTGTCTGTAAGTGACAAGGTGTGACTGGTGTGACTCTGACTCAGAAAAAAGACAGGCTGTGGTTTATGGCTGATCCTTCTGCTCCTCTGCCTGGGCAGTTCAGCGGCCCCTCCAGTGGAAGTCCACTCTTTGGGGTTTGCTCTTTTTTCCTGGAGTTGTTGAGGGATGATTTCATTTGGCACCACTTGGAAATTGTTGAGATTCTCTGGCTTCTGGTTCATAAATACTGTTTGCCCCGAGCAGCTTTCCTTACACTGAAGAATAACTTACTTTAGGGGGAAAAATGGTTTACAATTTCCTCAATCACACAGTCTGGGAAGCATTGTGACATTCATTTTGAGCTAGAAACAAACTGTGGATGCAGCTTCTCTGTGTCTCTTTCTTGTTCATGGCCAGTACTCTCAGTGTACGTTGCTTTATTCATGTACATTGGTACACTGTATGCATTCATGTTTGTCATGGTTATATTTTCTATAAGCATCCATGACAGTATGTATATTTTATAATAAACGTGGCACACTTATAAGGAATAAAGTTACTTTATGCTCTCTGCAAAAGTCATTTCCCCTCAGTATTTTATGCGACCTGTCAAACACAAAGAAGACCTGGATTATTTGATTGACACCTGTATGCCCCCCGTGATGTTCCCACAATGAAGACATTGCTCTCCATGCCTCCTTATATATTTTCCCATCTCTCTGTCCCTGAGTCCGTCCAGTTCCATCTTCTTGCAGTCATTGTATCTCTATGTAAGTTGTTGGCTGTCAGCGATGAGGCCATGGGCTTATTTTGCAGGAAGCCTGTTACATTCTGGGCTTTCTCTGAGCCTTGCCAGGGCCTCTTACAGAAACCTAGAGACTGCTAATGGCCCACAGAGCCTCCCCCTCCCTCTCAACTGTGACAGCCCTCTGGCCTTTGACATTCTGGTGCTCACTGCCTTTCAGAGTTAGAATTTATGATATACTGTTTGCTAATCTACCTCCTTAGACAAAAAGATATCACTGAACTTCTGAGAAAATTCTGTCTGGTCCCCACCCCTGAGCTCTCACCAGGCAAGGGATAGGTGTCATTTAAGCTCTCACAAAGGCTGATGATGCTGCAGGATTCCCCCTTGGTAAATATTCCCCCCCCCCGAACTCTCTGGTCAGGACTGCCTCCTTAAACCTTCTACCAGACATTACGGTGCTCCTGAGAATCACACTCCTGTCCTGATATCCAGATACTGTCCTTTTTGGGCCCAGATGAAATGAAGGCCTAGTAGAGGGGGACCAGATATCCATTTTCTTTAAGAAAGTATATGGTACATTGTACCAATAATTGGTTTGTATGGTTGGAAGGAGGACCTGTTACAAGCATATTTTCAGTTTTGAACATGTGGGTTTATTGAGTGTATAGCAAGTCAAAGGTAAAGAGAGAAAAATAAGAGAACAAAACATCGTCAGATCAAGTGCTCGGAACAGTCAGCAGAAAGTAATTGGGAAATTCTGTGGAGGCACTTAGCTGGAGTTCCAAGTAGAGAGTCCCCAGCAAAGGAAAGTATCCTCTTGGTACTTCCAAGTAAAGGAACAAATTTCAGCAGAAACGTAATTCCCCATATCAAAAGGAAGCCCACTGGAGGTCTCTAGTATGACTACCCAGGCAATGCAGAATGTCCCATCCATTGGATGCTTCCAAATAAAAGAACAACAAGAAGCAGAGCTAATGGCATCAGATTGGGCACTCAAAACACCCACAGAGAAACTGACTAGGGAAGTCCCCTTCAGGCTGCCATCTGAGGTTCTCTCTCCATAGATGGAGTCCCAGGCAGAGAGCAAAGTGCCTGTTCCCTTAAATGGGACGTCTGAGTCAAAAAACAAATAGTAACAGATTGCAGAAGTATCACCAGATCATGTCGTCAGCACTCACAGCATCCCAGAAAGTAGCTGGTGAAGCTGAGGGAGTCAGCTGGAGTTCCTGATTGAGGTAAATCCAGATACCGTCATCTCAGTGAAGACTGACACACCTACTCTTACCAGGCAGACAAAAAATGTGCTGAGTTTCTGCTGTTCTCCCCCACCCCAGGTACTTTTATATTTGGGGATAATAATAGAGGCCTCTTTTGGAGATGGTTCACTACCTAGCTCTTGTCCACGATAGTCTGTTTGGATGTTCTCGCATCTTCCTGACACAGACGAAGGTCAGCCTTGACAAGGAAGGGCTCCTTGGAGAAGACTTTTAGACAAACCTGCTTGGGTCTGAGTTGTTGGAGTAACCCCAGTTCCAGAGCTATCTTTTCACAGACCAGTTTACCAATATCATTTCTATTATCCAATGTGTACATTCTGCCAAAACGCAATTGTTAAAAAGTAAAAGACATGCCCCTCTGATTATTCTAGACTTCTACTTTTTAAATTGAAAAGAAATCCTCTTTTATACAATATATTGTGGTTGTGGTTTCCCATCACCCATCTCCTGCCAGATTCCTATTTTATTCAGCCCACGAATGTGAGAATCACTAAGTTGGTAAAGCTATGTCAGAGAGGTCCTAGAGGGCCTTGGTACTTACAGGTATCTTGCAAAGGATGAACAATGGGAGACAGGCATGGGTGCATGAGAGGTGGTGGTGGTAAGGATACTGCTGTACCACTCTGACCAGCCTCAAGTCCTTCTAGAAAGGCTACCAGCAGAAGACTCTCTGCTGTCTGCTCTCCTCAGGGTTAGCCTGAGTTGGAAAGAGCCTCTTTGACTGAACGCAGTCTGTCATCCAAGGCTGCGTACATTCTGTGTCTGATCCACTTTTGTGGATTAGAGCCAACCTACTCCTCCCGTCTCCCAACAGAGTTTTTTCAAGGCTTACACATCCGCCCTTGCTGATGGCCTCAAATCTAACATATCTCCCATCAACTGATTCCTTCCCACTCTTTTCTGCAGGGCTGGTTTTTCAACTTGTAGTCTACAACTGTACTTCATGGTCAGTTCCAAGGCAACCCAATCTCTGATACCCAGGTACAAAATTTGTAAATGTTCGGGAACTGAAGCTATAGGCAGTTAGCAGAATGTTTACCAACTTGTGCGTGAAGCCCCAAGTTTACTCTCTAGTGCTTCATAAACCAGGCACATGCCAAATTCCAGCACTTGGAACGTCAGAAGTCAGCCTGGGATGGATGAAACTCTCTCTCTCTCTCTCTCTCTCTCTCTGTGTGTGTGTGTGTGTGTGTGTGTGTGTGTGAGAGAGAGAGAGAGAGAGAGAGAGAGAGAGAGAGAGAGAGAGACAGAGAGACAGAGAGACAGAGAGACACAGAGACACAGAGACAGAGACAGAGAGAGAGGCAGACACAGACAGATAGACAAACTTGGAGTTTCATCAACAGTGGAACCAACCCCATCTATATTCCTCTATTCAGAGCTTGGCACACTGATTTCAGCCAGGCAGGTAGTCAGTAAAGGTTTCAAGTTTTGCAGGCAATACAGTCTGTATTGCATTCTCACGACTGCTCAGATCTGCGTCTTTGTCATGAGGGCAAAGCCATGCTTACTGCACAAATAGGCCATGGCTGTGATCCAGGGATGCCTTAGTTGCAAAACAGGTGGCTGGTGAGATTTGGCTGAGGGTCACAGTGTGCAGACCCCTGACCTAGATAAGCCATTTCATGGATTGGTCTATTAAACTGTCTCTGTGTTGGCACCAAAAGGATAAACTGGCCCAACCTCATGCCTAAGACAGGTAGATTAAAGGAAGGAAGAAAAACATTACTCTTTTTAGACGGTGGTGGTGTGGATCTCAAGTTATGTCTGCATTTGATTCACCATGTGTTTGAATCTTTGGCCCTAAAATGTTTAAACCTCACAGATACTCCAAGGTGTTGAGAGGAGAATTGTCTATGGTCCACTTCCTTAGGTAGATAACAGTTTTGTTTATTTGTTTGATCTAAACCTGAAGCTTACTTTGTTCCTTCTCTGTGAGCACAAGTCATGGGATCATTGGTTTGTGTTTTTACATTTTAGTTGGAGAACATCAACAGAAGAACAAAGCTGACTGCAGGTTTACAGAGCATGGGGTATTTGAAGCATGTCTATCTCTGCCCAACTCCCCCTGCCATGCTGGGCTGCTAAGAAACTGTAAAGTAGCTTGTAAACCACAGAAACTCATGGATCAGAGTTCGAGGCTGAAGGTTTTCAGTGAAGACATTGGTAGATCTAGTGAGTGGTACCACCTGCATCCTGTTCATAGTTGGCTACCTTCTGTGTTGGGTGAGGGCTGCTCTCCTGTGATGAAACCACCTTCTACACCTTCCCAAGGCCTTCCTTCCCAGCATCATTGACACTGGGAATAGGTTTTTAATGTAAGAATGTTTCGAGGTCGGGGGCAGTGTTGGGGTACAAAACTTCAAACCCTAACAATCCAGTATTACCATGTTTCAAACACATAGTGATTAAAGTGTAGATATAACTTGATAACTAGACTCTAAAATGGCCATTGTTTTTATTTGTACCTTTACTCTACTTGTCTTAGTTAAAGTTCTAATTGCTGTGAAAAGACATAATGATCATGGCAACTCTTATACAGGACAGCATTTCACTGGTGCTTGCTTACAGTTTCAGAGTTTAGACCATTACCCTCATGGCAGGGGACATGGTATGTCACAGGCAGACATGGTGCTTGAGAGGTAGCTGAGAGTTCTATATCCAGATGTGTAGGCATCAAAAATAGCCACTGGGCCTGGCTTGGGTTTCTGCAACCTTAAAGCCCACCTCCAATGATACACTTCCTCCAATAAGACTACATTTACCTCCTAATCCTTACCAAGTAGTGCCACTCCCCGATGACTAAGCATTCAAACACACATGCCTATAGGAGTTATTCTTATTCAGACCACCAGCCTTCTATCCATGTCCTCATTGTATTCATGTTCCCATTCCACCCTTCTTACACTTCTAGACTGTAGAAGCCATTGTCTTAGCTCTTAAAGAACTTGCCCTTTGGTAAGGAGGAAAATCTATAAGAGCATACAGTGCTTTATTCCATATTGGCCCTTGACTGTTGGTAAGACCAGGCATCCTCATGATAACTGGCTTCAAATGAAAACATCTCTTACAGGAGAGACTCTCTTTATTGTATGGGAATGTGTCATCTTTGTCCTGGTCTGGGGTAAGAGTTTCCCGGGTGCAGCAGCTCATGATAGTGAATTGGGAGCAGGGGTAACCTGTTTGTAGCCTGAGAAGAATGTGAGTGACGAAAGATGAGGACAGTGGCAGGAGCACCTTTCAAGCCAGGGTGTAGGGTTGGACTTCCGTTCCGAGTGCACAGCGATGTTAGTGGAGAATTAACAAGACGTTTTAATTGCAAGTAGAGTGTGTGGATGGTGGAGAGAGAAAGATGGCAGCTGTAAAGTATCCCAAGTAAGAGGATGTTTGCCAGGACACTGGTAATGGTGGTGGGGAGTGAGGAGAAGAATGTGCCAAGCTAACAAGAGGTAGCAACCGTGGTGGTATTGGTGGTGGTGGTGGTAATTGTTGTAGATAATTGGTTGTGGGAAATGGGCAGAAAGGAGAGCATAGAAAGGCCACCCGGTTAATACAGCCACACATCCTAAGTCCAGTGAGAGAACAGTGGTACAGGGCACTAGGAATTCTCATTGGGTGGGAGTCCCCTCCTTTTATCTCATCCTGGGAGGTTGCTAAACATTTTGGGGTGCCTTGGAGTGACTGGGCAGAGTTTGTGAGTCATGTGGCAAGAGCTAGTGTGTGCCTCTGACCTTCCCCGATGACCATGACACCCTGAAGACTTTGCTAAATACAGAATCTAACCCAGGAGTGGGGCAGTTTTTGAGGTTTGCACTTCTAAGAGTTTTGTGGTACCTGTCACTGCCAGAGACCTCCTGTAGAGTAGCAAGGGCTGTTCATCCAGCATAGGCTCCTGCCACATGTAGGCACCTAGCAGTGACCTTTAGAGCAGCGTTGTTTCTCAACTTTCCTGATGCTGCAACACTTTAATACGGTTGCTTGGGTTGTGCTTTGTTGTTATTGTTGTCGTTGCTACCTCATAGCTGTAAGTTTGCTACTGTTAATGGATCACAAAGAAAACATCCGATATGCAGGTGGTCTGAGATGACCACTGTGAAAGCATCCTTTGCCCCTCCCCCAAGGGGTCTCGAGCCACACGTCTTAGAGAGTTATTAGCTTGAAGGACATTCTAGATTCCGGGTCATACTCCTGGCTCTGGATCCACACGGACACCCCTGGGGATTGTGGCTTAGGTGCCTCCAGAGACACAAAAAATTTGCTCTGTGAGAACACAGAAGTCCCTGATCCTTTGTTGGTCCCTGGGGAACAGACTTCCCTGGCAATTATTTCGGAGCCTGTGGCAGTCCAGGCACATCGCTTCAAGTCCAGTCTCCAGCAGCACATTTGAGGGGATCTATTTTACATGAAAAAGAAGCCTTAAAAGCAACATGGCCCCTGGGCATGCAGGCAGCAAGCATGATTCCTGGGAATATTCTCTCTGTGTTATTAATACAACATATTTACTTGATGTTAGATAGGAGAAAGGATGTTGCCTCACTAGAGATATTAACAGTGGGAAGATCCGTTTAAGCAGAGAGGATGTTTGACTCCAAAGGCCTGCCTCTTGTTGTCGATCTGTTCCTTAAGGAAACAATGAATGGGCAGAGGGAATGTCAAGTTTAAAAGCTGCTTTTTGCTACAGGCATTGCTGTAAGTGAAACCCATTATGAGGCTGGAGGTTCTGGGGGTGTTTGGAAATCAGTGTATATCCTTGTATAGGAGGAGCTAGTTCATCCTTATCGATCATCCTGGGGCAGCACAGGATGTTTTACTGAGGGAGGATTCCATATGGAAGTGCTTTGTAAATGGAACGAGCATCTGATTACTGGGAGAAAATGACTTCGAGTTGCCATCTGGCTTCTCAGCCAATACCATTGATTCATGGAGCTGCTAGTAGTTTATTTATTTATTTATTTATTTATTTATTTATTTATTTTTTTTTTCATAACCTGGCCCAATTCAAATGCTGCTGAGAGATTGAAACAATTTTCTTGACATCCTCCCATCTGAACACCGAGGGTAATTGTGGCAAGTACGCACTCAGCCTGCCTCTGTGTCGGCTTCCCAAGGGCCTCAGTGTGGTGGTGCCATTTATCACTACAGCGTTATGAAATTATTATGTGTAGTGCTTTTGCATTTTCATGATGTTCCTTGCTTCTGACAAATGTGAATCTTCCCTTTCGTGCCCACATAGATTCTTTCAATAGTGTGAGGGGACATTGAGCTATCTCAGCCCACCCTCAATCCATGGAATCAATATCTGCTCTTGTTTCTAAGGAGCTGTTGGGTAGGACCACTCACTTGGGTGTTCCTCAGAGGAAGACAGAATCCTCCAGTTCCCAGTGTTTGTTTCTATTCCACTGGTCTAGTTGCCTACAGAAATAATTGGTTAAGAGAAAAAAAAAAAAAAAAAACACTAGAAAGTAGAACCAGTGCAAGTGTAAGAGAACCATTAGATCTTTAGATCAAATGCTGTCTCTGCTGCTTTCTAGCTGGGCTATCTTTGTGAAGCTGGGTAACCCTTCTGTTCTCTAGTCTTCTCCAGAGAGGGAAAATACTAGTGTCTTCTTGGAAATTCACAATAATGCATGGTATGTTACGGTAGTTTGAATGAGAATAGTCCCTAGAGGCTTATGCATTTGAATGCTTAGTCCCCAATGGAACCCCTTGGGAAAGAGTAAGAAGGGGGACATGTGTCACTAGGGGGTGGGCCTTTAGGCCTCTGAAGCCAGTGTCATTCTAGTTAGCTCCCAGATCCCCCTCTCTGCCTCCTGCTTGTGGGTCAGGTGTAAGTAAGCTCTCAGCTAATGTTCCAGCATCATGTCTGCCTGTCTGCTGGCCTGCTTCCCACCAGGGTGCTCATCCTCTGAATCTCTGAAACTGTTAATCCCCAATAAACTCGCCTATAAGTTCCTTTGGTCATGGTGCCTCTTGACATCGAAGGGACATGGTGTCCAATCACATTGAAAAAGGATCAATACAGATGGTAAATTCCGGCTCTGGTACCACTGCTTTTTTTTTTTTTTTTTTTACAAATGGTTGTCTCTAAATCAAAACCATGAATATGGCTGCTTCCATGGCCTCTTTATCCTGTTTTTCAACATTCATGGATCAAATCTGCGAATGAATGGCCTAAAACTTTTTTTGCCAGAACTCTATTGATTTTCAGAACACTGTGGTCTGTAATCTCTCTGGTGATGCTGGCGCTGCCCTCTTGATAGTCACCCTGGAACCTGGTGGCCCAGTGGGTTGGCTTGCCCTATATATGAAGCTGGGGTGACCCTGAGCCCGGGCTTTGCCACAACCTGCAGCGGGTACTGTCAGAGCTGGAGAGACAGTTAAGGGCAGCAACCACCACTGTTCAGGGCCTGTGTGCCTGCCATACCGCAGCATTCTAATCCAGATGCCTTTTTAGGAAGGGAACATTTATTCATGAGGTGTCCAGCTGTATAGAGCTGAATAAAACCTGTGTCTATGAGGATGGGAGAGGAAGACTCACATTGAGAGGGATGGGGAAAGGTGGTTGGGAAGAAGAGAAACAGAGGGCTGGGGAGATAACTTAGTCCCAGAATACTTGAAAGTACGAGGACCTGAGTTCATTTCCCAGAACCTCACTAAAATATGAAGCTAGAGGTCACGGCTGGAGAGGTGGCTCTGTGGTTTAGAGCATCCTAGCACCCATGTGGTAGCTCACAACCCTCCTCTGGTCTTTGCAAGCACCCATAAGCTTATGGTATAAATCATGTATGCAGGTACATACTCAAACACATAAAATAAAAATAAATCTTTCTAAAGAGCTGCTTTGTTGAACATGTTTATAATTCAGCCACTGGGGAGGCAAGTCCCAAAGGTCCCTGGGGCTTTCTTTTCTTTTCTTTTTTTTTTTTTTTGTGTGTGATGAGCTCCAAGCCAAAGGAACCTGTCAAGAAGAACAAAGCATCTTAGTGAGGGTTTTTATTGCTGTGATAAAGACCAGGACCAGAAGCAACCTGGGAAGCAAAGGGTTTTCTCCATTTACAACTCTCAGGTCATACTTTGTCACTGAGAGAAGTCAGGGTCGAAACATAAGGCAGGGACTGAAGCAGAAGCCATAGAGGAGGGCTGCTTACTGGCTTGTTCTTCCTGCTTTCTTATATAACTCGGGATGACTTACCTATGGTCACCACTACCCACAGTGGGCTGGGTACTGCCAAATCAATAATAATAATAATAATAATAATAATAAACAATAATAATACTGGATACTGAAAAATCAATCGTAGTAGTAGTAATAATAATAAATAATAATAATGCTGGGTACTGCCAAATCAATAATGATAATAGTAGTAATAATACTGGGTACCGCCAAATCAATAATAATGATGATAATAATAAGTAAGGCTGGGTACTGCCAAATCAGTAACGACAACAACAACAATAATGCCCCTACAGGCTTGCCTGTAATATAGTCCAGTCTCACAGTCATTTTCTCAATTGAGGTTCTTTTACTCAGATGACTCTTGCATATGTCAAGTCTAAAAGGAACCCAACAGGGAAGATTTATCTGGAGGAACTAATTCACTAGACCTGGACTGTTGGAGGTTATGTCTGGCCTCTCTCACACAGCCCTGCTCTGTTTGCTAGCCCTCTGCAATTGGGGACCCTCTGTGGCCAGTCCTACTGCCACAAATTACCTCTGTGCATTCTCTTCAAGGACTATGGCCCTCTGACTCCATGAGCCTTCAAATAAACCTTGAGTTGTCCATGTGAGATAGTTTAAATCTCAACAATACAGAAATATCTTCATAGAACTAATGTTACAAAATGTAGCTATCCAAAACATACAGCCAGTGACTTTTAACAGGTTTCTATCCTTACACGATCATCACCACACTCTGTTTTGAAATGTTTCTGTAGATATTGGTTCCCAGCTGGCTCCAAGCCCAGCATTTTGAGGTAATGCAGAAAATTTTGAGGTCATCTTGGGCTATATAGTGCGATGCTGTCTCAGACCAACAAACCAAAATAAATGAATGAGCCATCAAGTTGTTTTGTGCCCAGATGCCTGTCAGTTCCTGCTCTAGCCAAGCCCTATGCAGTTTATTTTCTTTTTCTGAATAAATAGAATATTTGCTTTTTTGTTGTTTATGAATGTTTGTCCGCATGTATGTACGTGCACTGTGTGCATGCAGTACCCAAGGAAGCTAAAAGGGGGCACCAGATTCAAACTGTAGTTACAAGGGGCTGTGAGCTGTTGAGCCTTCCTCTCAGTCTCTGTTTGATGTATATTAATCTTTTTCAGGATGTTCATATAAATGGAATGTTGTCTTTTTGAAGTTTATTCATGTTTCACAGGTATCAATAATTTATCTAACCTCACTGCTGAATACTGTTCCTTTTATTAGAACTCTGTGGATATTGATTTAGTAGATGCCATTGCCACCAGACTTACGGCTATAACATATTTTTGCTTCTCTGTGCATGTTGATGGATATTTGAGTTGTTTCTGGCTATGACGCATACTGCCACAATTTTTTTGTGGGGGTGGGCTTTCTTTGTTCTTTGGGAGAGAGAGTGCTCCACTATAAAATAAAGTTTAGTATTTTAAGAAATTGCTCCACTACTTTTCAAAACTTCCGTAAGCATTTTGTCTTCACATTCTCACTAGCAGTGTTTGAAAACTTGGTGTCTGTGTCTTTTTAGATAGACACTCTAGTGGGCGTGTAGTAATAGCTCACTGTGGCTCTGGCATTTCTCTAAGGCTAATGGTGCTAGGCATCTTTTCAGATGCTCATTAGACATGTGTACATCTTCCTTGATGAAATGTCTATTCAGATGACACTCATTTTGAAAAATGAGCCGTTTGTCATTTTATTGTTGAGCCTAAAATGGGGAGGTAGCATTGTTCAAATCCTCTTTATTCTTACTAATTTTTTTTTTGTCTGCTGTTTATATCAATTAATGAGGGGGCTGTTAATCTCTACAGCCACGATGGCTCAAATTCCCCTTTCATTTTGCCTGTCTTTTTCCCCCCACGTATTTTGGGGACCATGATCAGGTCATGAAAGTTGAGTTTCCTCAGCCACATGGCGATTTGTCTTGTGTCCCATGTCTTTGTTTCTCTGGTCCCTTCGTTACCAGCCTTCTTTGTGTTAACTCATTTCTTATTTATTTAACCCATTTTTTTCCTTGTGTCTCAGAGAATACTTTTAGTGACAGCTTTTGCAAATACATACCTTCCAGGAGCAGAGTCTCCTATGGGGCTATGCTAACTGAGTTCTTGTTAAATGCAGAAGGTTTGCTTCCATCCTGCTGCCATTTTCACCCCCCCCCCCCCCACCGTGGTAAGATTGCCATAAGTGTGCTGTGACTCCTGGGTAGAGTGTGGGGGCACTGCTGCTCTGTTATTCTACCATGAACGTTTTTATTATAATTTTAAAGGGAGAGAGTAAATACCTGTGCACAGCCTTTTGTATTGCACACAGGGTGACTTTTAAGGTATTATTTTTTAAACTTTGTTTAGTTAGTGGGGGGCACACACACCACAGAATGTATAGAGCAGTCAGAGGACAGCTGGCTGGAGTCCACTCTTTCCTTCTACCGTGGGGACCCTGAGTATCACAGTCAGGTTTGCAGGGTTGGCTCCTGGATCCTTTATCTATTGATCCGTCTCTTTAGCCTTTCTTCAGAGTCCATATTTGAATCTCTGTGGGTGTCCCCCCACTCCCTGTCTACCTGTAGGAATTACTTTCATATTCCTTGTAAGAAAGATCTGGCAGTGAATTCTGTCTTTATAATTTTTGTTTGTTTTGTTTTGAGACAGGGTTTCTCTGTGAAGCCTTGGCTGTCCTGGAACTCACTCTGTAGAGAGAACTAGCTTCTTACTTATCCATATGCCTGCCTCTACCTCCCAAGTGCTGGGATTAGAAGTGTGAACCACCACACTCAGCTCATGCCATGGTTTAAAATGTGGGCTCTGGGGATAAAGTTTAGGATCCTAGGTTTTGTGCATCAAACACTGTACTGGGTAAGCGGTTTTCATGGCCCAAATGGGGGCTTTGCAATGCACACAGTGGTATTCTGGGGCTCTGAGGCATGCAGAGAGGCTGAATTGGCACAAAACAGCTCTGCCTGAGGATCCTATGTTGATGTAAATGATTAGTGTGAGCTTTAGTACAAGATCTCTTGGAGGACTATGCCTATCCCTATGTCTATCTCTATGTCTATCCCTCTGCCTATCCCTGTGCCTATCCCTGTGCCTATCCATCTGCCTATCCCTCTGCCTATCCCTATGCCTATCCCTATCCCGTATGCTTTTTGTTTTGTTTTATTTTGTTGTTTTTTCTTTCAATTTGCCAAGCTGTGACTGTTTGTTAACTGGCCAGATTATAAAAATCCATGGGAAACACCTTAGTTCATCCATCTAACAAGCCTGTTTACCTTGTTTTCTCTGTTGCCAGCATCTCCACCTTCTAAAAGTGAGTTGCCTTTCTTCATTCCACCTTGTGGGGAAGATAATTTGAAGGACCTCAGGAAGTTATTTGCTTCCTTGAAGCATTTCCCAACTGTATAGATCTCATGAATTAGATCCTCTGTGCAGATGATGCCAAATTTACCAAGAGATTGAGCAATCAAGGAATTATCTGTCATGGCAATCTGCTTCTTATTGATTTTGCCATAGCCTCGTTTGTAGATGAGCTCACTTACTGACTTCAGGTTGGGGTAGCCCCACGAAATGTATGGTTCCACAATCCTCAGCATCTTAATTGAAGCCTTGTTGAGCTTAACAAAGGTGCCATTGAAGATCTGTCCAAGATGAAGAAGTTGTAACACCTTGCGTATCTTTGGGCTTCTCCACTGATATAGCGGATTCTGATGACAAATGCCACCTTTGGCTTTGCTCTCCTAGACATCTGAATCTCAGTCCGGTACCTCTGCCTTTACTCCTCGTGATAGTGCTTTGACTTCTCATAGATGAGCTCCCTCCTTGCCTTCCACGGTGTCTTCAGGGCAAACTTCTTCCTTGGGTGCTTCACCTTCAACTCTGTGAAATTTCACTTTTTCTTAAGGGTTTCTGGCACAGCAGCAACCTTCTTTTTCTTCTCTGGAATGGCCTCCAGATCCCCTATACTTGAAAGCTGAGTAATCAAGTTCTTTCAGCTCTCCCATAAAACAGAGCGGCCACCATACTGATTTTGAGTTCAAAGAGTGCTCTAGGTTGAAGTGTGCAAGGCTCATTACCAATTGTTTTAAGACTTGACCAGATGCCAAAATACCTGCCAGTGATTCCATAGCTCTGACAAAGGGTGCACAGAGCCAGTGGGAACCTGAAACCTGCTTTTCTAAGCTGGAAGAAAGAGCCATGGCGGTGGTGGAGGGGTCAGTGATGTGATTTTCATGTTGGAAGGAATTACATTTAGTAGTGGTTTTATTTTATTTTGAGTGGGAGGACCATAAACTATTGCACATTCTCTTAGAATTAATTAATTGGACATAAAATTCAAAGAGAGTAAGGAGTCATTAAAAACTGTTGCCTCTGTCGTGGCTTAGGGCTGTTCAGGGAAAGGCAGGGAGAGAAAGAAGATGAGAGGACCCACAATATAAGGGGAGAGGGCGAAATGGTCCAAGAGAGATGCAGATGATGAAGTTAGAGGAACAAAAAGAAGGAGGTGGAGATAGAAGGCAAGGCCAGCGAGGTCTTTGTGAGGCTGAACAGGCAGAGGCTGACACTGTCATTTGAGGTGATCTAAAAAGCACCTGCAAGGCTATGTGAGATCAGGATCCAAAGAGTGACAGCATGAATGGGGGGCCTGGGAGAGCTGTGGTGGCTCAGGATCCTGCTGTGGGGTTGAGGAACTCACCGAGGAACAGGCCTACCTGTGATCACAGTGCCTCCCGAGGACTGGAGCTTTTGTTCAACAGCTTTCTTCACAGAGACTAGGAAAGGGGTCTCAAGGCATGTCTTGTCCAGACTGACCAAGTCAGTGTGAGGCTATTAAAATCTCACATATGTCCCATGCTAGTTCCTGTGTAAGAAGACATGTTATAAAGGGGATATGGTGGTACAGGTATGTCATCTCAGCCTTCAGGAGGCTGAGGTTTGACAACAAGAGTGTTTCAAAAGAGAAAAGACATACCTTTGGCATGACAGATAAGAGATTAAATTTCCCTTGAAATTATTCTCATGGGTTAAAAAAAAACAGTTTGGTTAGAACACTTCTGATAATAACAGGAATGCTTCGTAAACTTGTTAGCATTGATGTGCTTGCAAATGCCTGGGGCCACAAAGTCTCAAAAGCTTCTCAGTCTAATTCGTTCTCTGCCTTTTAAGGAAGACTGATTTGGAAATTATGCCCAGTTATCCCATGAGCTCAATTTGTGCTCAATCATTGCAGCAGACACAAAGCAGCACCTTGCCAAATGGCTCCTTCACCTGGCCCAGTTGTGGGTCATGTGGTTGGAGCAAAAGCAAGAGGCTAGGACTGTGGTGTTCTGGGCCACCTGGCTGTGTAGACCTATGACCCTAGACTTCACAAATGAGAGTGTTTTGCACACCATTTCCCTAGTGCACCAAACTTCTGCCATGAAGGCATGGCTGTTCAGATGAGAGACAGAATAGCACACTGGGCTTCTTTCAGCTGACATCAGCATTATAGTTTTATCACAGAAACTGAATACTGGCTTCAGAGAGCAGAGACTATTCCTCTTAGTTCAGAAAGAGATGTCCTTGAAAGGATGGATAAAAACGTTACTTTGAAATTACTTGCATGGGATTAAAAAGGAATATTAAACAGACCCCCAAACCCTCACAAACTGGCATTGAAGTATCTAGAAATGATGTATGTTTTTTGCCATTTGTAATTAGAGTGTTACATAAATTTATTATGACTAGGAAGCTTTCATCATCAGCTAAAGATATAATGTGTAGTAGACCTGAGATACGGGTAGTCTACAAAGGGGTATGGACCAAACCTGGCTCACTGCCTGTTTTTGTTAGTAAAGTTTTATTGGAACTCAGCCATGTCCCCTTGTGTACAGGTTGCCATGGATGCTGTGTTGGGCTACAGTGACAGATACCAGTGTTACTATGGTGACCACATGGCCTGGGAGCCTAAAATATTTACTGTCTTAGTCTTTTCAGAGTAAGTGGGTCAAATTCTTTCCAGGAACCCCTGAGAGAGGCAGCCACATTACTTTGTCCTGACCACATCGAGGTTGATACCTCTTGCACTCTTGTTGGTGTCGGCCTTTACCGCAGGCTTCCAGGCTTTTGAATCTGAGTTTAGGGTCACTTCCACACAGATGCCCTGTCTTAACAACATATCAGCAATAAGCAAGTGGATATCATTTCTCACTCAGACTCTTTGAGTAGCTGACTAGGCAGTGTTCCTTATTCCATATTGTGTAGAATGCTATGCTATTTCTAAAGGACAGCTTCTGCTCCATAACCTTCCTTCCCCCACTGATCTCCAAACCCAGAGCAAACCAGTAGTGTTGCCTTCAGGGCTGCTTTATCGCAGATGACTCCATTTAGATCCCTGAGTCACATGTTACTTCCTCTTGCCCCAAGCTGGCCAGGGCTCTCCACCTGGTGTATCTTCTTGTGTCACTGATCCTCGCTTTTGAAAGAATGTGGCAACTCCTACCCCTTCGTGTCTTTCACTTATTTATTTATTTATTGAAGGTACGTGAGTACAGTGTCGGTCTCTTCAGACACACCAGAAGAGGGCATCAGATCCCATTGCAGATGGCTGTGAATGGTTGCGGTTGCTGGGAATTGAACTCAGGACCTCTGGAAGAGCAGTCAGTGCTCTTAACCACTGTACCATCTCTCCAGCCCCGCCCCCTTTCATGTCTTTTAGAACCTAGTTCACTTTTGTGTCTTTGATCTGTGCCCACTGTTGTCATTCTCAATTGCTTTGCCGTTGTGTTGTGGTACTGTTGTCTGTGCTGTCACTATGTGGTTTCATCTTGCTGTGGATGGGTTGTCTCTTAATCACAACCATGCTTCTTTGAATGGCCCATGCAGCAGGCACTGGGGGTTGTAGAAAGCACACAGATCATGTATGCCAGTGTTGGGAATAGTTCGTTAATATTTACCTACTGAGTGCTGGCTACAGGACCCCCGTGGTGCTCACAGAAACACGCATTGCTATACCATTGCTGAGGCTTGGAAATGGGCTCTGGTAGATTGGCTTGATGAACAGCTGCCTAGGCTGGATTGGAGTCAGGCGTGATGGTAGAAATCCATGATCCTAGCACTAAGGAGGATACGGTAGGATGTCAAGTTGATAGGCAGCTTGGGCTACAGAGTGAGTTCCGTGATCAGCCGGGGATGGATATATCCATCTCCTGACAAGAACTTGTAGCCCCCAAAACAGGAATTTCATAGTGACCTCAAGGTTCTCCATTACAAAGTTACAGGAATAGACCAGGTAGCAATGGTCTCCAGTGCCCTAAGCACACATATGTCATCATAGGTAGGTAGATTTTACACACATGCACATATACCTTCTTGGGTGTTAGAATCATCACCTTTGCACAGAGTTCCCCAGGTGGATGCAGTTGCTAGTAACAGCCCCATCACCGAAGCCAGAATGAAAAGGTGGGGTTATTTATCTCTTAGAAGATTGAAGTTTTCCGCTGTAGTCCTGAGAACCTGGATTTTTGCTGAAGAGTACTTGGCAACTTCCCATGGGCCACTTGTTTAGAGAGTAAGGGAAGATTCAGACATGTCTGTCCATAGGCCACCCTGTTCTGCAGTACTGATGTCAACATGGATCAAAGTCCTCCCTTTGAACTCACATGTGTGTGCATATTCGAATGTGTACAAATGCATCTTCGAATATGGGGGGTGTGGATGCCTGGGATTTATCTCAGGTATACTTCCTCAGAAGCCGTCTCTCTTGCTTTTTGAGATAGGGTCCCTCACTGGGACCTGAGATTCACCACTTAGTACAGGCTTGCTGGCCAGGGAACCCAGGGGTACAGCCTTCCCAGCTCGGGCATCCCCAGTGTGCCCCATCATGCTCAGCGTTGTGCACAGTTGTTGAAGATTAAACTCGGATTCTCACACTGGTTGAACAAGCACTTCACTGAATTTTTGCCCAGCCCTGGGAGCTGTTTTTAACAAAAGTTCAAGAGATTCTGAAATGCATATCTCCCCCTTCCTCTCGCTTTTCCTCTCTAACACTTTTCCTTCATCCCCCTCTCCCTCCCTTTCCTTCCCTCCCTTTCTCCCTTCCTTTCTTAATTGCCTCTTCTCCTCCAGTTAGTTAATGTAGCAGAAGCCTGCACACTTCTCACACTAACTTCATTTCTACTTGGCCCAGGGTAAGGGTGCTTCCTCCTTCCCTTTTCCTCCCTGAGTCTCTGTCCCTTTGTCTCTGTCTCTAATTATCCAGCTGTTTCCTTTAGCCCCATTGCCCATTAAGTAAAGGCAGCCATTCCCTTCAGCACTTGCCTCCCTCCGAGCTGGATTAGTCTCTGCCACATAAAAAGCCACAAGTGGCTTTTATGGTCTCATGCATACTTAATTAGTCCAGCTTCTGAAAACGGTGCTTTAAGTGAGTGAAGACATTAGCCTCAGATCTAATTGATCCACAAAGTACCATTTCAGAATGGCTGCTGGAACTTGAGCTGCTGGTCTAGACTAGCATCACTGGGGCCCACAAGAGGCTGCAAGGAGAAAAGACCCAGTTTGAGGCAGGACAGGAGCCCCAGGGCGTGCTCTAGTTCTAGAGGAACTGTTTGCAGTCTTTATCCCCATCACCTTTCCCTGGCCTCATGAATGGAGGATGTCACCTGCAGATCTACTTGTTGATATTTACATTTTAAATGCTCCCAAGGCCACATGCTAAAGGCTCCATTGCAGCCTGTGGTGGTGTTGGGAGGCAGACAACCTTCCCAAGGATACTTAAGTCAACACATAATCCCTCCAAGGGATTATAGGTCCTTTTCCATTTTACGTCCTGGCCTTTGTGAAGTAGCAACTTTGCATTTTTATTTTCCCTGCGGTGACCACCATCTTACTCTGCTTATCCATAGACCCGAAACAACAAAGCCAAGAGTGGCTATGGCTGAAACTTCAAATCAAAGCCAAGTCAAGTCTTCCTGTATATTGTTGGTCTTGGGCATTTTGACAGGGCAGTGGGATGCTAAGACACTGTCAGACTGCTCTGCTCCTGGTGTCTATCTGACTAGTCCGGGGGCTGCTGACCTGACTAGTCCCAGCTCTCTTCTTATCCTTCCAAACTCAGCATGTTGTTCTCCACCTCTCCGGAGTTAGTCCACCTACCCAGTTATTCCTGTACACCACATCACCTGTTTGAAGCCAGAGCATTTGCTCTACCCTACGTGCCTTTGTTACAGCTGAAAGACCTGAATAATTGAAGCCTTTCTTTTCCCTTGCCCAGGGCTTTCAGAAAGCACATCGGTGGGAGCATTTTAGAGCCATTGTAACCGAGCCAGGCCCTGTTTATCTTCCGTTCTCAACAACTGCAATCTGTTATTCAGAGAAAAAGAGCGTGAGCCCAGGGAGTTGTGGGTTGGCCTTGGCTGGAAGACGCAATGGAATTGGACCCTGAATGGGAACCTTGCTGATCAAGGGTGTGACAGATGCTCCAAAGCTGCTCTGTGGGGCTGGCCCACAGAATGGTACTGAAGGAAATATCCCCATGCCTTAGCAGCCTGCCTCTCACCTTCCTTCTGGTCAGCTGGGGACCAGATTCAAAACTACCTTAGGGCCTTGGCTGAGTCACAGATGCTGTGGGACGCCAGGTGCTCAGCATGAGCTTCAGCTCTTCTGACTGGGGCTGAGATCCTCTGGGCTTAAAAATACACTGAAAGGAGGAGAGGAATGGCAGGTGACCTGGCCACACTGTTCTCTGGATAGTAGGGGCACACAGAGGTGCCCTAGTCATCAACATTATCACAGATGGTTGGGTATGTGCTTGGATTCCAGCAGATGGGACAGGATTAGAAGGTTGTGGATGATTGGCTGTTTGTAAGCACATTCCTATGTATGATCTTAGAAGAAAGCTAGCTCTCTGGGACTCTCCTCCCTTCTCTTTTTGTAACAGTCTGAAGATCTATCATAGTCATTTTGAAATAAAGCTTCTCTGACATGTCTTGTCCATCACTTTGTGCTGATGACCTTCCGTATCGCTCCCAACTTCCAGACGGTTCTGTCTGGTCCACTAGCATTCATGTCTTCATTGTACCTACATGCCTTTTCCCATACTTGGTGCAAGACTTAGGCTTTTCAAACCCTGAATGCTGCCAGTGAACCAGAGAAATACCAGAATATTGATAATGGCTACAGCTTGTCCTTCCTTCGCATGCCCTCATGTGTGGTTTAGGTTTATCCTGGCCCCAGATCTTACTGTCCTTTCACAGTGAGCAAGCACAGAGTAACTTACCTGGAGTGAGGATGGACTCCTGTAGTCTGACCACAGACACCCTTTTACGTTACCATCCCTCTGCTCTGTCACACCCTGGAATGGGAGGCTTCTCTGGCCAGTGGCTTTGCACTATTATGTTGGTGCTCACATCCATCAAAGTAGGGCTGCTAGGACTCTGGTCTCTCCGAATCAAAGCCGAGGGAAGGTAATTGAGTTGGCTAGGGTCACAGCCAATAAACGAATAGCAGGGACTCACCTCTGCTCTCTCTCGGTGTGCCTGCACTGCTACCACCATACAGCACGGATCACCTCCATTGCTCACAGTGGTGTTCCTGGCTTGTTCTGCTCTGGGTCAGTTCTCTCCTTCGTGAGGAACTCGAGCTTTCCTTGTTCGTAGCTGTGCTCCAAGCATTCTTCCCTGCCCGGTGAGGGCCCCAGTCATCTGGCAAATCTCTCATAGCAGGGACAGCTGTCCTCCTGCGATGCCGGTCATGGTACCTACAAACAGAGCACTCCATCTTCCCTCTAATGAGCCTTATAATAGCACACCGCCCCTCAGATTTATAATGTAGTTGTGTCTGTGTGTACCTTCTAGCCAGGTGGCCTTTTAAGACCAGGTGTCCTCATTTTTTTCTGTCCATTTTGTCCAGCCAGGCAAATAGCATATGTTTAGTAAATGTTGTTAGACAGATTCAGGCAAGACAGGAATACCAAAGAGAGGGGAAATATAAAAATATCCCAACAGGGCTATAGTGCTTACAGCAGTCCAGAGGGGTTTTGTTTTGTTTGTTTGTTTGTTTGTTTTATTAGATATCCTTTAGCCTGTGTTACTTGGAAACTTCCAGAAGGAAATGGGGCTAAATATAATCCCACTACAAGGCCTGTTTGTGTCAGGCTGTGATCCCAGCTACAGGGAAGCAGAAGGAAGAGGCTCACAGGGTTAAGACTTACCTAGTCTGTGAGTGTAAATTCTGCCTAGCTTATAGAGAGTGAGTCCGAGGTCATCACGGACAACTTAGTAAGATTCTATCTCAAAAAGCGAAAAGAATTCTGGGAATGTAGCTCAGTGTCAGCGTGTTTCCTTAGCATGTGTAGGACTGAGTGCATGGGGCATGCATGAATAAATAACATATTCTACTGAGCTAATCTGGCTGCTCTGCTTCTCTACTTAGGTGTTTGGGGGCTGGTATCTTGGTAAAAAGAGCCTCTGCTCCAATGCTCTTGAGCATCCACAGACTTCATATATAACATGAATTTAGAAAAGTCACATGGACTTTGGGCCTAATTTCTGACTACTTCTTAGGTTCCCTTTGTGGAGAGACATGGAACCCTTAAAGCTGGAGGCAGATATTGGCCAAAACCATCTTTGCTACTGATTGAATTAGGGTTATCAAATGAAGGAAATGCCTATCTGATTTATTTGGTTTCTACTCGCCTTTTGCATCTAGTGGCACATCACTAGGCCTGTGGGAGGGTCCAAGAAGGGCAGGTGATTGTCCCCTTGCGTGTCTTCTAAGATCGTCTTTGAATTTTCTTTTGCCACCCTCAGGTGAGCGTGTTGACCACCCTGGAACGCAGGTTCAACCTTCAGAGCGCCGACGTGGGTGTGATCGCCAGCAGCTTTGAGATCGGCAACCTGGCGCTGATTCTGTTCGTAAGTTACTTCGGAGCACGTGGGCACCGACCGCGCCTCATCGGCTGTGGCGGAATCGTCATGGCGTTGGGCGCACTGCTCTCGGCCCTGCCTGAGTTTCTCACCCACCAATACAAGTATGAGGCTGGCGAGATCCGATGGGGAGCAGAGGGCCGGGATGTCTGTGCCACCAATGGGTCCAGCAGTGATGAAGGGCCTGACCCTGACCTAATCTGCCGTAACCGGACAGCCACGAACATGATGTACTTGCTGCTCATTGGGGCTCAGGTGCTCCTGGGCATCGGTGCTACTCCCGTGCAGCCCCTGGGAGTCTCCTACATTGACGACCACGTGCGGAGGAAGGACTCTTCGCTCTACATAGGTAGGCACGGCCCCTGCTGTCTGGGTTGGGGTAGTGGTGCAAAGTTGGACCCTATTTTGCTAGATCACTGGTTTATAGAACTGGCTAACATTCTTCAGGGTTGGATTCCCAGAAAGTCTCACATGCCTGATCTGGGAGCAATGTAACTGGATCATTGTGAAAAATCTTACCAAGGGATGCTTGGATGCTGCCTGCATCTTACCAGATGCAGATCTTGCATGAGGGAAGATCTGGTCTGGAAGGGTTTGGGGTTAATCTACTTGGTGTGTGTTGTGGCATAGGGGAATGAGAGACCCTCTAGTGTTTACCAAGGTCTACTTGGGGGTCTTCATTTTAGGAGATCCCAGCTTTGAAGAATCAAAACTGCCACTTGGTTTTGTTTTGTTTTTTTTTTTTTGTTTGTTTTGTTTTCTTTTGTTGTTGTTTTGGACTTTAAAAGGGCAGTTGATTACACTGTCAACATTTGTTATAACTCCAAGTTGGCAACTTCTGGTAATGATTCAACTAGCAACCTGCCCAGGAACTGGGTATTGGGAAGAAATGAAGAATGTACAAACTTTAGAGAACTGTTTTCTGCTGAAGTAGGTTCTGACATTTTATACTGCAAAGATGAAAGAGCCCTAAGGTTTGGGTTTCAAGAAATAGCTAAGTGGCAGTTAGCTCATGTGACAAATGGTGTCCTTGACCAAGTGCCGATGGACAGTTGTATGGTCACTTATGAAGTATCTCTAGCCCTGACTTGCTAAATATGCATTTTCTCCCAATGAAGATATCTCCTACCACTGAATGTGGAACTTGTAAGAATGACTTCTACTTGGGAAAGTGTGGTGTCACCTGACTGCAGTGTGCCTTGAAGTAAACAGCTAATTATGTAGGCTTACATTGAAGTAGAATGTGAACCGAATTTGACATAGCTTCCTATCTACCAAGCTCCTACTTTACACAGCCCAAGGTTTCTGAGAGAGGATGTCTGGGAGCACATAGCCATGTAGATACCTGCCATGGAGTTGGAGCCTTGATTGAATATGTATACTGAAGATCAATGTTTGACCTTCCTGTAGGAGGAAGCTGTGAGGGAGAAAAATATAGAACATGTCCCCTACCCTATCCAAGGCAAACCCAGTTAGGACATCTTTATGTCACAGGGCTTAGAACTGTTGAAGCAAAGATACACAGTCCTGATTGGTGCCCTTTCTCCACATGGTTAAGGCTTCTGTTGTACCTGGACGGGGGCAGGGATTCACTGAGGTGGCAACTATGGTGATTCTTTATTTTTGGCTGCTGTTAAATCAGCAACTTGTTAAGTTTGTATCCATAACTACAGCTGGACTGCTAGTCTTTGGTTTGAAGATGCTTCACTAGCTCATTGAGAGAATGGTTTTCTGGGTGAGCACATCACCCAGAAGGAAATAACCAATAAAAAGCTGAGTTTGTCTCCTGAACAATCAAACGAAGTATGATTTCTATGCTAAGGGGAACATTTGGGTTTTTTGGGAGATGGGAGGTAGACTCAAGACTCATAGGACAAAACAAGACAAGGTATTGCTTGTTTGTTTTATAAATATTCTGATCTGTTCCATGAGATTTGTAGTTAGTTTTTGGTTAGAAAGACTGTTTCAGTCAAATTTAGACTTGGGCTCCTCTTCTATGGCAGAGTCAGTTGAGTGTTATTTTGGCATAGTATATGGATTATTGTAGTGCTCTGGTCCATCTGACCAAATTCTAAACCATGACACTGTACAGCTGTGCAGATAGCTCTTCCAGGTCTGTCTGAAATGGTTTCATGGGTCTGTTTAGAAGGAGTAGCCTAGAGCAAGCCTTTTGCGCAGATTGGCCTTCATGGGTGACGTCTTATTGAATTCTCCAGGAGCAGTTTTGGAAGACTGTAGTGCATACGGCAAACCTCTGGTGTGTTCACTTCTGGCAGGAGCCATAAAGACATGTCCATGGTCACGAGAGTGGCACAGCATTTATTTATTTTAATTAGGCTCTAGATCTGGAAGCCACTTAACTTTGCCTTTAGAAGTACCTGAGGGAGCACACTACTCTAGAGCAGGGCTATCGGGGGAAAAAAATGAAGATGGGTCTGTAGGAATAGACATGAATTCTTTGGGAAGGAAGGATATTTGTTATCCTTGAGTTTGGCTCCAGAAAAGCGGGCCTAGAGGTGGGTCTTTTTTTCTAGCATGCCTAACTTAACACTGGAATAGAGACAGAACCAATGTAAATATTATATACTGAAAATATTGACCTGTTTTTAAGTAATCCTCTCTGTATGGGCCAGGAGGGTCAGCCTGCACTGTGTAGGCTCTGGGTCATCTGCGAGAAGACCTGTTGTTAGCTGCCTGCACAGTAGGTCTGCATCTGGTGCTAGCCACCCACCCATGTCCAGGTTATAGAGTCCCATAGTGCATACAAAAATGAAAAAGTTCAGCTCAGGTCCCTCTGGCATTTCCCTTCTTAAAGTCCTCTAACATCATTAGGAGATGTGATTTTAAATCAGAATCTTGCTTTTCCAGGATGCTGGTATGTCCAGGGCTTGCTGTGGTGGGAGAACTGTGTTCTGATGATGCTAAGTGGCCTTGGTTTCTGTTGCTTTGTGTTCTTGTGTTTGCCACTCGCCATCTGGTTATCTGTGGTGTTAGCTGGTCTTGCTGTCTCCGACAGTGGCTTTACTCTCCTGTGCTCACAAGTGTGTCAGCACTCCTGGGAGACCAGCTCTATCCTGGAGGGATCTGGGTACAGAGAGCTGTGGCACAGGGCCAGCTCTGGGCACAGGTGGAAACCTGAAGCCCTTCAGCATTTCCCACAAAAATGATTTCTTCCTTTCTCTTGGCTGAACTCCTGCAGAGCTCCTGAATTCCTTCATGGGTTCCTCACAGTTGTGGCTAGCCCTGTTCTGAAGCCAGTCCTTTCTAGCACAGAAGGGACTTGAGAAAGCTCATTACCCTGGGCCAAAACTAGATGAATGGGGACTCAGCTCTGCTGGCAGCCTTTTCACTACATCTCAATGCAGCAGTGTGGGGAGCACAGCCTCCTAGGATGGCTGGATAATGACCCGAGGGTGGCGCGTGGCATTCGTTGGGGACCAAATGGGCAAGGTCATGGTGAAAACTCATTTGTGCACTCCTGAGGTCCAAGAGTCAATCCTTCAGGAGTCTAGTCATGCCGTAGCTCCATGGTGTGACCACCCAATTAACCTAGTTTTCTTAGCTGTCCTTTTGTCTCTCCAAGTTTAAAATATATCAAGTGGTACTTGCTTCTTATGACAGCATGAGTGAGATGATGATTCATGGACTTTCTTTACTTTGGCCTTGCTCTTTTAGTTTGTTATGGCCTTTTTTTTTTTTTTTTTTTTTTTTTTTTTTTTTTTAAGAAAGAAAGGTGAAATGAGAATGACAGAGGTATGTTTTCTAAACAGCTGAGAAATGTGTTACACATTTACTACTGGCCGCTTTGGAGATACAGAAGAGTAATGAGCAAATAGTTACTCCTGGCTCTATGGAATATATACTTCTAGTCCCTGTTTCTTCATTGATATGCTTTTCAGCAAAAAAACTGTGCTTATAATAAGCACGATTTTATAATTTCATTTCTCTTAATATTTTATGAGCTTTCCACCATGTTACTAAATATTCTTCTATGGCTCTGGCTGCATGCAAAATATTCCCCTTGTGGAAATACACATCCTAGTAATGTTGTCAGCTGTTAGAAAGGAGCGTTCAGAATCTTTGCTGTTATGAATGAAGCACATGGGCAAACTGTAGGTTAAATCCAGAAATTGCTGATCTGGATGTGGGTATGGGAGTCCTGTGTCTGAGGTGTGTCTGAGGTCTGGTCCGAAGGCAGTGGATGGGTGGTAGGGGTGTGATCCAGGCTCAAGAAGAAGTTGAGGACTTCTACCAGAGAGCTGGAAACCTTTGGGTAATGCCAAGATCCATGATGGCACCAGAGATGGGACTCGGTTTGGAGTTCTAGAAGACAGGTGTTGCTGGTGTGAACAGAGGGGGTCAAAACTCGAATAGGTGCTTGGGGGTTGGATGGACACAGGTTCCGGAGAGATGTGCAGTTGTTCCTTATGTATAAAGATGAAGAGAGATTGGAACAAAGGCCTGTTGGAACAAGGCAGCTGGTGGAGTCTGCCCTCTGCTCCTGTGGATGATGCCGCCTGTTCATTCCTTCCCTTCTCATTAACTAGCCATCAGTGCCGTCAGAAAGTTTGCCTCTTCCTGTGCTGGAGCTCCCCTTCTTTACAGCTTCCTCTAACCCTTTCTCATTGTGCACTTTGGGCCCAACAGACACACATTTCTGCTCACCCTGCTCCAAAACCTTTCTGCAGTGTGAAGACTCCCCCGAGCACCAGCCTTGCCAGGGTAGTAGCGATGCTTAAAGCCTAAGGCTTCCTTGTTTAATGGGTTCATTCCCTCTTCTGCTCCTAAGAAGATATATCAAGGGCTAGAGGGCTGGGCTTGTCATAAGACAAATCCACATAAACAGAAGACCTGGAGCATGAGAGCTGCTCATCAGTTTGCTGGGCAGAACACCCTGCACTGGGAGCTTGGGATGGTTTGTACATGCTTGGCCCAGTGAGTGGCACTTTTAGAAGGTGTGGCCCTGTTGGAGTAGGTGTGGCCTTGTTGGAGTAGGTTTGCCACTGTTGGTGTGGGCTTTAAGACCCTCATCCTAGCTGCCCGGGAGCCAGTATTCTGTTAGCAGCCTTCAGATGAAAATGTAGAACTCTCAGCTCCTCCTGCACCACGCCTGCCTGGATGCTGCAGTGTTCTTTCCTTGATGATAATGGACTGAATCTCTGAACCTGGAAGCCAAATCCAGTTAAATATTGTCCTTTAGAAGACTTGCCTTGGTCATTGTGTCTGTTCACAGCAGTAAAACCATAACTAAGACAGAAGTTAAATCCCAGAAAATGTTTCTTCCCAGTTCTGGAGAGGTTCAAGGTCAATGTATAGGTGAGGATGGTATTTCCTGAAGCCTCTCTCTGTAGCTCACAGAAGGCCATCATACTACTCACTCATTACTTGGCTGTCCCTTCAGGATCACATGGCCCTAAGGTCACTTCTGTAAGCCTAAATTCTATGTAAACATGATGAGCAATTTGATTAGATTAGGACCAGTTCATAGGGTGTCATTTGACCTCACAGGCCTCTTCAAAGGCCCTATACAATTAATTATATTAGGGGAGGTAGAGACAGGTGGAACCCAGTGGTTCTCTGCCTAGCCAGCCTCAACTAGTTGCCAAGCTGGTTAGAAAATTCTCAAAATCAAAGGTTGCTACTGCTTGCAGACTGACACTCAAGGCTGTCCTCTACCTTTTACCACAACTACACACAATGCACCCATATACAGAAACATAACATACATGCATGTGCACACACACACACACACACACACACACACACACACACACACACACACACACACACACAGAGTTGTGGCTCAGTGGGAGAGTACTTGATAGCATGCATAAGCCCTGGAGTTAGATACTGGAGTTAGACCCCAAGTGCCATTTAAATAAGCAAACAACAGCAGCATTCTCTACCCACAAAAGAGGAAGTCAGCACTGGAAGACACACGGAGTCCATTTAAATTCCTTCTATTTGCTATGCAATCATTAGTTGGGGAAGTGGGCATAATTTTCCCATGTGGGTGTAATCTAGTTTTCATGATGAAGATTGGGATCAAGGTGAAATCAGATCATTTTGAATTCCATCTGTGTGTTTACTAACACACAAAGAGGAAGACACAGGCAGAGGGATGGTTGTACAGTCTCCTGAGCATGGATGTTTTGGAAGGAGTGGGATTCTGCTAGAGGAAAGTGGTTGTCTGGGCGCATCATGGAGAGAACCTATGGGAAGAGCAGGGACCCTAGCAGTGTGCTTGATTACACAGGGCAGTTGCTCAGAGCTTTGTGACGTATCTGTAAGACTCAAGTGGCATATTTATTAAACCCGATGTATCATGTTCTCTTTGTTATCACTGAAATCAGAACCGAGATCAGCCTTCTGTGTTTTAGCTAATGATGCAAAGAAATTTATCCTCAGATTTCACCTGCCAAGTGTTAGTTTAGTACAAAGGTCACAAGCATACCAGCCAGCCACCAAAGAGAACCACACGTCTTTTTAGAGCCCTAGGAGCGAAGAGTTATTTTGCTTCTGATGAGTTTTTATTTTAACTTGACATTGGGTAAAATGTGCTCTAATTCTCCAAAGAGTGTGGGTCGGGTATGGATCAAATACACTGTGACTGCAATTCTTTTCAAAAGAAACAATTGAAAAGCCGTTGCTCCTGGGAGCAAGCGTAGCTCATTATATGCTTGCAACTTCATTGATATAGAAGTTTCTCTCATTAATTTCTTTTTCTGAACTAAGTGGCACTGGAAGTGGTCAGCTTTTTTTGGCCACACTCCAGTCCCTCATCCCAGCTGCTGGTGATATGTCATTTCAATGTGTTTTGGCACCGTGTTAAGCAGTTCACCCAAAGTCCTCATCTGGGACTTCCATGTTGCCTGTGATGGAAGTTGGTTTTCATTCCTTTCTAAATGCATATATTTCACAATCATAGGCTTAGGGCATCACAGCTCTGCTCACTACCTGGGTTACCTGGGCATTCTGAGTTAGGCTTCGTGCAGTCATTTCTAGCTTTGAATTTGGGTTCTTCTGTGGACCTTACTCTTGCAGAATGGCTGGGCTTTTGTTTGCTGTGAACTCAACACCCTACCAATATGATAGCATTTGGTAGGCACACTGTTCCTAAGCAACAGTTACTGTTTATCTTAAGTAGAGGGAAGAATCGATAAGGGCTTCCTTGGTCATCTTTATGGTGTCTCCATTTACAAATCTAGAAAGAGAGACATAGATAAGTGGCAAGCTTACCTGCATTGAGGAGAGGTCCCTGGACAAGAGACCTTGTGTTGTGGTTGTCCGTAGCAGGTATGATCCACGAGAAACCTTTTCAGTCCTGAATTAAACCACCAGAGTCCTTGCATGTATGTCTGTTCACCATCTGTGTGCCTTGTCCCTGTAGAGGTCAGAACTGGGCATCAGATTCCCTGGAATACTACTTACAGACAGTAGTGGTCAACTGTGTAGGAGCTAGAAAATTGAACCCCAGTTCTCTGTGAGAGCAGCCAGTGTTCTGAACTTTGAGCCATCTCTCTAGCCCCCATCAGAGCTTCCAATTTTTAAGAGAGACTGAAGATGCTTATTTCCTAAGCAGATTGTGCTGCTAACTCATTGAAATCCCCCAGCCTTTGATCAAAGAACGAACCCAACAACTTGAGGTAACAATGTTTGATATTTAGCTTATGGTTTGAGAGGACAAGGTCTGTTGTGATGGGAAGGCATGGCTGTGCGTGGTAGGAGTGTGCAGCTTGAACTCCTCACTTCTTGGTAGAACAGGAAATCTAACAGAACAGGAAGTGGGCCTACACTATAAAACCTCAAGGCCTGTCTCCTCAGCAGCCTACTTCCACAAGCTAAGCCCTCCTTCCTCAAGGTTCTCCAACTTCCCCAAACAGTGCCACTTGTCTTTGGGAGGTGTTTCATAGTCAAATCAAAACAGTGAATCAACTGGTAACTTGAATCAGGACTTCCTGGCAGGGATAAGGAAGACTTCTCGGGATTTAATGGCACCCATCCTGCTGCTGCCATGCCTTATAAAAGTAAGAACAGTGAAGTATGGGAAAGGAACACCATTTTTAAAATGAACGGGATAATGTAAAGTACTATAGTCCCCTAAAGGAAGCATTGGAATGTAAAAGGAATACACTTTGGATTGGTCAGGGCATACATTACTGTGTGGATGACTGCATCTTTGCAAAGAGACATCCAGATGTAGCATTGAGGTAGGTGATACGCAGGATAGAAGACAGGAGAGGTCCAGTAGGACACAGGAGGTACAGATTCTTACAGAAGCATTTCCTTCCACCAGAATATCAAAGACTGGCTTTCAACACAGCACACTTTGCTGCACCTGGCTGATGAATACAGCCCTACTATCTTTCCTTAACTGTATCTTTTCACCCCTCAGAAGCATTCTGTAAGAACTGATGGAATGAAGGGTTGGCTGCATGGAAAGCAACGATGTTTGGTGGTGTTGCCTTTGTGACTCCATGAGCTGCAGTAATGATCTAGGTCTAGGGATAGCCAATTATGGCATAGAGAAAATCTATGGTCTACAGTTATTGGCCCAAGAAATAAATAGATCAATCAGAATGTACTTTGGATTCAGATAAACACCAGTCACTTTCTTTCTAGAATATTCTGGGTAAGAACCCAGAATGTACAAGAAGTCCAGTGTCCATCTTGGCTGCCACCAGAAGAGTAAAAGATTAGACAGCAGAATAGAGAATCAACTTGGAGCATCAGAGGGCCGGAAGGTGTCCTGGAATGTGCTGTGTTTGAAGCTGGTATCCAGCCCTCAAAATCCCACTTACTTGGTTATGTAAAGTACCTTTCTCAGCACTTGCAATTAGAGGCAAGATCCTACCTCTTTTAGTTCTGAACACTGCTATGTCACGTAGGACTTGGGTTGCATTGCTTTCCTCTTAAGAGTCAACCAGGCACCTTGAAAGATGAATATAATGGTTAGTTTTATTAATGCTGTGGCGGTATGCCAGAGAAAAACCAACTTACAGAAGGAAGGTTGTCTCTTAGCTCGGAGATTTTAGTCCATAGTCTTTGGCTCTAGGTTCTGGCTCATGATGAAGGAGGATATTATAGCATAGAAAGAGGAGGATCTTTACACCATAGAGGGCAAGGAGCAGAGTGAAACAGGAACTGGAGAACAGGCTTAGCCTTCAGCTGCCCCAGTGACCTTCTTGGTCCAACTCAGCCTCACCATGTAAGGTCCAGGACCTCCTCTTGCCAAGCTTCATCTACTAGGGACCACATTCTGTGCATGAGCCTAGGCATGGTACTTTATACTCAAACCATAGCTAACGCTGAACTCCTGGGATGTGGTTGGCCACTGAAGGAAGCGCTGGCTTTTTCACAGCATCAAGAGATACATCATGATACCCTGCAGAACTCCTGACTCAACACATAAAAGAATAAGTGCTAGGCTGAAGGTTTGGGCTTAGTGCTTTATTTTATTATCTCATAGTCATTTAAGTTGCTGGTCAGGGACCAGAGGTAAAGAGGAATGGCCCACCCCTTGTCTCTATCCCTCCAAACCCAAGCATGTAAAAATATTCTATTGTCAGTTCTTTTTACAAGAGCAGTATGTGTTTAATAGCAAATTACCAATGTGGGCAGAGGCGGTAAGTGCATACAGCTTAGTCAATGGCCCTGTTTATTGAATGGAGAAACAACCAAACCTGTTCTCTTTCTATGCTTGCAGTTGCCAACACTGCCTTAATTCCCTCTAATGACTTCATATTGTCAGGAATGAATAAGCTAAATGAATATGTTCCATCCAGCTCAGCCATGTCGTTTTATTTCTGCCAAGTGGTATGTGTATATAAATGTAGGGTGTTTGTGTGTTTGTGTGTGTGTGTGTGTGTGTGTGTGTGTGTGTGTGTGTGTGTAAAGAGAGGGGAGGAAGGAAAAGGGCACACTTGCACAGGCATGCTTATTTTAGTCCACACCACAGATGCGGTCTGCAGATATCAATGTCTTCATTGGTTACTGGACACTCATAAAAGCCTTAAGTGTCATCTTTAAAGTTGGAATCCAGCAATTTGCTTTACAAACACCAGGGCTCAATGCAGTTACTTTACAGGGCTTCTTCAAGCTAAAGGTCCTGTGATGTGCTTAGTGTAGGTAGGCTGATTCTTGACCTTCCAAACTTATATGGAGACTAGGATGTATGTATTCTCTTAGAGGGAAAACTTCTACCTGCATCTTAGCAAGGCTTATGACCCCCAAATGATGAAAGCCCCGGAAAATGCTTAGGTTGGGTTAACCTTGGTGACAGTATGGAGTGGGACAGATACATCTGAGATGGCTGTGGTGAGAAGGGCTGACTATTACTCAGTTTGAGCTGCTCCTTGGAGAATTGAGGTTCCTAACAAGTTAGGTGACATGGGTGGGAAATCAGTATGTGTTCCCAGTGGTTTTGATGACACCCATCCAATCTCTTCCAGTATCCCTCACCTCATCACTTCCTGTAAGAAATTCTTGTAGGGCTGAAATTTTCCATCCCTTCTTTTAGCCTAGCTGTGGATATTTTGGGTGATTCTCAGCAATTTCTCTGTGCTGGTTTGAACTAATACACAGATAAGATCAAAACTCTGTTAATGCTGTTTTAAGGGGGAAACATTTTAAAAATGCATTGGAATCATTAATAGAATTTGAACCCTAAGTCAAAAGTTTCCATGTGTTCTTACTAAAAAAAAAATAAATAAATAAAATAGGAAGAAGAAAGAAGAAGAAGAAGAAAATAAAATAAAAGTCTCTTGAGAGACTGTGCAAAGACCCAAGCAGTCATCTGGGGGAAACAAACGAACTGGACTGACTCTTTGGTTAGTGGCTGCATTTAAGAAAATACTTCTTGCAAGAACATAGTTGCTGCATTCAAGAAAATTCCTCTTCAGATAAAAATGGTTTTATACCATAGTTTACTGTTTCAGCTGTATGTGCTTGTGTGTGTGTGTGTGTGTGTAAGAAAGATATAATGTATGTGTTTGAGAGGGGGAGGGTTCATTCTGACTTGTCTCCAGACAGAGCTGCCAGTATATCTCTCTGATGCTCTGAGAACACAACAGCCATGGCTGTGATTTCTCCTTGCTTCCCTTTCTAGACAAGACTTTGCTTGCAGAAGAAATGCACACATTTGCCCATCTGCTTTGTAGGTTGCTAATGGAGTTTACCAAGGGAATTCCCAGTAAGAGGTCTCCTTAACACAGTGAGGATCTAATAGATTCAGGGATTGTGTGCGGACACTCTGACAGTGTTTATTGTTAGCAGTCACTTGGCTCACCCTGGCTTTGTAGCCACTGAGTTGATATCACAGGGCAAAGAGACCTGCCTTCATCTAGGTGGCTCCACTGCATCAATCCAAAAACGTATTAATACCCCTGGTCCTGGTGCTGAAGGCAAGATTCGGAAGCCACTGGGCAGATGAAAGAACGTGCTGTAGCCCACATTGGTGCATCTGATTTTAATTCTTTAGTATGGGCCTCTTTCTGGTCGAAAGCCAGCATTCAATTTTAGTATTCATTATTTTCACAAAGAAACCGTCACATTTGTCTGCTTACTTAGGTAAGCATCTGAAGTGCTTTGTGAATTTGGATAATGACCGTCATGACACGGAAAGCCCCAGCTTTCCATTCATGGGGGTCTGAGCTATGCTATGTGCTCATGCACTCCTTGGAAAGTCCAGGGAGGTAAATATTATTCATACGTGGAATACGCTGAAGATGTAGGAGGTTGAGCATTGTCTAGGGTCCTGTAGCTGGTCAATGGCAAGACTGAAATCACGATTTTGATCCATCCTCCTGGTGCCTAATTTTCCTGTCCTTTGCCATCTCTTTTGCTACCTCTACATGTGCTTATGCTGTCACCAGGGTAATCCAGTACTACAAGGGTCAAGCTGGACATGAATAGTGACTTAACCTAGAGTAGAGAAATGCCCTGCCATAGGTACCTGTCATGCAAACATGAAACCTGAGGTTCGGATCTTAAACACCCATGTAGAAGCCAGGTATGATGGCATCTGGGATCCCAGGACTGAGAGGTGGGTTCAATGGGTCATGGGGCTTGGTTGGTCTGTCTTTCTAACTGAAATAGCTCCAAGTTTAACGAGAAACTGATTGTAAAAACAAAGGGGGAAGACCTATTGAGGAAAACATATGGCACTGAGCTCTGGCCTCCGTAATTGGTAAGGCTAACCAGCATAGACAGAAACACTTCTGGCCTAGGAGAATCCTGATGTTCTCAGGATTTAGCTCCCCAGAAAATTAGAAACTGTATCAGGTGATGCTTTGATTCTGAGAGAGAGATGAGAGGAGGGAAGAGGGAAATAGAAAGACAGGGAGAAGGAGAGGAAGATGGAGAGGGAGGGAGGATGTTTTTAACACCCACCCCTCTTTCCTACAACAAGAAAATCTTACTCTCCAGATGGCTTTGTTTACTTTTTTTTTGGCTAGCAGCATTAAATCGGTATACATTCGTTGTGATTATGCAACTTGGACTTGAGTTTTACATGCCCAGACACTGGCAAGTGGACTTCTCCTGTGCAATTCAGGCAAACTTAGAACCTTCTAGATCACATCTTGGACAGGGAGAAGGAGGAGGGCGTTCCAGATCACAGATGGGCGTGTGAGAAGGATGAGGGTATAAGCAGAGCTCTGGTAGATAAAGCAGTGCCAAGCACAAGGTCTCCCAACCCAGAACAGTACTTGACAGTTATGGTGGCTGAGCCCTGGGGTGTGTGGAGACTGTCAGCAGCAGAGTGGCCCTGGAGCTGAAGACCCTCTCTACCTGCACCTGGAACTGATGATCTGACACTCTACACACTACACAGTTCCCCATTCCCCATTGCTTCTTCGCCAGACTTTGGAAACCACTGCTTTTCTGTCTCTCTGAACTTCACTCTAGGTGCCTCATATAAATAGAGTCATGGGGTAGGTGCCATATTGTACTTGGTTTACTTCATTTAGAAGTGTGTCCTTGAGGGCCATTGAGGCTGTAGAGTTTGTCAGTTTTTCTTCCTTTATAAGGCAAATAATCTCTCTCTCTCTCTCTCTCTCTCTCTCTCTCTCTCTCTCTCTCTCTGTCTCTCTGTCTGTCTCTGTCTCTGTGTCTCTCTCTCTGGGTGTGTGTGTGTGTGTGTGTGTGTGTGTGTGTGTGTGTGTGTGTGTATTTCTCTGCACTCTGTGTGTGCATGTATTTATTTTGGAAATAGGTAATAGTTCATCACTATTTACCTCTAAAGTGTTGAATTTTTTCTAACTTGTTTTAGTATGGGTATGAATGAGTGTTTTGTCTGTATATATGTATGTACCCCACAGACATGCCTGGTGCCTACGTACATCAAAGGAGGCTCCAGATTAGCTAGAAGTGGGATTACAGGTGGCTGTGAGCCACCATGTGGATAATGGGAACAGAGCAAGAGTCCTCTGCAAGAGTAACAAGTACCCTTAACTGCTGAGCCAATTCTCTAGCCCCAGATAAGAGTGTCCTTTAAAAAAAAATCATAATACTATTAATACTTTCTTAATACTAAGCAATATATAGTTAGTGTTAATGTTCAAGTTAATTATCTCCAAAGAGGAAATAAAACAACTCATGTCATATTTAAAATGCCTGGGGTGGGCTATTGGCTTGTCTCTTTTTTGTGGGACACAGGCACCTACTTTGTAGTCTTAGTTGTTCTAGATCTAGTTGTATAGACCAGTTGACCTTGGACTTGGGGCCATCCTTCTGCACTGAGAGATTGTTTTGCACATGTGTGCCTCCATGCCGAGCTTGTGCACTTGTCTTTGACATTCATTTTTCTGAACAGTTCTTTCTATCACTTTCCTCTGGACAGAATTAACGATGTCTGTTTACTGCCCTGTAGTTTTCTGCAGTCTTGTTACTGTTCTTCGGCTTTCCCGCTGTCGATGCTGATACCCCCATCCTCAGTTCTTTGTGGATCTATAGTCCCAGCTGCTTCCAGCAGGAGGTCCCTTACCATAGAATGACCCACACAGGTTGAGTGTCTGTTTCATGATATTCATGGGACCAGAAGTAGTTCAGATTTGAGTCTTTTCACAGTCTGGAGTCTTTTCACATATTTGTATGAACCTTACTGCTTACACAAACCTAATCTTGGAATTTAAAATCTTAAATGCTCCAACAGCTGGACCCATTACATCCCAAGCTGTCACATAACATGTGCACAGGACCCAGGGTGTCATATTGACACTGGATGAAGTTTTAGGGTTGAGGCCTTTTGAATTGGGGATTTGAATAAGAGTGATCACCATGTTTGCCTATCACAAGGTAGGTGGTTTTCTCTTCCCATGTTGTTTCCAAACATTGCCACATTGAAACTGATGTCCTTTGTTTTTTTATGTGCCGTGTAGATCATTTTGGAAGCAGCCAGGTGGATGATATTATACTCATGGATTCATTGCATTTCCTGAGTAGTTGCTAGGAGCTCAGGTTTATATTGCTTCATGGACACTGGCAAAGAACCCTTGTCAGTGTTCTTTATCCTTCTGTGGGTCACTGCCCTTCAGAAGCTCTGGGTATAACTTTAGCTCACCAAAGAGCTCTGCGCAGAAACACTCTTCGGAGGGAGCCCTCTCAAGTGGTTTGACATCCAGTGATTTTCCTGATTAGTGTTCTTCATTTAAATGAGAAAATGTTAAAAGTCTGTTCTTTCTACAGATGATGGGAGAAATGGCCTCTTGACTTGGGAGAGAGATGAAAAACAGTATGGAGTGTGTGTGCCAGGGTGGTCTTAACTGGGCTCCTGTGTGGGAAGCAGGCAGCTGAGAGGGGAGCAAAGGTGTAGGGAGAGACTGCTGGAGAGAGGAGGAAATCAGAGATTTTAGCGCAGGGAAGGGTGGGAAGTGATTCCCCGCCTTCAGCCTTCACTTTAAAATCTAGTCTATCTCTGTTGGCTGCTAGAAAGAGAGCAATTTAATCCCACCAGTTTGGGCACTGAAGGTATGCTATGTCGGATTAGAATAACCTCGGCATATTTTAATGGAGAAATAATACTTTGTTTCTTGAATTTTAGCTTCTTAAATAATTTGTACATTTTAAGGGGAAATTGAAATGAAATATTTGTGAATCTTAATAAAAGGTGTTGGGCATTTGGGGCTGTTTGGGGACAGGAAAGGGTCATTCCCAGAGTGTCCAGTTCATTAGGTACAGTTGACATACGGCAAAACATCTCCTATCTAGTGACTTCTCAGAGTCTCGGGCATGTGAATTGTGCAGAGTTGTTGCTGAGCCATTATGAGCCTGTGAAAGCTACTCCTTCTGGAGATCTTACACTTTGCTTTGGCATCTTCTTGGAAGGCATCTCTCTTTGAGCAGGCACAATGGCATCTTTCAAGTCCTCCAGACTGTTTGAGGGCTAACATTGTTAGCTTCTGGAACAGGGGAGGAGATACCAGGCCAGATCATTACAATCTCCCCAGCTGTTCATGGCAAGAGCACCATCAGCCTTGTTTCTTAAGCTAACCACAGTAAGGCTCTGTGTGGATTATGATGGGGGCCTGGACACTGAGCCCGGCTGGCTGGGTTTCCTCCTAGTTCTTTGCCCCTTCTCAGCTCCGTGGCTATTTATTTATAGCCAATATGGATATGATGGCATTTCCCTTACTATAAAGGTCTGACTAGAAGATGTTCCACTGACACACAGTAATGTTCAACTCATTCTTACTAAGCAAAGGTCTGAATGTCTTCTCAAACCCCACCTACAGATTCACGGTGCTTCTAGATTTAAAAGACAGGTGTTTTGTTTTCCCCTAAGATCCATCTAGGGATGCGCAAATGGGACATTTATCAGCCACATGCGGCTGTAAATTCATTAAAGCCACATGACATTGACCATTCAATTCCTCACCTGGGTTAGAACAGTCACAGATCCACAAGTAGCTCTCAGCTCCTGTGCTTGGGAATTTGGGTTACAGAACACATTTGTACCTTACAAGGGTTTTCTCCTGCAGTTCTGCAGGGTGAGTGCTGAGAATCTGGACAGTGGTATAAGAAAGAACCCAGTGTTTGGTTCTAGAGCACTATTCCTGGCACCAGATCTTTTTGGACAATTAGAAAAGAATGTACTGACTCCAGGGGTCGTAGGTTCCCAGAGATAATGAGGTCCTTGCAGGTGCAGCCGAGAGCTAGAAAGCTCCCCCAAGGGAAAAGGTGTGGTTGTCCTTCCAGGTGGCAGACTCCCCAAGTGCCTTTGAGCCCCACAGCTCTCTGTGCAGATCGAATCTCTGGGTATTACTGCTGCACGTTCCTGAGTTCTAATGGCCCATCCCTTTCCCCTCATAGCTGCCAAATGTCCCCATATGGGTTCCACAAGTGTGGTTGCTTTGAGTATGAGACACAGAATCTTTCATTCCTTCACTGAGATCAAGCCCATCTTATAGGACCATGGGCTAGGACACTTCAGTGTCCTGTTTTTGCTGTCTTCCTGGCTGAGGATGGAAAAGGCAGCCACCCACTAGCATGAGAAATGCGTTTCTGCTTATGCTCCAGAGGGCTCATTAGAGACGCTGTTAATAAGGGCTCTGTGCCAGCTGTCGTCTTTCTACTTTACCTAGTGAGCAGGTAGCAGAGCAGTAAGCTCTTGATGGCAGGTCCTGTGGGAGGCTGTGACTATACCTGCCCACACTGCACCCAGGCAAGGGGATTTCTGAGCCTGTTTTACAGAAGAGGGTGCAGGATGGAAATGTGTGGCTGGGAAAGAATGGGAGAGGATATTCTAGACACAACATGTTGCATATGTTCCCAGTGTAACACAGGAGCACCTCCCCAACTTCTGAGCATGCGCGGTTTGGGCCGGTGCACTTACTGTTTTGATCTTCACGTCTGTCCTCTAAGCAGTTTGCAGACCGTTACCTGGTGCACAGTAAGCCCTTGGTGATGGCTTGTTCTTGCCATTCTTTCCCCTTGTCCTCTTAATAGTTTTATTTTCAGAGGGAAATTGGAGCTGAAGATATGACTCAGTCTGTAAAGTGTGTACCATGTAAGCCCAAGGATCTGGGATCCCTAGAGCACACAAGAAAAGGCTGGGTGTGGTTGTGAACACTTGTAGTGCCAGTGTGGAGGGGGCAGGAACATGGAGATTCCTGGTGCTTGCTGTCCAGCTAGACTAGCCGAATCCCAGAGCCCCTGATAAAAGTGAGTGACCTCATTTCAATAACAAGGTGAATGGCTCCTGAGATGTTATCCTTCAGCCTCCATATGTAAATGCATGTGTACATATGTACTTGGGAATGGGTGAATTTATGAAAAATTAATAGAAATAATCTCTGGGGTTGCACACACAACACACAACACACACACACACACACACACACACACACACACACACACACACCTTCCCTCTCTTGTTCTAGTTGCTCACAGCCTAGTGAGACCTATTCTGTTCATCATTAAAATAGGTGTACTGTCTAGGTAGCTCCCTGTGACATTGAAATTTAATGTCCTCAAGTTCCTTGTGTAAGGCTAGACATAGAAAAGGTCAGGTCCTCCCCCAACGACTTGAAAGCATCGTCGCTGCTTATCCCCCAAGTGATAGGTAAATGGCCTTGAGGGAGGTGACTCTAACAGCCAAGTGAGGGAGTGAGTCTGGGAGCTGCATGCAATGCTATTAGAAAACTCCTGCACTGACTATTGGTGTCTGGGGATTGGTGTCATAGTTACAGAATGGTTCCTTTCAACAGTGTAATAGTTTTTTTTTTCCATGTGCCAAGCTGCTATAGATGATAATGATGATTATGGAGATGATGATGATGTGCATGTGTGTTCTTTGTAATTTTTGTGCAATCAAATTTTAAGGGTTTTCAGAATTTCAGTTTAAAGCTTTAAAATGAGTATCTATAAACCAACAACTTTTAGTAGAGATGAATTAGAATTGTATAAGTTTCTATTAGACTTTTTACTTAGCCACTTGAGGACTGTGTAATTATGACCCCTAGCTACCTTATGACCTTTTATTTTACTTAATTCTTTGATTAGCACAATAATTGGATACACACACACACACACACACACACACACACACACACACACACACACACACACACCATAATATGGTTTTTAACTTGTTCGTGCACTGGGTAATGATCAAATCACAATCGTCAGCGTATTTCTCTCTGATAGGTGAATTCAAACTCCTACCTCATACCTCTTTTAAGGTACACAGTGCATCACTGTTAACTGTGTTTACCATTGTGCCACCGAACACTGCTGTCTCCTCCTCCCATCTCACATTGTGCTGGAGTTTGCTGATTTAGCCTCTAGATCGCCACAAAAAGCAATTATTTCTCTCAAATCACAAGTCAGGAAACTGGGAAATGAACTCACTCAGCCAGGATCCAGTGAATTTGAGCCCAGAGCTCTATAATCAATGCTTTCTACCTGTGGTAGTTGATCTTGACTTGATTTAGAATTATCTAGGAGGCACACCTGTGGAGTTTCTGGTGGGTATTTCCAGAGAGGTTTATCTGGGGATGGAAGAGCTACTCTGAATGTGGGTAGCACCTCTCCTCAGGCTTGGGCCATGCACTGAATAAAAGGAAGAAATCAGCCCGAGCTCTGCCATTCACTGTTCACTCTCTTTGCCTTCTGACTATGGACAGACCAAATATGGCCAGCTGCTTCTTGCTTCTTCTGGTCTACCTTCTCCGTGCATGATGCTGTGAACTCAAGCTAAACCCTTTGCCTTTAAGTTGCTTTCTGTCAGACATTTTGTCGCAGCAGTGGGAAGCAGATCAATACACTCATTAGGTGACTGATAATTTAGAGATTCTAGAGAAATCAGGTAGCTGCGTTTAGCATTTATGTGCATGTCAGACCTACCTGTGATTGGGGATTGCAGAGATGCAGTGGAGACTGGGTGGACAGAAAGCATAAGTCAAGATTGATTCCCATCCTTGGGTACAGTAGGCTTCCCATGCTTGGACTATGGTGCTCTGCCTTCTAGGCTCCCCTTAGCATGTGGCCTGCTCTATTCCTAGAATCTGCTTTAGACTGAGGAAGAAGCCATGGCTCTGTAGCAAGACTCTACCTTCTAGTATTTCAGGGTAGGTGCTCCCCATGCTCTGTAGATGAGAAAACTTCTATCCTCCTTTCACTTGGTGCCTGCAGCCAGGCCTAGCTGTGCTGGGAACATGCACCCTGCACCTCTAAACAAAGCTGTCACTGGGATCTACTTATAATTATAGGTAAGTCAAAAAAAAAAAAAAAAAAAAGAAAGAAAGAAAAAAACCCGGATAGGCCCCAAGTTGCTGCTTCTTGCTTCTCTGTGAGTTCTACTCCATAGCTTATACCCCTCCTCAAAGGACCAAAATTGGCACAAGACACACCAGGGCCAAGTTCTCACCACAAAGGATTTTCCCCAGAGGGACAAAGAGCACAGAATAAGAGACCAAGTCAAAAGACAGAATATGAGAGAGAAGAGGAAAAAGCAGGTATTGGAGAGGGTCATTTGCCTCAGAGGTTCAAAGGAAGGACTGCCTTTAGATAGAGAGGAAAAAAATATGGCTCATAGGCAAATGGCCATGTATAAAGGGGAAAAAGGAAACCCAGTGTTAGGATCAATTGGTTTGCTTTGATTGGACATGTTAATTAGAGTAGCCAAAGGGGCCTTTTGATTGCTAGTCTTCAAGACTTTGATAGATGGACCTTGTGTGGTCAGCCTCAGGAGGAGGAAGAAGCCAAATAATGGAATAGACCTTGGTGGCTACCTTTGGGAATGGAACAGTTCAGCAAAGAAGAGGGAATGGGGGAAAGGCAAGGCCTGCCATAGCCATGTTTAGTTTACTACGTTTTGGGTCTTCTAGAGCCCTCCACATCTCTCGTGGCCTTTCTCTCTCCATTCTCTGAACCTTGCTCAATCTCTCCCTGCTGCTATAATACCGCTCAGCTCCAAATCCACATTGCTATCTTCAGTGATGAAAGCTTGCACTAACTACTGAGCCTTTCTGTATACCCAGCCAGGCCTTAACAGGGTTTTGCCTAGAGCTATACAGCTAAAAAACGCAGAGCCATGCTTTGTAACCTGGAATTAAGCATTAGAGCTCTGGAACAGTGTCTCTAGCCTTTGCCTGTTTCCTCACTGTGCAGGAGGAACTATGGCCATTCCTTCCCAGCCTGCATCCTGCCCTAGCTAGTCCTCCCATGTATGGCCGGTCTGCCTTCTTTTCCCCCGGATTCCTGCCACTTTTCTTTCTTTGGTCCTACTTAGTCACAGCCATTCCTACATGGAGTGGAAAGAGTCAGGCTTCTGTGTTCTTTCCTGATACAGGCTCAGGTCAACCTCATCTCAGTTTCTAGTACCTTCCTGAGAGGCCTGACATTTACCTGTTCTCAGTATAAACAGTAGCAATGGATGAGGGTATTTACCAAGCTTACACAGGCCAGCTCCATGAGAGCCCTTCATTGCCCTTGAGCCTCTCCCTACTAGTCTCTTTGGAGAAGAAGGAAGTGGGGCGACTCAGCCTGACCAAGTGTGCACGAACTTAGGACCCCAGCTTCAGACCCTGGCCCCTGCCATGGATGTGCAGAAGTGGCTCAACTAGAATAGGGAATTTTAAGCAAGTGCTTAAACTTATGGATAGCACTTTTTACAATGGTCTTGGAAATTGACAACATCCGTTGTCCAGTACCCTTGACCCCTGGCTCATCCCTGACACATATCCTTGTGTGTTTCTGACGGCCCCTCTTAGCTGTTTGCCAGTATGCCTAGGATCAGAGTGGGACCAACTTCTCTTTCAGGGTGTGCTCCCTGTCTTTTTGAGTGAGTGTCCCTGTCTTTGGATGACATTAGGCTCTGTTCTGCATCCTGCCACCTCTTCACTGGGTGAGGCATGCTGTCACCTTCTGACCACCTGGCATTTTTGCAAGCCTTGGCAAGTGTGTTGGGCCAGGGTTACCAAATGTTAATGAGGGACATAATCAGGAGCTCTTGACCTTTGCCCTTGGTCTCTGCCACTTCACCCTTTTAGGAAGGTAATTTATTGAACAGAAGTCTGAATGGGGTGTGGAGAGGAAATTAACCTTTTAAATTTATGGTCCTTCCTCAGCATTACTGTGGGAGCCTCCAGCCATGCAATTAGAGTCTGTTAGGCAGCTACCATGTGACATTAATTCTTCAAGATTCCTATGGGTTCTGAGTGAAAACAGCTCCCAGACAGGGTCAAGGCAAGCAGGCAGGTAGGGCTCTTTCCATGGGAAGGTCATGGGGGTTCTCCTGGGAAAAGAGTGAGGGCTCATTTAGGTATGTGGGATAGGGACAAATGACCAATCAGCACTCACCACACCTGAAGGCTAACACTCTGTGGGCAGCAAGAGGTCAGCCCTTAAGCACTACTACTTGATGATCCAGTAAAGGGCCTAGTGAAAGCTGGGTGTCTTTGGCTGAATACCTTGGCTTCTCCAGTCCCCCTTTCAGCCTTTGTGTGAGGAGGAAAGAAATGAGAGGGGCTGAAGGTCTGTTTACATCACTTACTCTCAGTCACCCACAGCTGGGTGCTTTGAGTCTCCCATGGGTTACCTGCCCTTTCCCACATGGTGTGTTTTGTTTCCCCCTCTTTTGCTTTAAGGTACACGCTGCCCCTTCCTTTGTGATTAGTGTAAAGTAACTTGTATTTACTAACTGTTGTGTAGTTTCTCCCCTATTGGATCTTGTCTCAGAATATCCAATTTCCCTTCTGACTCAGCTTTGTATACTGCAGGCACTCCATAAATGCCATCCGGCGTCAGGAACTTGTAGTTCCAGAAGCAAGCATTGGAATTGCCCTAGACGGACAGCTTTGGTGGTGCAATTGGGGTTCTGACTCAGAGTGCCAGTGTGTGTGTTGTCTGGGAACTTCTTGTTACCTACCTACCATGACAACCTTGAGAAAAATAACACAATGGAGGAGCTCATATAAACATGAAGAGTTCTGCTCTTTATCCAGAAGTAACGACTCCCCAACCTATAGCTTTGCTGCCAACTTAGGGAAATCATTTGCTTCACCATAGCTATTACCCTTACTTTTGACTGTAGAAATGGAAAATTGGCATGTTTGCTATTTAGCTACAGAGGCATTGGGTTAGAGTATGTCTAACTGTGTGTGTATGTGTTTGTATGTGTGTGTGCTTGTCTGTGTGTATGTGTATGTGTGTATATATGTGTGTATGTATGTGTGTATGTGTGTGCATGTTTATGTGTGTGCATTGTGAGTATGTGTATGTGTGTGTATGTGTATGAGTGTGTGTATGTGTGTATGCATGTATGTGTGTATGTGTATGTGTGTAAGTGTGTATGCATGTATGATGTGTATTGTAAGTGTGTATGCATGTATGATGTGTATGTGTGTGTAAGTATAGGCTGAACTCTAAACTGCCCCATCCTAGTCACTCCACTGCATGACTCTGTTGGGAGCATTGCTGGGTGCTTATGGGAAACTGCCCTTTTGCAGTTTACATTCTTGCCTTGCAGCTGTGCAGATAAAGCTGGCATCTGAGCAGCTCAGTGCTGATCCTGCAAAGGGTGCTGTGCAGAGACAAAGTTTGAATCTCGTACCCTGGACTCTGATTTGAAAGCCTTCTCTCTAGATTTAACATGCCTAACTTCAAATCACAGAAGCACTCTAGCTGGTGAAAATCATCAGGGGACCCCATATTGCAGAGCTCCTCTACCACTGGGTGATGTGCACACCCAGACACTCACTGTGATGTGCACACCTGCTGCTGACTACTTAACCTTCTCCTGTACTCTCCTACAAGCACTGCTCAGGGCCGTCTTTCTCTGCCACAGAAAGACTCCATGGAATGCACTGTCAAAACCTCTAGTCCATTGTAGTTTCTGTGGTTACCTTATTTAAAAACACAACACATAAAATTTGCTATCTTAATCATTGATGTGTGTATAATTTTAAGTCTCTTTGTGGAACTAATCAATAGAATTCTTAATCTTGTAAAATTGAGACTCTGTCCCTAACACCACTTTGACCCTTCTACTTTCTATCTCTATGAGATCTTACTCTTCTAGGTGCCCTATACGTCATAATTCCTTTTACATTTATTTTATTTAATGCTGAACCTTCAAGGCTCATGCATATTCTAATGTGTGTTAGAATTTACTTTGTGTGTACATGTTTAAATGGATGTGTGCTGTGCATGCCAGTGGTGTGTGGGGGTGCACGTACATATGCCCCCCCCCCCTCTCTCTCTCTCTCTCTCTCTCTCTGTGTGTGTGTGTGTGTGTGTGTATGTGTATGTGAGTGTGTGTGAGTGAGTGAGAGAGAGGGAGATCCATTCTGGGTACCTTATTTAAGGAAAGGATAGCTCACTGAATCTGGACATCATTCATTTAGCTTGGCTCGCTGGCCAGGGAACACCAAATATGAATATGTGACCACATCCCCAGCACTGGGGTTGTGGCTATGTTCTGCTGACTCAGGATACTGGGATGTTAAGCTTGTATCATCCGGCTTGCATGGCACTTCACTGGCTGGGCTATTTTCTTAGCCCCTAGATTTTACTTTTGAAAGACTTTTTAAACAGTTCATTACATGCCTATTCCACATCTGCTTTTGCTGTCTCTGCCTTGGGCTATTGTGAATACGCTGCATTGAATACACATCTGCCTGTGCCTCCAAATCTTCGGTTCAGGTTTCTTGGCTGTACACCCGGAAGTGGAAATGCTGACTTGTAAAGCCTTCTGTGATCTGGCTCCTTAAGAAACTGCTGTATTCCCTCCCATAATCCTACAGGGTCACTGCACACTGCACTTGTGCTCTGTATCATTGAGAGTGAAGTGTGGGAGTGCCTTCTCACCGTCCCATCGGAGCTGTGGTTCCTGTGAAGCTGCTACTGTCCCCAGGCTCTCTCTTGCTGAATTTGATTGACACATCTCCCCTCCTTTTCTCTTTGTGGCTGAGCCTTGTGGTTTCCTTCCAGTCTTCAGTGCCTTGGTGACCCTCGGTATACCCCTTGGCCATGCCCTTCCCTCTAGCAACTCTCTTCCCTTGGGTACAATTCAGTGGACACACCTTGACATATATGCCTCACGATGGACAGGATGCGTTACTGACAGAGAACCTGGGCCCAGTGCAGTGACCATTCCTTACCTCCATCTCCTTCATCTGTTAGCTGTTTCCCTAATGTTGTTGACATGGCTGCAGGAAGGGCTTCCATTCAGCGTTTGCTAGTGAATAAGGAAGGAAGGAAGGAAGGAAGGAGGGAAGGAGGGAGGGAGGGAAAGAAGGAAGGAAGATGGACATGACTGCTCCTAGATATGACAGAGAAAAAAGTTTATTGTAGATATGAGGGAGAGCACAGCAGAGGCAGAGACATTAAGGAAACTCTAGAGTAGACATGCCCCTGAGCCTCCTTCAAACAGGTTTGAATATAAAAATCAGCCAAGGGACAACTCACTATCCCAGGAGGCAAAAATGTCAGTCTGCAATTAAACTTTTCTTTCTAGCCAAAGCATTAAAATATAGGTTGAACATTCCAGATCCAAAAATACAAATCACCGAGTGCTGTAAAATCTGAAAGTTTTTTGAGCAGTAACTCGATGCTGTAAATGGAAAATTCCACACCTGACTTCTTACAGTGGCTTGCAGTCAGAACACAGGTGCACTAAAGACTCAGTATCAAATTAGCCTCAAGGTAGGTGTGTCAAGTGTGCATGAAACACAAATGACTTTTGTGTTTTGACTTGGGATGCATCCCAAGAGGTCTCATTACATATATGTAGATCTCCCAAATTTGGCCATGCTTTTCAGCCCAAACATTTCAAAGAACAGATATTCAACCTGAAATAAGTTAGTGGGGTGGGGGGGCACTTTTGATTTTGTAAGCCAATAAAAGACAGAAATATAAAAGTTTTCTTTAAAAAGACAGAGAGGCTAAGAAGAGAGCTCACTGTGCAAAGCGCTTGCTTGCTATGCAAGTATAAGAAACCACCTTCTTTCCTAGACACTCACATAAAACAAGCCTGGTACAGTAGCACCTACCTGTAATCCTAGCACTGTGGAGGCAGAAACAGGAGGATGCTGGTTGCATTCCTGCTGGCCCGCTCGTCTAGCTGATTCTGGTGAGCTCTGGGCTTAGTGAGAGGCCTTCTCTAAAACAAGGTGGAGATTGGCAAAGAAACCTGATGTTGATCTCTGCTTCCCACTACACAAAGAGTGAGAAAACCACAAGTAGCCTGCATGTTCGGGGACAGTAGTTTGCATGTACAGGAACAGAGGAAGGCAGCACATTATCAGAAGCCCAACTCCCTTTGACCTAGTACATCTCCAGTGTATCTGTTCTCGTAAAACCAACATGAGATCATTATGCACTACGAACTGAATTGTTATCAGAAGACCTCGGCTTCTGTAATGCTTAACTCAGGAAGAATATGGGCTTTTTTTTTTTTTTTTTTTTTTTTTTTTTTTTTTTGCAACTCATAGGGGTAAGGCTAGGAGATACTTAAAAGCTAGAAAACAATTTCTATTGAGCTCAGTTACCAAAATTCTCTTTCACGTTAGCAAGTTTTTCCTAGGTAAAAGGGTGTGGCTGCATCTTTCCAGGTTCATTCCCCTGGAGGAAGCTTGCAGTGTGTGCTCCTGGGGAAATTTCAAAATCAAATGTGTGTGCAAGTGAGCAGCATCAGTCAGAAGGTTCTCCTGGTCTGCTGTTTCATCTTCAGCCACACCCCAGAGTCTTCAGACAGAGTTCTCTACATGGGGCCAAGGTGACCACAGGAAGTATAGGGATGAGAGTCTGTGTGCTGGCTTTGTCTTTGTCTTTCATTTTCTTTTCTGTTTTACTGGGCTCAGCGTGGTCTGCCATAGGAAACCCAGCTTTTTGAAACAGCCATACGTACCCTTTGGGGGACCACTTTCTTTAAGAGGCTCCTGTGATAAACCCCCTCTGTGCCAAGGGTGGTCCTTTCAGGATGTGTGGCCCAGAATGAGAACCAGATAGGAAGAGTGGCTGACCTGTGACGTGGGCATCTAGCTCGAGCATGTGGCACTCTGTGCAGTGTTGAGCTCTCTAGAGCCTTTCTGGAACAGAGTCCAGTGTTCTTAGTTTGGTTTTATGCCCCATGTATCATTCTTGTGGTCTCCCACACACCTCCTCTTGCACCTTCTCTGTTCTGAGGGGTCTGTGGTAAGTTATTTTTTTGGTGTGGGCAGAGCTCTCAATTGGACATTAGAAGATCAGTGGAAGCTTTTGTCATTGACAGTAAAAAAAGAAAAAAAAAAGTGTTGCTCTTCCAGCCAGTCAACCCTCAGTTGTTTTGTTTTTCTTGGCTTCTCAGGAACAGCTTTCTGGAGACAGGAGTGTCTGTGTTCCACCCAAGGCAGGCAGGCTTTTTTTTTTTTTTTTTTTTTGCCCCACACCTACCACTGTGGCCTTCATATTTGTGCCCCATGCTTGCAGTTGACTTGGTGATTTCTTCTTGCTCTGCACAGTGTGGAGGGCTGTCCTGGATCTGTACCTGACAGAGCTGCTGGGAAGACCCCTGTGATCATAAAACTTGAGAAAGTGGCAGCAGTCTAGTTGGCAACATCTGTTCCTGTTCTAAGGAAGAGTTCTTACTTTCCTGTGAAGACCACAGGCTGCAGCTATAGGGCCAAACAGAGATAAGAAGGGAAGAGTTTTTGCTTTCCTTTTCAAAGCATTCACACTCTTTAACATATGAGCCAGCAAGTTAGTAGACGACCCTGGCTCTTGACAATAGTAGCCTTTCTTCTGGGCCATCTTTCTTACCACTGTGCTCTCTTGGTAGGTTAATATGCACCTCCTAGTGGTTGGCCTCAATGGGCTGCCATATCTAGCTGCTAGGAGATGCAAGACTTTTGAGAGTTGAAGGTTCAGCACAAACATGCATGTGGTATGCTGCTGGTACCCCTTTCCCTCCTGTAACTTCCAGGTCCTCAAGGCATACATTCATCAGGCACCATCAAAAAGAATGGCTGGCATCATTAGTTGGAAATATGTTTTTCTGAGGGGCAGGGGGCAAACGCTTACTGCAGGGGTATGGACGAGTCTTGACAAAAGAATATCTGTTACTGTGATTTGGGTTACTGATGCTCAGAAAGAGAGACTATTACTAAGATCATAGGCTTTCAGGTAATTTGGGGGAGCTGGCCAACCTGCCACTGGCCCTTCAATTTGAACCTTGAATAAGTGGGGTCCCTAATCTATGGGAATCAAGGTAGCCAACCTGCTGCTGGTTTTCCATTTTGAGTTTTGAACAGTGGCATCCATGATCCATGTGGTAGCCACAGGGAAGTACAGGGGCTGCTGTAGAGGGTGCTGTGCAGTGAGGTAGGATGTACTCCACACATGCATATGAATCCCTTGGGCTTCTGAAAACAAGCCTGTGACCTAGGCCAGTCTCTGTAGCTGTTCTTAGTTAGTAACTAATTCATTTGAATTCCCATGTTCCACACACCTCCTGATGTTTCTTCCTCTAGAGTAGATAGATATTAATTTTGTCCGATTTCATTTGCGTCTGTTACTTCGCAGCCTTTCTGACAGCTCTTGTTCCTGTTTCCTGCCTTTGGCATGAGCACTGGTGAACGTGTCATTGCCTGACGGTCTATGGCACTGTTGAATTTCACGGTGAGCCGGATGCTGGTTCTTCTTTAGTGACCCGATGTCAGGCGTCTTGGGAGTACCAACCAGGGAGCTGCCCTGTGAGTCTTCAGTGACAGGCAGCTAATCTCCAGCCTGAGGAAGACAAAAACAAAGTGGAACTGTTTCTCTCAATTTTTCTTCACTTGACAGGGAAGCTTAGGATCTTGTATGTGTTTTCATGCCAGTCAGTTCCCATAATTCCCTGTGGGTGAGATGGCTTTTAAGCTGAGGATGAATCCTTTTACTTTCAATGAAATATAAGTCCTGACCCATACCTTCTTCTGGACTCTATGGACAGCTACACACGTGCGCGCGCACACACACACACACACACACACACATCCACACACACAAGCACACACATACACATACACATACACACAGAGAGACTCACATACATACACACAGAGATACATACACACAGACACTCACATACACACACACACACACACACACACACATACACATACACATACACACAGAGAGACTCACATACATACACACAGAGATACATACACACAGACACTCACATACACACACACACACAATGAAATATTTTTGAATGAATACAGCTCTGATTCCTCTTTCACAGTCTTCTGTGTAGACACACATTTCAATTTCCTTAGATTATCAACAACTCAGATGAAACTGCCCAGTGGTCTGTCAGTTCTGCTTTTTGAATGGTTGCCTGTCTCCCACAGGGACCACACCATTTTACATTTCCAGCTGTCGTATGTTCATGGGTGTTCGGGTTGTGCGTGCGCAGGATCATGTATGTCTGGAAAGATAACCTTGACTGTCATTTCCCAAGAGGCATGATTTTCTCTCTAGTCTGTACCTTGCAAGCAAGTGTGTCCAGAAAGTCCTAGAGAACTGCCTCACCACTGCTGAAATTACAAGTGTGTGCCACCATGGCCTGCTTTACTCACATGGTCATGGTTGGGGGTCCCCATGCTTTCTCAAAGGCTCTCTTCCTGCCTTTTTACCACTTACAGATATAAGTAATTCTTGTTATTGTTGAGCTGTAGGAGCACTTAATATTTTCTAACCACTAAGTCCCTAATCTCTCCCCTATCCTGGGCCTTACCTTCATGCTCCCTTTTGAACTTGCATTGTTCACTACAGCAGTTGTAGCTCCTGGCTACACTTACACCAAGAGTAAGCCACCAAAGACTAATCGCATCTTTGCCTCAGTAGGGTCAAGGTGTGCGACTGGAATGAAGTAGAAACCAAGGACCTGAGGAGAGAGACATGCGATTCTCTTTTACCTTTTGTCTGAGAGTCAAAGTGGATCTGGGTAACGTGAAACAAAGTGGATAATGAATTGCGTAGCAAAACCACAGACACCAAAGCTGCTAGACTGCTTGCCGGAGCCCCTTGTGCCTGGATATTATTTTTAAGATCAATGAAGGGGAGATAAAAAGTGTAGAGCAGATCTTGCAGCTGTGTTTGGGATTCAGCAAATACACTTTGCTGAAATCAATGGAGTGACACTGAGGAGCCCCGGAAACGCTGTGTAATTATCGCACCAAGAATTACAGTTGTCACGTATTGATTCCGTCCTTTCAGTGCTCGTTGGTAGGTTTCCTCTTGCAGGTGATGCTTCTTTGTGACACTTCCGGAGTCTGGGTACAGCGCTTCCACCAAACTGTTGGATGCAGAAGAGGGCCTGAAATCTCATGTGGAGAGCCATCTGCACCCAGAACCTTGGTCAGGGAATGAGAGCTGGGAGCACTTCAGAATAGGTCCATGTCACTCTGAAGTTATCATTACTCTGGGAGAGCTGTCTTGGTCAGTGTCAGATTCCTCATAGAGAGGACTTACTATCCTGCAGATAAGACTAAGGCGGAGACTTCCTTAGTCCTGCAAAGATGGTGTTGCTCTTCCTGGTAAAAGACTGCATTTCTAAAGTAGCTAGCATAAGTTAGAGAGCATCTACCTGTGCTTATTTTCTGACTCTCTTCCATAGTATAGGTTCTTGTTGAGGTCACAACCCATTCCAGGAGAAGTGTACCAGGGCTGCTTGGGAGAAACTGCAATGCACACACAGTTCTGGGGTAGGGTGTGGCCTCCTGGGGGCTCCCAGACAGGAGGCGAAGAAAGAGGAACCCAGGGTGGAGCTGGACTGGAGGTTCAGGAGGCCTTCTCCAGGGCAGAGGTACAGATGCAGGGATGGGTAGCTGCTTCATTAAGATTATCAGGCATGGTAGGATTGCTGCTTCTCCTACTGATGCCTGTCACCTGGAACTGTGAAGTATGTGGCTGGTGGTGGCTAACATCACCCAGGCATAGGGAAAGGGAGGTTAGTTCTGATAACTCTATCCCAATGCTAAGTTCCACACGAGATTGGCATGTAGTAACCTGGGCTTTCAGGGCTGTCTGTGAGTTGACACCACATACCCACAGTAGCTGTAAATGTCTGAACAAATTGGCTGCTCTGGGATCTGAAAGCCACACTTCATCCTGTACTTTTTCAGCCGTGGGCCCATCTTTGGAATGGCATCTTCTTTGCTGGTGAGAATGTGGGGATGGCCGGATTCCAGTTGTGAATAGGATTCTCCACTGTTGACTTGGAGGACTCTGGGAGGACTCTTAACAAATTTTAGAGGGCCTCAAAGATCTTGTAATGACACAAGTTAGATCTCTGGATATTTACTGTGTTAGCCATTCAAACCAGACATGCATGAGGTCTGTGAGCTTGTCTTTCAGAAATTTGCACTGCAGGCTCATCAAAGAATAAGAGCTCATAAGGCAGATTTACTTAGCATTATGGTAATGTTTTTGTCTTGTGACTGCTATAGGACAAGATCAGTTTTGATCTCTCAGATGACCCCGTAGAGTTTTGGTAGCCCTTTTCATTCTCATACTACTCTATGAGCATCCTACTGGGTAGGAAGGCACATGGGTACCGAATTCTACCACATCCTAACTTGTTTGAGGAACTTGATCGTGTTCTGGCCTCACCCTCAGCTCTTGATTCTTATGATCCCGATGGATGGAATAACTCCCAAGACAGACTGTAGTGCAACAGATAGGCAGGGGTATTACCTAAAAGTATGGGGTCTTCCCAGATGTCAGAGTAGATGTAGCCAATGCCTTTGTGGTGGAAAAGACTGTCTAGGAGTGAAAATAAACAATGGCCCAAAGCAACCATATTGCCAGCCTATGCTTTGATGGTCTTTATAGCATATTTGAAATATGCTATATTTTATGGCCAAGGGCTTTCCTGAGTAGCTTTTCCTGTTTGAGTGATGGACAGACCCACTTGAATGAACTGTTAAAGAAGGGGTGGATCATAGTATGTTTTTTCCTTACAGTCTTTTGGGTAGTTTTGAATGAATGGTATGTCTCCATCCAAGGCCTGAGATACAATTTAAATCCCATTCTTTGTATCAAAACCCTGCAGTTTTCGTTCCTGGTCATTGATTATGAAGCCAGGACAGGTCTATGCTCCATGATTTTCAAGACCACCCATACTAACCTCTGTCCACTAAGACGAGTACTGTCCTCGGGCTTTGACCGCATTCTGTGAGGAGGCAGAAACCAGGCTGAACACTGACATCTTGGCCTCCACATTTCCCATAGTCCACGGTTCTATGAATGGCTGGAGGGAGCAGTGTTTATGTATGATCATAACTATAATAAAGCCACATAGAAGTGACAGTTCAGTTGGAGCACTGTAGACTTCCCTGAGAAGTGAACCTATGGAGGGACTGGAAGAGAAAAGGGAAGCTGCAAGCTGTAAGGGGTGCAGCAGGTGCTAAACCACTGGCCTGAGAGAAATTGTTATCAGGACACAAGTCCCTGGGATTGGTGACCAGAAGGGCACACTGGAAGACAAGGGCACAACACAGAAGTAAGAGTAAGAAGTCCCTGGCTTGTCTGGACATTAGAGAACCATTCTCTGAAGCGTATCCCTCACCTTCTGTTGACCATTAGTACGGCATTTTGACTCCCTATAGCAGCAATCTTCCCCAGCTCAGTATTGTGAACCATGTTGTTCCCTCTGCCTACGACCCTCGCCATAGCCTCTGTGCGCTGACCTCCTGGTCATCGGACTGTAACATCAGCACTCGGCAGGGTTAGGAGTCCAGGATCATCCTTCGCGAGGTAGTTCCAGGCCGGCCTGCGATGGAAGGTGGAGTGCAGCTGGGATTGTGAAAAGTAGAGAATAGACACTTGACCAGTGTGTGTTGGGGAGATGAGCAGTGACCCCAAATTCTTCTGAAGACCAAGTACTTTCGAGCAAAGAAGAGGTCAAGTGTGTTACAGTTAGACTCTAAGCACAAGCCTACAGACTGCTGACCTCAGCTACTTCTCGTTCCTGTCATTTCCGTTCAGTTCCCGGTCATATGCTTGTATCCCTGGAGCAGACACACAGTAGAGGCTTGTACATTTGATACAGGGCAGGCTCTGAAACTATGCTAGGTGCTGGAAGCCATGCTCCTGGGGTGGGTTTGTACACTGTCTTAAACTCCTCTTCAATGGAAGGTGTGTTGTTTCCTCTTTTATCAGAGCCAGGGGCATCCTGGGACTGGAACTCTCCAAGCCCAGCCCTGGGCTGTGAGTTCCCTGGAACAAACACGAAGCAGAGAAAACACTTGTCAAGGTGGTCGGTGGCCCATCCTCAGAGAGTGTGGGCTGGGGTCAGAGACCACCTTTTGAAGGAAAACCAGCAAAGCCCTAACCATTGTCCTAACTTGATCTCAGACTTCCTGTTGGTGCTGGCTGGTTGCTGAACTGTCCAAATATTCGTATGGGCTGGAGGTAGGGGTGGCCTTCACTCACCATTGGGAGCAAATGACCGAGAGATACTCCCTGCAAATAGGCCCAAAGGATTGAAGACAGAAGGCTAATGTCTGCAATTCTACACTCACCATGCTGAGTGGCACAGGCAGCCCCATTCTGTCTTCCCCACCCCTACCCCCTCTCCCCTGCCAGCTCTGCCTATCAGCTGGAATATTTATTTGAAAGCAGAGTAAGCAGAATTTTTCAAAGGGAAGCAGTTTGCAAAAGATGAGAAGAATATAAGTTGGGATAAATGGCTCCTCTGGTAGCAGGACTTATTCTCTGCTGTGTGTGGGACTTTAATGTCATGAGCCTGCAGAATATGACTTTCCTCTAGTATCTTAGGAAAGTGTCCCTTACTGAAGCCAGAAAGTCACCTATCTTCGGGAGACAGAGCCAAATCCCAAGCCTGTACCATTTCAGTATTATGGGAAATGTTTGTTTTCTCTGTCCAGTCAGTCACCTTCTGAATCCTCCTTGTTGATGCTTTCATCACCCCTCACCCACTGTGCACTTTGTAACCCAAGATCCAGGCTCTCCTCCCCACTTACTGTGGCTTTTCTTTTGCTGTGTTACTGGCCTTAATATTGCCCAGTCTGACTTGCTTGTCTTGTTAATTGGGAGTTGGTAGCCCTGGCCTTGGCGGGGGGGCATCCTGCTAGAGAGGTACAGAGGCCAGAAGGGATGTTTTCCCTATAGAAACATGTGGGTTGTGGCAGGTAAGCATGTGTGGGGCCAGTGCTTCTGAGTGACTAGGGCATATCTCTAAATTCCTTTTCTGGAGGCAGCTGACAGGAAGGTACTTGAGCTGTTTGAGGTCATTTGGTCCTGGGTGCATCTACTGCAGCCCCCACACTAGTTGGTGCAGGGAGGGAAACTCACATCGAAGCCCTGGAGGGGATTTTCGAGGAGCCTGCTTCTTCTGTGTCATCTTCTGCAGCCTGCTTAGAGGCTGCCTGGTTCATCCAGTGAGTCACTCAAAAGGCATGGGAGCAGCGTCACTTTGGCAGCCGTGGGGCATTTGTGCCTGGCTAATTATGGGCAGCTCTGATCTGAAGCAACAAGGTTGGAGTTGATATAGGTTGAAAAATGACCCAGACAGAAGCAGAGGCTTGGACTGGCAGTCCTGCCTGCATGGTGGCTGCCCCATGGCTGGGAGGAGGTCAGGGCATGTTTGCTTCATGACAGATTGGGGACAGTGAGGAAAGAAAAGGAGTTCAGGCTTTGTAATGGCCAGTCTGGTTCTGAAGCCTAAGCAGATACAAGTTCCTAGCCAGGGAAGTCAGGAGCCCAGAGTTTTAAACTGAAAGTGAAGCTAATGGTTTGCGTTCAGATCCGTGCTAATGTGTCTCTGAGCAGCATCACCTTGTGCCTAGGGACAAAAGCATCTGCCCGAGCTCCATCAAGATTTGCAAGGCTTAAGCAGATGACTCAGGAAGGAAAAGTACTTTCCATGCAAACTTGAGGACTTGAGTTCAGAGCCCCAGGGGCCACATAAAGCCAGATGTGGCAACAAGTCTGCAGTTCCAGTGCTCTTCAGTGAGATGACAGGCAGAGACAAGAGCATCCTCAGCTAGCCTGGAGTGCTCTGCAGCAAACAGCAAATGACTCCATCTCTCAACCAGCATGGAAGGTACGGCCTGACGTCAGAGCGTGTCCTCCAGTCTCTGCATATGCACCCTAGCACAACTTGTATCATTAGAAGGCGTTAATGCCTTTTAAAGGCAACTCCTAGAAACATTAAATTAAATGGGGCACAGAGAAGCAGTACCTGTCTTTGATCCCAACTGACCTGGGGTATGAGAATGTTCCAGTGCTTGAAAGCCTCATGCCTGGGCTTAGGCGACACTTGGAAAAGCCAGCAGGTATCACTATGCATATCAAGAAATGGTTTTCTCCCTGAGCAGAATGATAAACTGAGAGCTGATTAAATGTAAGCATACAACAGTTACTTCTGTGATTCTTTGGCTCTAAGACCACAAATTACATTCTATGTGACATCTAATTTCTAAAAGCCTTGTGCACATACCTTCTTTGGACAACAAGGGACCTGGGATATAAGTTGTGTTTTTAAACACAGCTTTTATTTAATGTTATGAAATATATAAAAGCTGTCTCTGTAAATTGTCTGAAAGTAGTGAACTCTGAGCTATAAGTGCCTTTATCTGTAGGGCTGGCGAGAATGCTTGCTAGTTAAGAGCTTATTCTGATCCTGCAGAAGAGGTGAGTTTGGTTCCCACTACCTACATCAAGGGGCTCCCAACTGTCTGTAAGTCCAGCAGTAGAGGATCCTATGACTTTCTGCACACTGCAGGCACCTAACATATGCACAGATAAACACACACACACACATACACACACATACATAAACACACGCACACATACACATATGTTAGTGGTAGCACATACATTTGATCCTAGCACTTGGAAGGCATAGGCAGCTAGATCTCTGTGTTTGTGGCCAGCCTTCTACAGAGTGAGATTTAGGACAGCTGGGGCTACAGAGAGAAACCCTGTCTTAAAAAACAAATAAACAAACAAAAACAAAAATAATGAAAGTAAAAAATAAAATCAGTATCTATAAAATCATTCAATGGTAGGAATTTGTATCCAAATAAGGCTTGGGAATTCTGGCTCAGATATTTATTTTAAATCTAGTAAAAATTCCAAGCAACAAAAACACTTTCAGCAATCTGAACATAAGGACACAGAGATTACAGTTGCTAGCTTAATTACTCTTCACAGAAATGAACTGTGCTTTAGGTTAATCTGGAAGGTAAAGCCAGCCTCCTGCTGTGTGTATGATTTGAGACAGAGTATATACTCTAGTGTTGCCTTTTCTTTGGATGATATATGTCATTTCCTTCCCTTCCAAGCCCACAGAATATGACTTGGGAATGTGACCTAGAAGCATTGTCTCATTTTGCAGACAGATAGCATTTGGCATACAATGATAATCTACACAAAGGCTGGGGAGATAGCTTCGTTTATAAAGCACTTGTCTTGCAGGCACAAGGTCTTGAGTTTGAGCTCTAGAATCCAAGATAAAAATCTGGCTGTGCTGGCTGGCACTTGTAATTCTAGAGCGGCAGAGTCTGGCAAAACCCTTGGGCCCTGTGCCCAGATAGCTTAGCTATTTCATGAGTACCAGGCCAATGGGAGACCTTGTCTCAATGGAGAAAGGTGGCTCCTGAGGCACAACACCTGAGGTTGTTCTCTGGCCTCCGCATGTCAGTGCATGTGTATGCATATCACACCAGCATATGCAGACATAGCTACCGCCACCACATCTTTATGAATGAATCACACTTACTATAGATAACCTCCCTGGAAATCATCTGAACCCATTTTACAAATGGATCAATTATTTGCTCCTTATTCTGTTTGTTTTATCTTCCTAGATGCTGGTGGGTATCATGTGTCACATAGCCAGACGCTCCTGGAAGGAAGCTCTAGGCCTGTGCCATTGACTGCAGTGGGGGAGACTAAAGGCAGAGTGGTAGGGATAAAGACTTTGGTCCCTTTCTCTAGCCCTCTCTCGGATCTCAGATCTACATTCTTCCTGCATCTTTGCTTACGAGGTTCGATGCCAGGAGCTGTCATGAGCACAGAAGCAGACAGTGACATGGAAAGGGAGCTCCTTACCCTTCTCTCCTGTCTCAGCATGGTTGCAAGGTGGTTTGGAGTACCTACGTCTTATTTCCTTCCCCGCTGGCTTATTTGCTCAGATGCGTTGAGCATTTTCTCCAGGCAGTCCTGTTTAATCACTGTAGGAAGAAGTATCTAGGCACTCACTGCCTGTCCATCAAAGTGCAATGCGTGGCTCATTTCTTAGAGGAAGTAATCCACAGAGGACACAATGTGCCTGGCTTTGAGCGTAGAATTAGAGCCTAGTAGTGATGACTTCTTGGCATTACTTTCCGTCTTCACCTGGATAAAGCAGCAAGGCAGAGTGGAGTTTATCTGGCCTATTAACTTGGTACTTTCTAGCTCTACAGACTTTGTCTTGGGTAGACTCTGTTGAGCTCTGCTTGGATGATTAGAGACCATAAGTCCTAGTGTCGTCTATTAGGATATCTCCCACCTCTTTTCTATCTAGCCCAGAGAAGTTGTGACCAGAACACTCTGTCGGATCATGCGTGCTCTCTAGGTAAGAGGAATGGGGCTCTGCAAACCACCGTAATGAATAATCCCACCAAACCTGGATACTACCGAGGAATGTTTGGCCACTGTCAGGAAGTGTGGAGAGGCTGGAGGTGGACATGGGTGGAGAGGAAGAGCCCTAGCTTTCTGACCCAGCAGTGCCAGTCAGTTCTCCACCAAGGCACACAGTGTAGAGCAAACACCCGAGCTCAGCATTTATGCATGCGCACACACTACCAGACCTATTAAACGTCCCTGTGTCCCATCCAGGGATACCAAATTAACTGTGGGCATTCATAGGACAGCCTTGTTTACTTGGGCCCAGGTGCTTGGTGTGTAGTATGTCTTGTACATAGAATCCTCTTTCTTTTTCTTCCTCCCAGAGGATCTGGCAATCCCCTGTTGCTCCATGTAGAGTCAGCACTAGAGTTCCATCTTCTAGGAAGTCTTCTCTGCCCTACCCCATGTATATGCAGAGCTCATGTCAAGCGCCAATTAGGCTCATAGCATCCTCATCTTTTATTGATGCTTGTTCTGCATAGGGTTCTGCGTCAGTGCCCCGTGCACCTGTCACCCCATCTCCTAGAAAGGTAAACTTTCTCTTGTCATTGCACATGAGGTGCCAGGCACACATGAGTGTCCAGGAGATACTTGAGTGCATGAATGGGTGGATGACCTTGAGACTGAGCTTGATGTGCACAGTAAGAGCTTGTTTTTGTGGGATAAAACGTTTGTTTGTCTTTTTAGTACTGTCATGGTTTTTCTATCAAGCATGTTGCCCTAACCTACATTTATCTTCAGTGTTAAATCTCAACAATTCCTTTTCAAATGGAGGTGCTCCATAGGGCTTCTGGCAGCTTGCAGACTCCCCATTTACTTATCTCAGGAGAAGTCTCCATTTCCCCCTGGGGAGGGACTAAGTGCATCTATGGGACGTCTGGTAGTAGAAACTAAGCAGGGATCGAGACTGAGTTGGGGAACCTGAGTGGGGCCACCCCTGCTGACTAGAAGAAAATGTAAACTTGGCTATGCTCAGGGTGGATGCTTAATTTCCCAGTTAGTTTCTTCATGTGTTAATATTTTTTAGTGTGGAATTTAACCAAGGATGTATATAGCACCTAGCTACCCATCACCTAAGACTTCTATGTGTGTATGCATGTGTGCATGTCTATATGTACACATATACATGTATGTGTATGAACATACATGCATACATGCATATGTGTATATAGTTCACTTGGAATACCTTTTACCTCCAAAATGGTAAAAGAAAACTTTAGTTGCACTGGGTTTGTGTTTATTTGTCAATTGGATTGTTCACTTTTCAGTCTCCTAAACAATGCCTTTTAAGCGATTTCCACAAGAAACTTGGCAGTCTGTGATATATCTCCACCTTGCACTTTAGGACCTAGTTTTGAGTTTCTGGACCCATTGTTTAGGACACTGACCTCTGGAGGCGTTTACAGTGTCCATTTCTGCTTACTGCCATTTTCATTCTATGTAATCCAATGACTGCTTTATGTTTACAGAATTCTGAGCTGCTTAGAGAAAATCTGCTTGGAACACATCCCAAACAAGGCCTTTGTGGCATGTGTCAGAGAGCAGTAGATGGCTTCAGAGTGATCCCGGGTACCCTCTGCAGTCTGTCACTGAGCCTGTGCCGTTGACTGACTATAGGCCCTGTTTATGACACAGCAAGAGCTTCAGCTGGGGAAACAGCCCCAAGACTGTCCTGGGCCTCATCACCAACTGGAGCTGATCCAAAGAGTGAGTGAGAGATGGAAGGTCTGATGAGATGCATGGGGCCCAGGTTCCTCTTCTTTCCTACACCCTGTACACAAGCCCAGGGATTGTAAAATCTGAAGTCTTTTGAGTGTTTGCTGAGCCTCTGATGAGGGAACTGGACCAGGATAGGTATCCTCAGAGTATTGCTCACAAGCACGTCAGTGAGAGAGGTGAGAAGCCCTTGACTTCTCTCTTCATTTAAAGGTGACCCTTCTCTCCCATTAAGCTTCCAGCTACTTCTGGAGTAAAATGGACACTGAGGGTATAACCCAGCAGTTAAGTGTCTAATTTAGATAGTGGCTATGTTGATATAAAATTCCCTCTTGGTCTCCATTAGACTTCCCACCTAGAAGATTGGCCAGCACGTCCAAACTGCCGGACTTGAGATGATTCCTAGCAGGAGTACTGGTGTGCCATCTCCTCTGAAACTTATATGCAACCCTCAGGGTATGTGTGTCTGTCTGTGTGTATGTGTGTGTGTGTATTTGTGTGTGTGAGAGAGAGAGAGAGAGAGAGAGGAGGGGGAGGAGGGAGAGAAAAAGAGGAGAAAGGAAGAGGAGCAGAAATTCTTGCATAGGTATAAGCAAAGACACATACAGTCTATTATACATACACTCCATACCTACAAATTTGTCCAGGGGCTGTAATGCAGATAAATGGTATGGTAGATTTTTATTTTATTTTATTTTATTTTATCTTATCTTATTTAGCCACTTTCCTGTTGCTCATGTTGCCAGCCGAGGTCAAATAAGGCAACATTCTGCCTTCTCACTGCCGCATGTTATAAACACATGTCATTTCTGTGGTCTAGCTAATGTCTCGTTTGCCCCACATTTGTGCACCACTTGTGAATGATTTTGCTATTTAATGTGGCCCTCAATCATTGTACCAAAATGCCATGTGTCATTTCCAGGTACAAAATACCATGCTGCATACTTAAAAAAAAAAAAGTATACATGTTGGACACAAGTGCCAGCTCTGTTGGGCTGAATTTCAGTGCTAATGAACCTGCATTGTCAGTCGAGAGGCCAGTTTTATTTAAACTTATTTCTATTTCTGTGTGTCTTTAAAATATAACACAGTTCTCCGCTGATTGCTGTTATAAGACACTCATGACCAAAGTTTACAGGGATGGGGCTGGCAATTCCCCAAGGAACAGTGGCTGGCCCAGGATTTGCGAAGCCAGTTTGTGTGATGACTTTAGAGAATCATCTTTACTTCAACCATCTCAAAGGATGATCTCTGGCTGTAGTAACCAATGAAGGAGGGAGATCTCCATATGTGAGAGCTCTTGGTTGGAATCGTGTTCAGTGAGCTTTCTCACAGGCGGCTGTGCTGAGCTGGCAACTGAAGGAGGCGGTTGGTGTAAAGTAACAGTGCTGTCCCAGAGAATGGGGAGACAGTGCTTCTAATAGGGTGACTTTGTACCTCAGAAGGCATATGGGGGTACTCAGATTCTTTTGGGCTTTTTGCTATGGTATGGTGGGAAGGTAGGAGCACTCCTACTGGAATCTGATGGTTAAAGGTCAGGAGTGTGACTTAGTACAGTGTACAGGACCCGTGATATTGGTGATGCCAGGACCATGACTCCCTGATTAAGATGGAAGCAGCTTCTTTAAGGTAGTGTGTCTGCTGGCCATCTGGGGTCACAGCCCAGGATGCCTGCAGACAGGCCAAAGGCCAAGGGAATGTTATGACAGCCATGAATAATGTTTTCACTGTGGGTTCCGGGTACATTTCCTGTGCAGGAAAATTCCACAGTGTGTCTAGAAACATCAGCAAAGGTGTTTCCTCTAGCCTGTCATCACCCCAAGCTCCAGGCTGACTGTTTATTGTGAACTTTCTGTATGAAACCAGATGCATTCTATGTAAGAGTTATGTACTCAAGCTGACATAGATGGGTAGGAAGTTAGGAATGAGTGTCAGCATCCCCGATCCTGAGAGATCAGGCTGGGGACACAGAACATTCTTTGAAGACTCAAGACAAGATAGCTCTCATGATTCAGTGTTAATCTGGGGCCTCTGCAGAGTTTTCTGATCCTGGCCCCAACTCTGGCTTTGGGCTCAGAGCCTGAATTCCTACCCTTGATTTCCTTTTTCCTTGTTGTGTAATCTTAGACAACCTCCTTGATTTCTGTTTTGCACTGTTCCATTTGAGAAGGGAGTAAGTCTCTCTGTATTCTAGATGATTTATCAGATTAAATAATTTCGTGCAGATAGTGCCTGGGAGGGAGCCCGGAGCATAGTAAATACAGCCTTAGCTGGGGCTGGCCTCTGTTCCCATTTAAGGAAGTCAGTGGAAAAGAACATAAGAGAGAGGGACCTGGTCCGGAGCCCAGATTGTGGACTGGCAGCCAGCGGGGCTGCAGTTGACTGGCAGGTGTGCATGCTTTTAAATTTGTGTTCTAAGGCCGTTTCAGGGGATTAGCATAGTCCGTAGCCTGTTTTCTATACCACCACTCTATCAAAAGCCACTTCTGACTTACACATGCAGTGTCCTCTGCTCTTGACTCCCTGAACAGAAGGGCAGAGGACACAGGAAGTTGTGGTAAACAGCGAGGGAGAAAGGGATGCTATTTCAGGACTAGCCTCACAGCGAACCAGCTGTCAGCACACGTACTCGGGTGTGCCCGCTGTTCACGAAAGCACTTGGGACTTCTCAAGAGCTGGATCCAACCTAGGGGATCAGTGGCCACCAGCTTCTGTTCCGTAGGTTTCAGCAGCAACAAGGACCCTCTCTGGGAAACTTGAGGAAGTGCCTCTGGGATCCAGCACTGTTCACATCTGTGGCCATACCTCTGGGGAGCCACATGGCTTTTCTTTCCTTCACCCATAGCTTTCTTTTTCTCCCTCAACATTAGCTTGCATCCCAGAAAAGGCAGGAGTACAAATCAATACATTATACACTCCCTTTCATTCCTACCTATCATGTTCTGAAGGTGTAGAGACTGTGCTTCCACACAGACTGAGTGACGTGTTGCACAGTCATTTTCCCATGAATATTTCTCTCTTGCCTTTTTTTTTTTTCTATTGGTTTTTAAACTGCAACCAGAGTGGCCATTTGTATTTAGATCTTTTATCACATTTATTTAGTATGTGTGTGTATGAGAGTATGGGTGCTCATGTACATGAGCGTGTGAGCATGTTTTCATGCATGTGTGTGGAAGTTAGAGGACGATACTCAGGTATCAGTTCTCTCCTTCTGTGTTGTGGGTCTGAGGACTGAGCTCAAGTGTTCAAGCTTGGCAGCAAGCTCCTTACTCACTGAGCCATCTCACTGGCCCTTTGTTCAACTCTTAATTCCAATAATGGCACCTCAGACTGCTTCTTCTAATATACTGGGACTTGTCCATGGGGGACTTCTTGATTTAGAGAGTGGGCATATGACTTTAAATGGTTTCCCAGTTAACACATTTAATGGGAAACTTAATCCTGGGTTCTTAGAGTCTGAGAAGGTTTTGGTATTTTTTCATATCTCTATAATCAATTGCCCCTGGAGAAAACTTTTCTCTTTGCCCTGGCTCATTCTTTCCTATAATTATGCAGCTGTTCTCTCTTGGTGAGATGAAGCAGTGACGTCAGGCCAGAGTGGCCTAGGCTTCCCTGAGTCGAGGTGACTTGTCCCCTGACCCACTGCTTTGACCCCAAGTATATCTAGGTATGTTCGCACACCCATCTGTTGTTTGTCCGTTTTGCAGGAAGTTGCTGTTGGGCCTGCTTCAGACTTGACTCCCCCAAGCCTGGCTTTGCATAGGCTCCACCCTGTTTCCCAGTGTAATTTTTCTTCTGCAATGCCACAGTAGAATGTGCCAATCAGAAACTCCGTCTCTTACCTCAACCCACACCCTCCCTTCACTTTCCCAGTTTCATTCATTGAAAAGCCATCTGTTTCACTGCCCTGTGACTTCTGATGTCCACCTGACCCTGCCTTAGTAGTATCCCAGCAGGCAGCTGCTGTCTTCTGTAGCTGTCCTTAGCCACAGCAGAGCAGCCTGGCAATGTGCTCCTAGATATACCTGCCTGCTATTGGCCTGTTTCTTATCTATGTTATCTTCTAATTGTTTCTTCTGAGTCATTCTCTGGGCCCTCCTTCCTTGGACACATCACAAGGGCTTGCTCTTCCACTCCCATCTCTCCGACCTCCTTTGGAATGCTTTATTCTAAGCTGTTGGCTCGAGACATCTTGGCCATTTACTTCCTGCTTTTTGCCTGCCTTTGCTGAGAACTCTTTTGTGGTTCCACTCTCAAACATAGATCAAATTTCCCATCATCCATGTCTGTCCTTAGCAAGCTGGTGCCGAAACTGATGTTAGAAATGCCTTCCTCAAAGGCTTGTTGTAAGAATTAAATGGAGGGAAACAGGAAGCTCCTGTCATCCAGTAAGTGTCCCATGCAACCCAGCCATCAGTAATGGCCTGGCTAGTGCTTTACGAGTGTCTTTAATTTACACAACATTAAGACCTGGGGACAGTCACCATGTCTGATTGTTTTCTCTCTCTACCTCTGAAAGCAGTTATGTCTGGTACACAATAGAAGTTTTACACTGACTGTAAGGAAATAATCAATGGGGCTAAAAGTGAATCTCAGTAGTAGATCTTTAAAAGCCTGAGCTCAGATTCACTCAAGCCAGCATCAATGAAGTGATATATACTCCAGAGACCAGAAAATGGGTCTTCAAGCCAAACCTTAATATGAGCATCCGCAGAAGCACTCTTCAAAAGAGTAAAAGGGTAGAAAGGACTCAAAAGTCCATCACCAGATGAGAGGAAAACCACACAGTCTTCTATCCACACAATGACATGGTAGAAGCCATATGAAAGGCAGGGATAGCTAATACTTGCTACAACATGGATAAACCTTAACACAAGTGAATGAAGCCCCAAAAGGCCACATTGCTGTTTGATGCCACTCATAGCAAATGGCCATCATAAGCAACTCTAATTCACAGAATGCAGGATTCTAAGGTTGCCAGGGCAAAGAGAAAGGGGCTATGGGAGTGACTGTTTAATAGATTTGGGACATTCTTATCAGGGTGTTCACAATGGTAATAGGTGCTCAGCATCATAAACATAAGAAGTCATGAAACAAATTTCATGTACTTTTTACAGCAGTTAAAACAATAGAAGAATTAGGGCTCAGTAGTTAAACCACCACATGCTGTGCAAGAAAGAGGATAGAGTTGTATCCCCAGAATCCCCATCAATGTTGTGTGGGTGTAATAGCTTGATGTAATTCATGCCTCGAAAGGCAGAGACAGCAGATCCCCAGAGCAAATGAAATTGGCCCCAAGGGTAGAATTGATTGATTAGCTAAGCTAGATCCAGAAACCCTGCCTTGTTGATAAGTTGGAAGGACAATCAAGGAAGGGCCCCAGTGTCAGCAATGGTCCTCCACATATATGCATACATACACTTGCACATAAGCACACGCAAACACAATCCATACATGCATGCACACCACACCACACACACATGTAAAGAAATAAAAATAGGTAAATGACCTCATGGAAAAATGGATGGATAGATGGATGGATGGATGGACAGACAGGTGGGGGGATGTGGATGGCAGAAGAATGGATGAATTTTATGAAACTGTCTTTAGTGTGCTGACAATTAAACAACTTCTGGTTGTCACCTTACAATAGACAGGAAACAAGGTCCCCGTGCATGGTGGTAACTCAAATTGATGACCCCCACCATGTCCAGGGGTCCACTGAGAGAAGCGAAGAAGTAATTTAAGTAGATCATGGTATGTTCCTTGGTGTAGTAATTTACAAGTGGCATCTCCTGCTAGCCCAAGAAAAAGCGAGTTTGGAATTTGGAGTTGTTAGAAAAGGGAATAAATGTCAGGAGTGTACCTTAGTAAATAACATGGAATCTCAACAGTACAGTAAACAAAAGAGCATGTAGGTCATCTGCCATTAAGCATTATTTATTGTTTTAATGACAGAGGTTAACACTGATCTTTGTGGACTCTTAAGAGACAGACAAACAGAGCTTTTACCTTGGTCACTATTGCTTCCCTAAACCTGAGAGTCAAGGCACTGAGTAGCATTCAGCAAGTCCTATGGATTGATTCAGACATTGGTGATCAGAGGATCAGCCATTGAGTCAGGTGGCAAGCTAGACCATTTCCAAAACAAGTGTAAACTTGTGCATTATATTTGTTTTTTTCCCATCACCATTCCTGGGGAAATTTCTTAGACTTCTTGCTAGACTAGGAAGCATGACTACCTGGATGTCATCAGTCAAAAATTAAACCATTCGTCAGTTTCTGCGGGCATTTACCTTACCTGAAAATCGATAGACATTTCTGCCAACTCTGTCTTTTGTTGCTGCTTTCATATTCACAGTTCCAGTAATTTAGCTCTTTCTTCCATGAACTAAAATCTCTTTTATTCTTTACTGCATATGGGCTGAATGTTGATGTCCAGCACACACAGAAGAGAAAATTTCCCTGTGGATGTGTAGGGGGCCTTTTGGAATAAAAGCTAGTGTTCGCTTAGCACCTGTCTCTTAGATACTCTGCTGTCTCACATATCCAAAGCATCCAGTAGTCTAAGCCCCAGTTCCTACTGTAGAGAGGAGCAGAGGGTTTGGATGTCAGTTTTCACTTAGCATCTGTTACGTATTTAGAGGTCAGAGTATGAATGTGCGCCCCTTTCTCCTTCAGTGGGAAGTACTTTTCTTTATTGTTCCCACTATAAAAAGTTGTGTGCACCTTAGAGGTTTCCCACTGGAGTTGATTTCCATAATTACCCACTTTTGCCTTTGACAGAATGTGCTGGTGGCTGGAGGTTCATAGAACGAAAGGAGCTCCTGGAAGTGATGAATGAGAACCCGGTTTGGTGGCTCATGGCTATAACCCAGCTAAGGCAGGTGAATTAATAGGAAGTCAAGGCCAGCCTGGAGAATGCAGAAGGTTTCATTTCATCCTGGGGTACAGTATAGGACATTATTTTTTAAAAACGTGGGGAGGGAGACCAAAATAAACCAAGATAAAAAAATTATAAGAATGGGTTTATATTTGGAATTTAATCTTCAAATCAGTTTGGAGACTAGAATCATTGTTTAGCAGTTAATAGCACTTGCTGCTCCTTCAGAGACCCAGGTCTGATTCACATGGAGTTTCACAAGTACCTGTAACTCCAGGTCCAGAGAATCCAGTACCATCTTCTGGTCTCTGCTGGCATTACAGGCATATGGCATACTATATCCATGCAGACAAAAGACACATACATGAATAAGTAAATAAATCTTAAAACAAAACCATAAACCAACCAATCAAACTAAAACCAAGAGGCTTTAAGGCCAGCATAAAGGCTCAGTGTGTAAAGACACCTGGTGCCAAGACAGAGCACAGGAGCTGTATTTCCAGCATCTACTCAGTAGAGGGTACTTGTTATCCTTGGTCAAATTGTCCTCTGACCTCCATATACATCCATGCATATCCTCATAAGTAAATAAATGTAAAATAAATTGAAATAAAAGAAGTTGTATACAAGTTAACCTTCATGTGAGTCCATAGTCATCAGTCCATGAGCTTGGTCCCATTGACATTCTGGCCCTTTATAGAAAAACCTGGCCAGTGCCTGGTTTGCCCCAACACTTGGGCCTACAACCCACCTTAGCAGGTGTACTCCTCACTGGTTATTGATACTGGATTGATGCCATCCTCCATTCTCTGCCCTTGAATGTATCACTTCAGACACTCTGAGCTACAGGTACTTGCTTCATCTGCAGGATCTAGGTGAGTTTCCAGATGTAAATCCCCCAGCATAGTGCCCAGCAGCTGGTAGACCATATGTGTGAATGTCGCATTCACGCTATCTATCCAAAGAAGAAATGGCTCCACAGAGTAGCAGGTCAGTCCCTACTGCTCCCATCACTGCTGTGTCACTAGCTGTGTGACCTTGAGGGGCCACCTCTACAAACACACACAGCATGGCATCTGTCTTCCAGTCCTGTTGTCCTGTTGCTTCTACCAAAGCAGTGAGCACCTGCGCTTACCACAGTGCCTCCCACCCAGTGTATACCAATGAAGCAAGGGCTCTGTACTCTTCATCTTCAGTGTTTCTGTTATGAATTTCTCAAGGTACAAATAACTGGTAAGGGTTGTGGCATACAGCAGTGCTACCCACACCCAATAGTTGCCGGTGATGATGGACAGTCAAACCTCTGCCCATGAGCTCTCCCAACATCTACTGAAACACAGGAAGCAAACTCAAGACACATTTTGCTGGGGAAATAGACTCAGGTATCATGTTCTACACAGGATGTCTATAGACAATCGCTCTGAAAAGAAAAGCCAAATGAAAGGCTGGTCTGCCCATGTCTTTCAGCCCAACTGACTTCCTTGAAACCTACTGACTGCTTTTCTGGCTCTGCCTCTCAGCCTTGGCTGCTCACAGACAGCTCTGGTTCTGTGCAGTCTCAAAAGCTGGCGTGGGGAGAGGATACATAACTGGGGTACATAACTGGGGCCAACACTGATTCACTCGTTAGTCCTTGCACTCCCTAGGTATTTACCTTGACATTGGGCACAGAGAATTCAAAGATCAGTACTTGGCTCTGCCAGTGGGTGAGAGGTTTGTCATTGTATGCCCCAATTCTGAAAGTCTGTCTCATAGGCAACAGCTTGGGGGCTGGGAGAACTGAGAGTTGTAAAGGGATTTCAGCAGGAGAGGGTGAATGGATGGATACGGTGATATAGCACAGAAGGGAACTGAACCGGGTAGGGGAAATTAGGATCTGTGACCTTTCTACATTTCTGTTTGAAATGAGGTGTTTCTGAAGATACTCCTTGGTCTAGGAGTCCTTGGTTTCTCAAGGATTATTCTATAGGGAGCTGAACTCTGACTAGCTTTCCACCCCAGGTGAACAAAGGTAGTTCTTTACTTTTCTCAGGCCTAGGAAAGGCAGGGTCCATGGAAGTTCTAACCTCCCTTGCCCTTGTGTCCAGGTGACCATAATTCATTGTACGGAAAATGGCACAACCCTTTTGGAACAACAAGTCCTCCTGCAGTGGGAGTTCCTTGCGGTTATGTCTTCTTCTCAGGCCGGGGACAACCAAAAATAGCTCCAGAGCCGGGCAAGGTCCAGGAAATGGTGGTATGTCCCAGAGAGAGAATGAGCCACATTCCTTACAATGACAGGCGGCCATGCACGTGAATGGGACATGCAAGTGAATGATTGCTCAAATATCTGACATCTGGGATGCCAGGGTTTCTTTCCCACCAGTCAGATCCTCTCTTCTCCTGTAGCTTAACTTTCCCACCCTTCCCCATTTCTTTGGCTACAGTCCACCTCTGAGCATACTGTTTCAGTCTCAGCAGGCTCCCTGGGTAGCAAAAAAAAAAAAAAAAAAAAAAAAAAAAAAAAAAAAAAATGGGGCAGCTTGAACTTAGCTGACCAGACCTACTAACGTCCACACATGTCTTCTCCTGTCTCTCTTTGTGGTCCATCACTCCCGTGGGCTTCAATTAAACCAGACTCCTCTAGGACACATTTGTCAAAACCCTATGCTTTCATACTTCCTGGGATTTCCCTCTGGCTCTTCCCAGCTTGTAGAGTGATTCTTAGCCCATGGGCATTCTGCGAACATTTTATTGGTCCTGAAAGAGCCAGCTTATATGAAAGGTGCTCGTAGAATTTAGCATCCAACTGGGGCCATCAGGAATAAGTGTCACAAACCAGCTGTGCTTGCATCTTCCTGTGTATTCCAGCACAAGCCACTGAAGTCACACACATCAGCAAGGGCGGGGAATTCACACAGCCTCAAAGTATGTGGCATGCAGGCCATGCTCTGGCTATGAACAACAAGCAAAAGCTGATGTAGTGGATAGGTACCAGGGAGCGACCACCTCCAGGTTACAGCCACCACACATTCCTTTATATGGAAACCTAGAATGCTGCTCATTGCCTTACTCTGTTAGCAATCTGAGCAAGGTCCTCACCTTAAGACCACCGAGCCGCCACAAGAGTGCTCCTTGACATTACAAGTCCACTGCCTGGCCTCCACCTTAGGGAGACCCAATGAGGCATTATGTTAGGCAAGGCAACTCGGTCTTTCTTTAGGATTCCCATTGGAGTCTCTGTAAAGGTTCCTAATATTAATCCTCCCTACAGCAGTGATTTTCAAACACAATTTCTTCTTTTGCTGGAGATTTCTTGGTCCCAACAAAAGCTTAGGTAACTGTCTACAATGGAAAACAGCAGAGATGAGCTGGGAGAAGTGAAGTGGGTGTAGCTGTGAGGTTCAGTTTCCTTGACTCCCCAAAGGATAGACAGGTGTTAGAAAGATGGGTGTCACCCTCCAGCCCTCTAGGTAGGTAGTATATAATAGGATTAGAAGGGTCCTGTGTTTTATTCTTTGGCTGAGTCATGTAACAAGGCTTCTGTCTCATACCCAGTGAGACACATGAAACTTCTAGGGAGAGATTACTACTTTCTTGGGACCCTGACTAGGTGCCCAAGAACTGGGGTGCCTATTCCCTTAGAGGTTGGCAGCCCTTGCTTGGAAGTATAGCAGCCACAGCAGGAAGCTGGGCCCCTCAACAGTAGCTATTCTCTCCTTTACTCCCACAATACTGCTTCCATTAAAATAAGGAAAGGAGGTGCCAGAAGTGACAGTCACATTTCCCCATTGACCTGGCCAATAGTGACCTATAACTGTAAGCTCCAGGCCAGGATAGTCATCTGGAGCTCACATTCTCCATACAGACTGTGTCACCTCAGTCCATTTGTGCAGCATCCGCATTTCATAGCTGTCCCTGCTAAGAATGTTCGGAGCAAGTCCTTGTGCGCTAATTCTGTATTCTTCTGCAAGTTTGACCCCAAGCCCTTGTGTGGGAACACATTCCTTCCTAGAAAACTCTCTCTCTCTGGCTTTGCCTGAGCCTGGCTTCCACCTTTCATCTTTGTACCTTCTTTGGTCCAAATTAAAAAAAAAAAAAAAGAAAGAAAGAAAGAGCTGCCCACTGAAGCCAGCCTAGAAGTCCCTCTTCAGTTCCACTTCATCTTTAACAGGGTTTTACTGGATAGGCTGAGAGCTGAAACCCACTGGAAGGAAAGCCTTAGGCTGCACCCAACCCCCACTCCCTCACCCCCACCTCTTCATCCCCACCACTGGCTTTCTTTTATAGATAACTTATTTCCTTCTTGAGGCAATAAAATGTGCATCTGCTTCACTGGTGTGGAGAAGTTGTAGGGAAACTCATCGAGAGGAAAGGTTCAAATCTAACGGCCATATTAGTGAGGAATGGGAATCTCTTTGGATCCCACCCCTAGACAAAGAACCATAGGTAACTAAGGGATGCTGAGAGCAGGTAGTTTTCCTTTAGTGAGGAGCTCCCTAATTGATTATCTTATACTAGTTGAGCAAGCCTGGAGCCATACTCGTGCAAGGAACAGTATGTGTGTGTGTGTGTGTGTGTGTAAAACAATACAAGTAAAGAAGAGGAGGCCAGGAGACTGAGAGATAGTGAGACGTGGTGGAGTTGAAAAGAAAGGGGATAGAAGGAAATTAATGTAATTATATTTTAATTTTAAGGAAACAACAGCCAATATGCAATTGGGCATAATGGCAAACAAAACAAAGCAAATAGCAAAAGCAGGATGGAGCAAGATTTGGAATTCATGCATGTGTATAGGCAGCTCTGGCTTTGTGTGTCCACTTACAGGATACTCAACGAGGCAACTTTATGAACCATAGCACATTTCTTTGGTCTAGAAGGTTCTGTGATGGATTGAACATATGAGCCTGTCTTTTGCAACAAGGCTGATTAATCAAACAGGAGCAGGGAGATAAATCGTAAGGTGCTTACTTTGCAAGTAGGGGAACAAACTGGAACACATATTTAGAAACTGAACTTGGTGGTGAGCCCTTGGAGTTCCAGTACTGGATAGGTAGAGGCAATGCATTCTCAGGGCTGGAATTTAGCCCAATCAATGAGCCACAGTCTAGTGAGAGACCCCATCTCAAAACTCAGGATGGATAGCATCCAAAGAAGAATATATGAAATAACACACACACACACACACACACACACACACACACACACACACACACACAAACACACACACACACACACATACACACACACACATACACACAAAGGGGACAGGGGAGGAAAGCAGGTGTTGGTGAGAGTGGGGTGTTTACTGGCCACAACCTTTCTAATTCAGCTGCTGCACCCCAACCAGCTACAGACCAAACAAGGTTCTGTTTATCCAGACAGGGGCCATGGGGTCAGACCTGTGTTCCATTCATCTCTCTCAACAGAAGGGTTTGTTTTGTGCCTTTCTTGTTAATTGCTTGTCTGGCCGAGTTCTGAGCTGCTGGGTCCCCTTTGTTACCCTTTATCAAGATGCCACAGTGGGAACTCCGGGCAGTGACAGAAATTGTTCCAGAAAAATCTCTTCAACTTCAAAGGGAAGTTGAGTTAAATTTATCATCCCCTTTCAGCCGTGTTTTCACAAGTAAAGAAAAACTGAAAATCTAAAGATTTCCTGGATGATTCTTGTGTCTTTCTTGTTGGAGACTTACCAATATTTTAAAGGTTGGAAATTTCTACAGAGCTGAAATTCCCTGAAGTCCTTTCCCTCAGAGATAAGATGGCTTAATACTGCTAGTTTTTTCTTAAACTCCAGCAGTCTTGATAAACACCAATAAAACTTGATATTTACTTACAAAATTTACCCTTATATTGTATTATCGGTTAACATATAAGGCATATTATAAAACCATTTAGCAGACATATAAAAAGAGCAGATTAAAAGTAAAAAAAATAAATATTTTAAATCATCTTTAAACCTTCAAAGCATCAACAGTTGCCAGGTCAGGACACAAAAATATAAACTCAGATAGACATTTATTGTTAATCACCTGAGTATAAATCTATATTTCAAATATATTTCTCCATAATTTATGCTAGTTTTCCTGAAACCAAGTTAAAAGGCTTTAACTTTATCACATGTTTAGTAGGAGAATGAAAGACATTACTATTATTTGATATCATGTGTGTGTCATTGTCTCTGATCCACAGGACTTTTGTAGGGATTGTTACTTCTAGGAAGTATATGTAGGGATTAGAATGTGTGGCACATGTATGGAGACGCATGACATGTATATGTAAGAATGCAAGTGGGTACATCTGCATGTGCATATGCAGAGGCCATAGCGGGATGCTGGGTGATGTCCTCTGATGCTCTTTGTCTAGCTGTCTTGAGATGGTCCTTGTTTTGCCACCCTCACACTCCTGCCAGTGCTGGGAACTAAAGACATACACACACAGCCAGCCATGCCTGCCTTTCTCCTTGGCTCTGGTCTTCATGCCCCCGTAGCCTACACTCTTACCCACTGGGCCGTCTCCCAGCCCTAGGAACTTTCTCAACATATCACACATACCGAACACTGAGGCTAAGAGAGAAGCTCGATCTATTCTATAAAACAAGTGAATAGACCTTTCTAGAATCCACTCCCAGCACGGTACCCCAACTCCCTTTTAATTATCTCCTTTCACAGAGTAACTCTCCAGCTGTCTCTTACCTCAGAACTTTTGCCTGGTTTTAAACTTGGTGCAAATAAAGTATTTCTGTGCTCACTCTGTGTGGCTGGTTTCTTTTGTCCTGTATCTGTTGGATGCATCCCTATCTTCACACGTGGCTGTAGTTTGCTTATTCCATGGCTGGGAACTCACTCATGCCATGACCCTAGAATTTCTCCATCATCTATTCTACACTGAAGGCATTTTTGTAGTGTAAAGTTCAGCATTCCTGAGAACAATTCCTCTATGAGCATCGTTGCCCATGGATTTGGGGGAATCCGTATGTGTGTCTGTAGGCTCTGGGTGTAGGAGTAGAATGGCTGCATTGTAAGTCAGGTTCATCTATTGCCAACGTTTCCTAAATGTTTTCAAAGTAGCTGTACCCTTGTACGTGCTCAGATGTGCAGGGAATAGTGAACATTTTCAAGGCTCACTGATATTCGAAATTGCACTGGTTTTAATTGTAGCTTCTTTGGAGAGCAATATCAGCAAGGTCCCTAAGTTAGACAAGGAGTTCCCGTAAGTCCTGTGCCTTAAATGAGCCATTAGTCCTGCTGCTTAGAAGTTTGGATGCAGCATGTGGAATGTGGTATTTCTAAATTTATGTAGTAGGACCTAGGTAAAGGTCCTGGGAAAATCCCAGAGCCTGCTTTTACTGCAGGAGGAGGACTGTTGGGTGGCCAAGTCATGGTGACCAGCAGAGAATAGGAGAATAGAGAAATACATGAAGCTTGGATGCTTGGGCTCCCAGTCTGCAGGTACATGAAGGAGCCTTCCAAGAAGATGGAGGGAACCCTGCAGGGAGAGAAGGGCATCAGATTCAGAGATTTATGAAAACTACCCTCCGAGTTGAAAAGACAGAATTGTTAGTTAAAACCTGGTATCCCAAGGTTGGCTTCCTTTGAGGAGTGTGGAAAGATGAAGCCCATGGAGGGGCTCTTTGAAAAATGTGGGGCACATCACTGCTTTGCTTGCCCTGTCATGTGCTCCCATGATACTGCGTGGCAGGGACTCTTTCTGCCCATTCCACTATGATGTCTTTGATCTTCTCTTCCCAATGCTGTCCTGAAGAAATACTGCATGAGCCCAATGGCTCACAAAGCTATTCCTCCTTGAAGTGCACAGAAATTAAAGTATTGATTTTAATGGTGCAATCCAAGTATCACAATTCCAATAAATGATCAATATAATATTTATTAGTAAGGTGTTTTTACTCTTCTCTGTATTCATGATTGAAATGGGGTTTTTGATTAATCCTCAGCCCACCACAGTCCACAGCGACTGCTGGACAATGACACTCTGGAACAGAGGCCAGCCTCTCAGCTGAGAACTAAGTTGTTGTTCTGTTGGCAATTGTTTGACATGAACTGTTGCTTTTGATTAGGTTTGAGACATGCTCTTTTGGATGTATGCTTACAAAGGTAAGAACACAGATTGTAGTTCATTAAACCGCCTTTAAAATTTTAAATGTATAGGAAAAGTGTGTCCATTTGTACTTCTGCTAGTAGGTGCTCTGAGTGGTCAGTGGTTAGTGTGAAATTTTGAAATGGCTGGAGGTGGCTGTGGACACCTGAGACTTCAGGTGCTCTCTGTCAGAGGACATCTGCAGATAGACCTCCTCGAGGGTCATTTCATTATTCATCTCCAAAGCCCCAGAGCATCTAGTTGCTTACTTTGTACAAGACAGGTAGAGACTCTCTCTGCCTAGTCCTTACCCTATTCTTAGAACCTGTCATATAGGACTTGAGATGTATCATATCTCATTTATCCCCCATGTGTTTAATGAGCATCTGCTATGTATGAAAGGCCAGGTGCTATTTTAAGATACAGTGATAAGTAAAAAAAAATTAAGTTCTTGCTTTCTTGGAATTTATGTATTTTTGATGACAAGCCTACTGCATTGATAACAAAGGATAGATTATGGACCTATAACTGTCTCTTCAAAGGTTATAAGGAAAACCAATAATTATCTAATGGTCATTGGGCCCAATGGATATCTACATACAGTAGAGGAGCCATTCTGGCCCCATAGATTTGAGGGAAAAATATTAAGAGTACCCATTTAAAAAATAGTTCAAGGTCAGGTATAGCTATAGTTGAGAGTTTGGGGTCAGAGTGGACTACATGAAACAACATCTTAAATGTTCAAATTAATTTTTAATCATAAACCCATTTGTGGAGTGTTCTCAGACCTGACCCTGTAATTGTTATAGATAGGTCTGTTGGAAAAGAAGTATACACTAAAAACGATGGTTTTGTTGATCCTATAAGAATATGAAGTATAAAATATAAGAAATAGACACTTAAAAACCAACTTAGGAAGTATCACTGAGGAAGTAAGTGCTAGGGAAACCTACGTGGTTTGAGATTCCTTATCAAGCTTTTGAAAACAAAAAGAGGACTCTTGAAGGTCGCCTTGAAAACAGCTGAAAGCCCACCATTGCCCCTGAGAGATACTCAGATCATCTGCAGGGAAGACATTTAGCTGTGTAGACTACTTGTTCTCTATCTTTCCACCACACACACACACACACACACACACACACACACACACACACACACACGAAGCTCTATCTCACATAGTTGATAGAAGGCTGGACTGTGAATTCTATCAACCCAGGAATAAGTTGCATGGTGTCTGATGTATCATGCACAAGAACTGGCAGAAAGTAGATCATGTGTGTGTAGTTTCCACCCTTCCCGTCAGCATACCTTGGTGTGCCTGGCTAGTTCACACACTCTGTTGTCTCTCCATGTGAATATTGAAAGGAGTCTGTCCGTAACCTGACTCTTCTCACTTGGTTCATCTCATTTCTCTGCTAGTCTCCTGTAGATTCAGGGACCCGTAGTCGGTTTCTAAGACACACTACACTGTTGTTCATCTCACCGTGCCCTTCCTTAAACTGTTCCTCTCTGCAAAGTTAGACTCTTCGAGAACCCTTCTCAGCTGCCTCCTCCACAGTAGACTCTTCTCATCTGTATTTTCTCCCTTCCCACTCCTGTGTTATGTACATTCTAGAAGCCACTTGTCACTCTGTTACACTGTGCAATGTAGATTCAGACTTTGATTTACAATGGCTCAACTTAGGCCCCCTTTGTTGTATAATGGTATCAACACGAAGCATGTGGTAGATCCACACTTACTAGTTTTGCTTCTGGTCTTCCCGGCTGGTACCATGTGGCCTGCTACGCACTCTTGATGATGGGCAGTAACAGCTGTGAGCCACAGCTAGCTCCCTGTCAGCCATCGCATCATGGTAGAAACAGCCGATACCCTGAACTGAGATTAATAAGTTAGATGTATCTCACCCATTTGCACTTCAATGGTCATATATGATGGGTTTAGCATGGCATAAGCCATTTGTAACAGAGTGAATCCTTACTGTCATGAGGGAAGTTCAGAAATATCAGATACGGTTCCTTTGGGTTTGGGACCCCAATCCCACCCATATATAGCAGATACAGAATTAATATTTGCTAGTATATGATTTGCATCCCAACTCCCTCGGTTTATAAAAAAAAAGGAACAGGATGAAATCACAGCTAATGAAGGAGTTGCAAAGACATCACTGATATCTGAAAAAGAATTGCAAAGTCATGGACCAAATGAAGCTCTAATGAGAAGCCCTTAGATTCCCCTTACATTGTTGTTCAGCATCCGGGCAGCAGGCGAATCTCACCCCACTTAGGGTAATTGTTTTAGGATAGAACCAGAGTATTATTTATTTGGTAATGAAAAGCCAATTCGCTGCTACCAACCCAAGGGCACGAATGAATATCACAGAAGACTTATCCATAAATATCTGTAATGTCCTATATATTTGATCACTAATAAACCAGAGGATCAGAATTGGTCTGAATACTCATTTCTATTCAAACAGAAGCACCTTGAAAAACTGTGTTTGGAAAAGACGATTACAAGAATAAAAGCCCATCTTGCTTATCCTCACAGGGGTTACTGCAGATTTCTATTTAAGCAGAATGTTTCTGGTGTTTGCAGCCTCGGGTCTGATGTGTGTTTTCCATGGCAATTGCCTGGCTCACCACATCCACAGTGTACATACAATAGACTAAAAACCGGGACATTGCTTAGTGATGAAAGAAATGCCGTTTCATTTCTTTCACGGGAAACAAACCTTGGATAGTGGGGTATTGTGCAAGAGAAGTAGAAAGTGTTTTGAAGAAATTGTGGGCACTGACCTTTTGAGCAAGCATGGCTAGAGAGCTTTGTGAAGTTGCAGGCCGAATTTTGTCATCTCTCCATGTGGATTTTGTGGGAGCTAAAGCAATAGCTTTCAAGATGAGCTGAGGGGAACTGGGGCTAATTGTGGTGGTCTGTCTACCAATGGCGGATTCTCTGGGGCTAATTGTGGTGGTCTGTCCACCAAATGCAGATTATTTGGTGCCTACTGTGGATGGCTTCCCTGTGAGGTTTGGGTTACTGTAAGATGTTCTTATTGAACTTAGAGGCACTCTGCCCATCCCCAGCATCATGAACTGTTTCATCCCTCTCTGTTCCTCTTGCCTCTGAGAATCCTCAAGTTAGTGTTTCTGGCTCTGGTTTCCATGCATTCGGTGATGTGTTACCAGATGCCACTAGGACATCTCCACTTACAGTGTTAGTCTGAAAAATAACTTCAAGACCAATCACATCTCAAAACTCACTAGTCTTTCCAGCTACCTTCTTGAACTTCCTGTGCCATGATCACATTCTCCTGCTACATTTCTTTAGACCTAGAAACGCCTTTGTAGTGGTTTGAATATGCTTGGCCCAGGGAATGGCAGTATTTAGAGGTGTGGCCTTGCTGGGGTAGGTGTGGCCTTGTTAGAGGAAGTGTGTCATTGTAGGAGTAGCATTTGAGACCCTCCTCTTAGACAAGTGGAAGCCAGTCTGCTCCTGACTTTCTTTGGATGAAGATATAGAACTCTCAGCTCCTCCAGGGCCATACTTCTGCCTTGATAATGGACTGGACCTGTAAGCCAGCCCCAATTAAATATGGTACTTAGAAGAGTTACCTTGGTCATGGTGTCTGTTCGCAGCAGTAAAACCTTAACTAAGACAGCCTTTCACTTTAGTTCCCTGTGAAATCGGTCTCTCCAGCCCAATCCAACAGAAGGTGGGCAGCTTTATATGTGAGCATCTGGCCAGGAATAGCGAGTGCATTGGCAGCTGCCTCTAACTTGAATGCGACACAACATGCTCAACACCAGGCATCCCTGGGAATGGCCGGACCGTGGTTCTTTGTGCTCATTAGCTACCAAAGGGAGTCAGGGAGACTGTTGATGACTTCAGCATCTTGGGATATGCACAGCATCAACACTGTCTAGGAGCAAATGGCTTCATATCTACTGAGTTGAGGTAGTTGTTGTATGCCACCAGGGCCATTGATTGCGTCACCTGGGTCTAGCAGCGTGATGTTGTTGGAAAGGTCAGTGTACCACATCATTCCTGCAACACAGTCTTGTGTGTCTGAAATCTCTGACATAGATCTTATCTGAGAGAATTAACAACTCTGGTATTCTTAAGAACAAGAATCTGGGAGTGGGACTAGCACCCTGGGTTTCATCCTGAGGTGCTGGTTTGCCCAATCCTTAGGCACTGCCTTCTCACCCTCATCAGTGGATTCAGTGAGCCACCTCCCAGGCTTTTCATCCTGTCCTATCTTCTAAGTATAGCTTGGGTGGGTAAAAGAGGAAGCTGAAAGTCTGCCTTTGCGCAAGGAGAAACTTTCCCACCATTGTTTTGGGATATATTCTAGGCTCTGTATGAGCACATGGTACACACATTTCAAGCAGGGCGTACAAATTTCAGCTGTCTTTGTTTTGAGGCTTTTGAATTCAAAGGAAGTATTTTATACTGTTGTGCCTGATGAAATAGAATGTTATATAGCACTTTTTGGTCTGAGGTTTCCACCACTCCACGCTCCATCACATAAAGACGAAATTTGAGAGCTAATATACTACAGAGATAATTACTTAGAGTAGAAATTGAAAGCAGATACTTCCTTCCTTGCAAGTTGCTGAGAAAATAGATAGTAAAATGTGGGAGAGCTAAAATGGAACTTGGCTGGCATGGTGTGGACATTCCTTCTGTCTACACACACATCTGCTCTTCCGATGGATGTTTATTGATTGCCTCCTGATGTGCCAGGCATGTATGGAACAAGCACAATTAAGATCCACTTCCTTCCTTTAACTGACCTGGTCCACAGAAGCTAGCCTGCAAGATTCTTACACACCCTTGTGTAGTTTCCTTCCAAAGCAAATATGTGAATAATAATATCTATATATAGAGAATATATATATAAATATACAATATATAGAAATATCCATGTGAACATAAAGATAATGCAAAAATGATGCTGCATAAATTCCAAGACTACGACTTAAAGATATTATGGTTTCCACCTTTTTTACTTTCTTAGGATTACCTGCTTGGGCAAGCTATGGGGCAGCTCCATGAGCCAAGGCTTTCTGCCAACTGGCAGCCTCGACTTGCCAAGGTGATTGAGTCACCTAGAAACTAGGTCTTCCAGCACCTGTCAAGCCTTCTTCAGTAGACTGAAGTCTAGTTAATGTCTTCATTGCAACTTTATCAGGGTCCAGAAGCTAGACCCAAACTCACGATTTATAAAACTTGTATGATGTATACATGTCTGTTATGTTTTTCTGTCTCAAGGCAATTTCGTATACAGCAGTTGATTACTATTATAAAGGCCTTAATATGTCACAAGAATTGTTCTAAGGTCTTTACAGATATTAATGCAATGAATCCACAAAATAACCATCTAAATCACATTCTTGCAGAAAATTATTATTCTCTGCCTTGGAGATGTTGATGTGACTAGCCCAGAGTCAAAAATTTGCATAGAGTTGAGTTGAAATCTGAATTCATCAGCTTAGCTGCATGAAACCTCTGCTGTCCACAACTGTGGTGTGTGTCTGCAGGAAGAACAGGGTTGATATCAAAGAGGAATCTAGTACTGAATCTAGTTTCATCCTTGTTGAGGCTTTTGAAGTGTTATGGATAAGTCACTTCTTGGGTCTTCTCTCCATTTACCCATAAAACCTAGAGTGCACCATGTCCCATCTGGGGATGTTTTAAGGAAGAAGTGGAATGATGACAGAAACCCTCTGCATTGGGTCAACACTGTCCCCTTCCTTCCTTGTCACCTGTTCACAAGTGTGGTGATTTTGTTCTATGTCAGATCACTGTTCTCTCATACATGACTATAGCCACGGACCCTGTGTGCATACTGGGGATGAGTGCCCAGAGCCAAGCCAACAGGGACACGATTTGGAGGAGAGACTAACATCAGGCCTTCTGCTGATCTGTTCCCACATAGGAAAATACCTCCTGACTATCCCTGACCTTCATTGTGAGGTCATAGTCTAACAACAATGAACCATTTCCAGTGCTTAATTATATTATTCCCAGCGTCCTCCAGAGTGGGCGGGTCGGAACCCCAACCGCTAATTTACAAAGCGATTGGGGAGACAAAAATAAAACAAAGGAAAATGGCTTTCCAGGCTCTGTGAGGTCTGCATTGTGGGGCCAGAGGTAACTCTGTTGGCTCCCAATGGAGACTGGGAGGTATGGGGAAGCATGCCTTAAACAGTGAAAATCAGCATAGAATCAGGAGATGGGGGTCCAAATTTAGTGCTGTCCCTTCTGCTGTGAGACTTAAGGCAAGCATCAGGACCAGAAATCTTTCCCCAGAATTCTATGGGACCCCACTTTCTAGGCCCAGCCTTAGAGTCAGGAGAATCCCTGGAGCTCACTGGCCAGCCCATTTAACCTAATTAGTGAGCTCTGGACCAATGAGAGACCCTGCCTCAAAGAATGTGGACAGTGTTCCTAATGACAGCCAAAGTTGTCCACTGGCTTACATACACAAACACACACCAAAACTAACAACAAAACCCCATAAAAAGCAAACAAACAAAAAAGTTCATGAGCATATACAAACAAGGACACATTTTTTAAAAAGCATACAAAATGTAGAATTATGGAAATAAGTCAGAAAATGATCAGTTATTATGAAAAGATGAGCCCAGCTTCACTGGCCATCATACAGATATAAATAAAGCAATACTAGAAGACATTGGTGAACAGCCTTTAGATTGCCAATCATTAAAATTGATGACACCAGGGTATGCACAAAATGTGAGGTCTGCGAGATACTATACACTGTTTCTGGGAGTGAACACTGGCCTGAACAACTTTGAAAATTTGCACTTTCTATTACAAGTCAATAGTTCTGTAAATACACTTCAGAAAGAAGGGTGGGTATGTTTGAGGAGACATGGTCATCTTTAACCACTGCACTATTACTTGTAAGAGTTGAAGATTAAGACAGACTAACTTTGTACCAGATAGGAAATAGATAAAGTTTTATATGTAAAATAGAGCTCTAAATATTTCAAATGAATTAGATGAATTTGGATTATTTCATATAGATTCAGAAAAGGAGCTGTGCCTAAATAGTATTCTATTAAGTAACTTTGAAAAGCATCAAGTAGCTTCTTGTTTTGAATGAATAATGTAACCCCATCTTGTCCTAACTCTATTTTGTGTCTCCTTACACACTTCTTAGCTTCCCATATCTCTCATCAGTCAATAGATTTGGGATATTTTTCATGCCTTTGACCATGGCCTAGATATATTAACCAAAATAATTAACATTTGTACAACGTAGTCATAAACCCAAATAACTGATAAAAATTTTCAAGTTGTGCCTGAAATAAACTATTGTGTTCTTCCAAAACAGATGCTGCAAGGTTACTCTGCTCCTCCATTAATATTGATGTAATTGTGGTCTTTATGGTCTTTTGTCTTAAAAACACCATGTCCCTGAACTTCAGAACCAAGAGTCTTTCTGAGGTGCTGGTTTGCATTTGGTTGCCAGCCAAAAGTAAAGGACTCTAATTTGGCCTTATCCATGTGATAACCTGTAATTTTCTCACATATAGAATCCTTAGGTTATTTGTCTAGAAGCCCAGAAGGAAAGAGAATGAAGTTGGATCAAAGTGGAGTAAATATGATGCTTCAACTCTGCATGGAAAAAGAAACCGATAGTCACTATACTCACTGTCAATGGTCTTTGTGGCTGGGGACTATTAATGGCAATTTAATTCTTTTCTCTGTGTGTTTCAAATTCCTCATCCACCAGCATTCTTCAGATTTGCCCACAGAAGATATGTAGAGATCTGCTGTTAGTGAGGAACATTCCATTTGGGTTTGACCCTTTGTGTGTATGGGTGCAGGTCCCCAAGGCCATGTGTATGCAGTTAATTCATCTCAGGCTCAGCTGCTGTTGCCTTGGCAACTGGGGATGCTCTGATATCTCTGAATTGGGAGTACCTGAAGGGGCTTTGTGTGCTGGTGTTTTCATTTCCATTAGTGGACTGTAATCAGAAGGAAGGTTGATCAGTCCATCCATCATCGTCTCTGCCCCCTAAAGCTGTCATTCACCTTGTCAGGTTCGTGTGCTAGCCACTCCCCAGTTCACTTACATGCTTCATTTTCAGCCATTCATTACCAAGATGTAACTATGAATGCCTAATCAAAAGCAAGCCCAATCTATCCCTGTATGCGCTTTTCTGTAAGTAAGCGGTGAGGTGGCTGTAAAGACTGGGAGGAACAGCTTTGTATATGACTTGTCTCCATAGATCCTCTACTGCAGCTACTATATGTGCCCTGATAAAGGAGGACATCTAGCTACGGGGCCTGGGTCTTGAAAAACCACTCAGCCCACTCCATTTAGTTGATGTTTATGCCGTGCCCCTCCCTGTGTGGTAGTGGCACTTTAGCAGCTCTCTGGGCTAAGGACAAGGACCCCCTGTCAAGACTGGACTGCCAGGTGAACAATCACCTCTCACTTCCAGCCTGGTCATGGAGAGCTCATTCCTGAAGATGCTATGATGTGATAAAAATGCCTTCCTAGTGGATAGGCTGTGAGTCTTAGCTATATGGCCAGGGGAAGTGTTTTTTGATAGGAAGACTTTGCAAAGGGATACAGAAGGAGCGTGTATACTCTTTATCACGAGAGGATTTGCATTCTTAGAATATTGTGGCAGCTCAGATGGGAAAGATCTTTGGTGTAACTCAACTGAACAATAAGCTGGTATTTATTTAGTGAGTTCTTCTCCTTTGCCTGGTATTTCAGAATTGTGAAGAATGAAGTTCAAGGAAGTTGCTTGGCCTTTTCTATACTAGCTCATTGGCTAGGAGGTGCCTACTCAATGCAAGTTACACCATCCTGGGACTTGGGATCCTAGAGCTTTTTTTTCCGGCACACGTTCATGGCCCTGTACCTAAGTGCTCCTGAAGAAGGAACTGTGGAGTTAGTACTGAGCTCTTATACATGGGGACATGGTGTTTTTACTCAACAAGAAGGAGAAATTTCTTTGTACATGCACAAAGAACCAAAGCACTCACCTGCCCCTGCCATTAGAGTTGCTTGACCCAGATAAGAGACCAGAGCCTTGTTCCAACATATGGAACACCTAGATACATCCCTTATCACTGAGAGAAGCCAGGAAGGAGAAACGAGTCTTGGGGTTGCCCTGAAAAGGCATTTGAACCATGCATGTGCTCTAGACCTGCCTATGTAAACTGATGGCTTTTTATAGTACCTGCAGTTCTATAAAGACTAGGTGGTGAAAACATCAGAAGGTAGGCACACTTTGTGCTTTTTGTCTTCCTTATCAAGGAAAACCATTAACAGGGAAATGCAAATCTGTTGATTCCTACTTGTCATTTTGAGAATTTGTCTTCTTACTGATTTCAGCCTTTCCAAACAATTAATTTGATTTGCTTGGTGCACTCATGGTAGATTAAGAGCTACTCGTTAAAGCTGTTCTCCAGACTGTTTCAGTTTTCTCTCAGACAGGGCCTAGAGTAGACAGGGGACTCCATTTTTATTGAATATCCTGTACTACTTGAATTAAGCTTTCCCCAATGTGTTTCTCTTTCAATTAAATAAGCTTGGTTAATTAACTCGTTCTTTCTTGTAGAACACTGAGGGTTCCTATGCTGATGCCATTGTATGTTTAGTGTCCGTTCTGTACAGAATAGGATCAGTTACCCTGTCTTTGTTGTACTTGTCCAAGTAACCCACAGATGTTTCTAGTCTCCCTGAGCTTCAGTTCTCAAGTCTATGAAATTGGGTGAGGAGATTTGCTTATATTGGTGTGCCAGAATGATGAGGGAAGCAAGCAGAGTCAGCCCTTGATATCCTTGGGAAATGGATTCAATGATTCCTCTTGAATCATTGAATCAGAATATCCTAATCTGACAATGCTTAGACCCCTACATATGGTGCTTTACTTTCATTAAACCTACACAGATCCTCCTGTATGCTTCAAATCATATCTACATCGCTTTTAATACCTAACACAAGGTAAATGCCTTATACATTATCGCTCAGACAGTAATGGCATGAAAACGCTTGAACGTGCTCAGTACAGGTGAATGATCTTGAGTATCTTTGTTTTCTAGTTGCTTAACTCTACAGATACAGAGTCTGTGTTCCTCTCTTAAAACATCACTTGACTTGACTATGCAACCATAGTCATTATACTTGTGCTCCATTGTTCTGGCCTGTCAGGCTCTCTACTGCTCTACCTGTGTGTCTGGAATGGCCACAGCAATGAATGGCTCCGGAAATGATAATTACACAATTTATATATGCATGGATGTAAGCCTGGGTGCTGTGTTCTGTATGACTCTAAGGACTTAGCGAGAGAAGGAAGAAAAGACAGACACAGGGACACACGGAAAACCTGGGATTTTATAGACTGGGATCACAGATGAAGAAGCCAAAGCATGTTCATTGTACTCTGTTGAAACAGGAGACAGAATTATTGCACATAGCTTGTCAAATATTACATACTGATAAATAAAGGAGGTAGAGTTTATACTAGAGAGCTGGATTAAGGATAATCTTAGCAAGAGTAGCCTATATAGGGGAGCAATCTCAAGGCCATACATTTTCAGAGAGACAAAGGTTCAGTAGACAGCTTCCTGCACACACTGTAAACACTCATACTTCCCCCACAAGGAAGGCTGTTCCATTTCTCTGAGCCTGTGCCTACGGTGTCCTTGACATGGCCATGCTCCTGACAACAGTATGTCCTGACTTCATTCAGAGATTTTTTTCTGCTCCCTTTAAATGGCAGTTCCATTCATGTCAATTGATAGTTGGATGCTGACTTACATAAAGGACTTACAGATGCCTAATCTGGTTCCCCTCCCCCTCGACCCAGTGGGAGGATACATCCTTGACTGAAGAAAGAAAACCTGTAGATTGTTCCTTCCTTTGCCTTATTCTCTCTTGGCTAACAAACCTATTCTTTCTACTTCTGCCATAGGGTAGATATCCTCTTATTCCTTCAGTCAGTTCTAGGTTATTATTATTATTGTTGTTGTTGTTATCATTATTATTATTATTATTATTTTAATTCTGATACATTGTTGAAGGACTTCCAGACCTTGTGGAAATGGCAAGATTTGAGGGTGAGAGTAAGATCACATCGTGTGGAATAATTCACTGTCCTTTGAGTAGAAGCTAAGAGCTGTCCTGAATGTTGGGACTTGTGTGCCATTTGATGACAGTCAAGGACATGCAATGGATAGTTTTTTTCCTCGTGAAATTTCTTTACTGTCCAGAAGATGATTCTGAGTCAGCCTGGCAAGGCCCTAGCATTGGGTCACACCCTTTGTCATTTGGCTTGAGTAGCACTGTAGAAGGCACTGCTTTAGTGTTACCCATTAGCACTGCACAGTTGGAGGTGAGCCCCATGAGGGCTGTGCTCTGACCTGCTTGTCATCCAGAACTGTCAGCCCTTGTCTTGGATTCCTAATGAGTGTCCACACTCAGCAAGTTTGGCTGCCATACCAGTGTACTAGGTATTAAACCATCTCCGGATCTGGTTAAAGAGGTAGATCTTACGGTTTGAGACTGAAGAAGCACCATTTTACTCATGTGTTAGGTACAGTCTATTCTAATTAACAGGAAAGATTGAGTCGTGATGGATGAGTCTTTGGTGTTTGAAGCTGGAAAGAGCTGGGTGAGAGCCCAGCCTCTGACACCTACTAGCTGTGTGACTTGAGGCATGCAACCCAGCCAAGCTTTTGCATTCTCCCGCATGATATGAACAATGGTGGTAGTGCCTATCTCATGGGTCAAGTGTAAGACACAATAGCTCAATGTGTGGCCTACAGTGAGCACTGTGAACATTTGCTAGTGATCAGAGTTGGTAATGGTGGTGGCCATGCTAAGGTGGGATCAAAATAATATGAACTTTGTTCCTCCAAAGTGCTCAACTGAGGAGATTCTCGGGTGCCATTGAAGAAATGACCGGATTATTGGCCATTTTATTGGCAAACGGAACACTCAAAACCAAAGATGTTAGTGTTTTGGTTATATGTCACTATTCTGTCCCTGCCGGTTTACTGTCCAGAGTGATTTGAGGGAAGCCTTTCAACTAAGTGTTTGGGTGAGGGACACAAGTGAGAACTTTGGAAAGATGGCACAGATACAGCCCCCAAAGCCACAAATAGAACCTCCTCCTATTTGCTCCTCAAAGACATTCATCTAAAAACCTAATGATTTCTTTCCGACAATCAAATTGTCATTCGTTGAGAGTTTGTTTTGACCCTAGACAGCCCCAGTTCTAGAAACATCTAAGGTCTACACCAGGCTTCTATAAACCTGTGTTGTTGGTTTGTGTGACATCCACAGTATGTGGCTCCAAGTCTAGAAACCCTCATTTCTACATGAGACATTTTTAAATTAAAAAAAAAAAAACAGCTATTTTTAAGTGATATATTAGGGCTAAGCTGTTACTCAGTAGCAGAGCATTCTCCTATCCTCTGCAAGGCCCTGGATTAAATCTCCAACATAAATAAAAAGAATTCTCTACTAGAAAAGTAGCATAAGAGGTATCATGAGTTGTTTCAGTATATGGACACACTGGTTGGAAATTTTAAATACATTTACCTCCTATAACATTTAGTTCTTTTTCAAGAGAGAAGCATTCAAAGCCATTCTTTTCCTGTGGCCTTTTGAGATGCACAGCACACTGTTGCTATCAGCAGTCATTCTGCTGTGGAGAAGCACCCCAGAGCATCCTAATCCAGCGGGAACGTAGCTTAGCTCTGATTGCTCAGCCTCTCCTTCTCTGTCTCTCTCAAGTTTTGCTGAACCGAAGGACACACTGGTGCTTTGATTTGTTGTATTCTGTGAAGAGCAGAGCAGCAGGTTGTGTCCGTGGGAAGACATGTAGCGTGTCACTGCATGTGCATTTTTCTTTCGGCAGAGTCCCAAGTTCATGGTAAGTGAGGATAAAACTAAGAGTGGTATGGTTTGCTTTCCTAAAACCTGTTCCGAGTGATGTCAGAGTCAGTTACTGAACCATATATTCAGGCTTTGCTCTATCAAGGACTCTGAGCAGCATTCTATAGTGCCGGGCAGCTCAAGCAAAGAGGTGGAAGAGGAGAGACCTAGGACTGGAACAGGAAGAAGATTGTCCTGCAGTATAAACAGACCTCAGGAAGAGCTACTGAAGCGCTATGAAATGTTCCAGGTTAAATGACCACAGATCCATATGTAACTGCCATAAATAACAGTATGGTATTTAGCTGGTGCTTATAATCTCTTGTAAGTTTTTGCATGTATATATGATATGTATATGTGAGTATGCAAAACTGTGTAAGCCTGTATATGCATATGCGTATGTGCCTGTGTATGTGCCTGTGTGTGTGTGGGCCTGTATGTACATATGTATATCTGCATGTGTGCATGCGTATGTGTGTGCATGTGTGTGTGTGGGGTGTGCCTGTGTGTATCTGTGTGTGTGAAAGTGTGCATGTGTGTATGTGTGCCTGTGTGTGTGTGAGCCTGTGTGTACATATGTGTGTGACTGCATGCATGCATGTGTGTATGTGTGTGTCTGTGTGTGCAGGCATGTATACAGGAATACATGTGAATGATGAAATAAAATATCTTGCAGAATGTCTGTCTGCCTTAAATATTCAGTCATGGCTTCTCACATGAACCCAGAACTTGCAAATTCTACCATCCTAGCCAGCTAACTTGTGCCAAGAGTCCTTTTTGTCTCCACGCCCCCACATACCAGGAATCCAGCTGGGCTGCCATACTCTCCCAGCATTTTGCTGGGTGCTGGAGATTGGCATTCTGCCCTTGGCCATTGAGACCTGCATGGAACCCAGTCCCACAGCTGAGATTCACACCTTTCCTGCAAAGTGGAGACCAGCAGGAGCAGGTCTCTTGTTCTTTCTGAATTCTCATTGGCTCTTCTGTAAGGTTCTACTGGTGATGCCTGCTTCACATGATTTCAGATGAAGTAGCATTTATGAAATGCAGAAAAGAGGCACATAAAGGGGGTTTTAAAAGAATGTAGTGAAGTTTTCTTTTCCATTTTAAATTTGTTGACATATGACCTTTTGGAGCTGGTGTATCAAGTTAATCCAGAATCATTTTCAAAGACTTAAGAGAGTTCATATGGACACCAAAATAATGAATTAGGTTTAACATTTTGTGTTCAAGTTGGTAGAACATAAGGAATTTTATCTATGAATATTTGCACATGTATATACACTGCATACATAAAATACATACATGCAGATACAGGTCCAGGTTGTTTTCTCAATGATATTTTTTAATGGTAAGTGTCATCGTTATGAGTAGAGAACAGAAAAGGGAACCAGCAAGAAAGCTCCGTGGATAAAGGCTCTTACTACACAAGCCTGTTGACTGAGTTTAATCCCTATAACCCATTTAACGAAGAAGGGGGAAAGCTCACTCACAGATTAGTCACATGACCTCCACACACACCTTATAACACTGTCTACTGTTCTTCATGCACACAAACATACAACAACAACAATTGTTAAGAAGGAACCAATAATAAAAACTGTAATTATTTGTATGGCATATGAAAATGACAAATGGAAAGGGCATATGAAAATGTAAAGCTGAGCTTAAACACCATCATTTTCAGAACAGATCAACACTGGGTAGCACCAGTCAAGGTCAGGGAGGCAGATAACCACCCTGTCTACTGGGATGAACAGTATCTCAGCTCCAGAGATGCCCTTTGAAGAGATTTCATGGATTTCTTGATGAGTAAAATTATTCTGGATCATGTCAGAGATAGAAGTCATTCATCAGGATAAAGAAAAACACGTCGCTTCTGAATCATTTTTTTAAAAGTGACATTTGTATACTTCAGCATTTCACAGTACCAACTTTTTCTTTTATCCTCTCTGTGACCCCAGCCATCATCCAAACTAAGGTCAAGCACTACATTGGTGTCACATTTCTGCTTCACTGAGCCATCTCTTGGGTTGCAGCTCGGAAGGCTGTGAGCCTCTGTCTCCCAACATTTTATAGAAGAACAGCCACAGGACTGAAATCAATGGGAGTCATTTCTGCGGGACCATCGGTGGACACACATCATCACCTCACAAATGGCAGAAACAATGTCATCTCCATCCTTCTGCCACTTAGGAGTCTGGCTAGATGGCCCTGGTCCAGAACAGTGTCCTAGGCTTGCATCCTTGAGGGTGTTTTGTTATGGTCAGCAAAGCCTCTGGTGCAGCTTTCTGACTGCCGCACAGCATACTCAGTAAGTAAATAAGCTAGAAACGGGCGTATGTATCTAAAAGTGAGTAGGCTAATACCAAGCCGGCAGGAGCCTGAGTATGCCCGCCATTCTGTTACACGTGATATCAAGCAGATATCCAGACAAGCACAAGTCTCATTTCCATGCAGTTAAATAACAGCGCTCACCTCCTTTAAGGGCTCAGACGAGAAGGCATCCTGATAAGGCATCCTGGTAAGGGAAGCCAACTACAAACTCTGTCAGCATCAGGGACTGTTGCCGGGGCATGATGGTGAAGACCACAGAGAATGCAGTCTATTTCAAAGGAACAGTATAAAGCATGAACCGCAAATTATACATTCTGAACGCCCCAAGTAACAAGTGACATAAATTAAAGAATGTGTTTTATAAAGGTGAGCATTCTAGGCAAGGCCCTTTCATATCCTCTGGCTATAGATAGTGGGTGGGGTAGAGAATGTTATAGAGAGAAGCACCTGCTGCCAGCCCTCTGCTTTTGACTTATTCTTCTAACCACATCCCTTTATAGGGCTGGAATCCAGCAGATAGTAGACAAGAGCAGGTGCTTGCCCCCCTATAGAACAAACTACCATGGGATACTTAGTGTCTTTTTCTTCATACATCCCTAACACCCAGCCCAGGATCTCAGAAACATTGTTTCCTTAGAATTCTGGGCTGCAGGCCCTCAGAATAGATGCTCAAATGATATTTGTAAATCTACACAGTATTTTCCCATTGCGTTCCTAGCATCGTTATTGTTGGAAGGGACTCCATTAAAACATCAACTGTGAGATATATGGCCTCCATAAAGGTCCCTCTGGAGAGTGATGGTGCTGATTACCATAGAAAAGGCCCCAGGAATCTCTGTACCAAAAAGCTGGTTTAGCTGCAGTCAACCCAGTATTCTCAGCCCTTTTCATGTTTCCCTAAAAGACTTACTAATAGCTCCTGCATATTGGGAGCCATCAATCAGTCACATGTTGATTGCTGTTGGTGTACAGTCATAAATCTGTGCATCTCTTTGTAATAAGTAGGCATCTGCCATGACTAGAATTTGATGTAGGTGTTAGCTTCTAGTTAGACTATCTCAACCATTCTTGGCTACAAAATACATTTTATTTACCTGTCTCTGCCTTAACTTTGTTGTTAGCAGATATACAATATTTCATTTTTTTTCCATAGAGGAGGTTTTTGTTTTTGTTCTTATTCTCTTTCAATAATGGTAGATTTGTTGCACTAAGTCTCATGTGCATTTGTAAATGAGGGGATGGGAGCCACTGGGCAGTCCCTGGAGCCTCTCAAGTTTTTGTCAGCCATCTTTTTCAGATAGTCAACATTGCAGATAGTCAACAAGTAGGGCCATATGGTAGGTCCTGATGTCACTGGGGATGTGTACACCCCAGAAGGGATTGTGGGACTGTACCATCTTCTCTGCTCCGGTTCAACATGTGAATCCTGAGTTACATTTTCTCACTATGATGTGCCTCCATCTGTCACAATCCTCCAAGGCCAACCTTTTGAGGTCTCATATTGACCTTGAAACTCCACAACTCTGACATAAGAGAACTTCTCTGTGCACCATCAGATATTTTGTTATAATGATGGAAAGTCCACTGTTATGTCCCTAAATACCAACGTTTCTACCAGCACACAGTTGAAGCCTATCATGAGCAAGGTTACCTGCCACGCTCTAAGGCATTCATTGTGCTAAAACATCATTAGACTCCCTGTTTTCTAGTATCAGAAATGGTACTTCCTGATAGCATTGTATTTTCTTTTTTTTCTGCCAGGGACACCTTCCTCTGATGTTCAAGTGGTTCATTTCCTCGCTTCAGTCTGGTGCCTATCATATGCCATGGTATCAGACAGGCTCTCCTGAGCCAACATGTAAAATAACTGCCCTCCTCTCAACCCTTCAACAACAGCTATTGGCTAACTTATTTCCCTGCTTTTTATTAACCCCTTGAATTTTGGCTGTGGAGTATGTTAGCTTTGTCATCTGTTTACTGGCTGACTCCTTCTACCATGGGGACATTAGCTGTGTAGGTCAGGAGACTGGCTTTGCTCTCAGCACTGTGCTGAGCTCCTGCAATGTTGCTTGATGTGCTGTCGAAGATTGTTGAACAGAGGGTTGCTCATCACCTGTAGATGCTGATGTGGGTAGGATCAGTTACAGGCAACAGCTAGGAATGTCACAAAATGTCTCAGTTTACCATGTTCCCTGGAACAGCTTAGCCTTCCAGCTTTCTTCAGGTTTAAAGGGGTAGCCTGTCAGAGTTGAGGTAAGATTCAAGGATTCATCAATCCTTGGGTGCGGATTGTAGCCTTGGGATGGAGTGGTGGAACACATTACAGAGATTGAAGGAAAAGGAGAAAGGCAGAGTCCTTCAGAAGTGGGCCAGTAATGCCAGTGACATCTCACTGTTCAAAATAGATGTCCTTTATTAGCAAGTGTCATTTATGGCAGGTACACTGTGTACCAGGGGCCAGTGTTTGTTCTTACTGCCTCGAACACATGATGCTATGCTTTTCCTCCTGGGTGCACACCTTTGTTGGGTATTGGTGTCCCTACGACAAAGCATACACAGAGGAAGTGAAGGTCTCTAAGATTGCTTTCTATGCCCAGTGTTCTAGTCTGGGAATATAATCACTTCAAACCCAAAGGACTGTCTGTGTCATTCCTGCTGTTGCTTAATGTAAAACACTGACAAAAATCTATACCTAAGAGTGGGCATTGACCTCTGAACTGTGGTACCAGAATTGGTTGCCTATGGAGACCACGTTGATGCAGTGAACTGCCATAAAAGGATAGGTTTCTCTCTGTCATTCGACTACCTCTCCCGAGCTTAGGTAAAGGTTGAACTCTAGCTGCGGCATCCTCACAGAATGACCCAGGTTCGAGAGGGAGTGCTAGCATGTTACAGAGAAGTGGCCGAACAACTTCTCTGTAGTTTATGAGGACAAAAGTATCATCTCTCCAGTGTAAAAGTTCAAGTGCGGTTGTAGTTTATCCTTCAAAGCTGCTGCAAGCCTTCCACCGGAGACCCTAGCTCCCCTGATCCTCCAAGAAAATAACCAGTGGCCTGGAATCCCTAGGGATGTGGATCCATGAGAAAGAGGAATTTGAACCTTAGCTTGACTGGAGGAAGAAAGGAAGGTTGTGTAGAGTTCGAGGAGACCTCATATTGCAGACATTGAAGCCAGATGATAGAGTAGCCATAGCAATGGGGCCAAACATGGTTTTTAACACAGAGGAACATGAATTTCACACTTGGATTCCTTGAATGTATCTGTGTTCTGAGTGGCTTGTTTTGGCATCCCCATTTCACACACAGTAATAGTAGAGGCTCATGGATCCTCTAGATGGCACTGAATCAAGTGGTAAAAGCTTCTGTTGAAGAATCTATTCCTTTTACTCTCATAGTTCTATAATGTATGGCCTTGCACTTTGGGCAAGGCACTGAGTTAACTGTTGCAGTGACCAGGACTCAGACTTTGTGGCATTTGAGGTCAGAGACCCTGGTATAATGGGAGCCCAAATGTTGTGCTTTGTTTCTGTATTCTGATTTGCCGCAGAAACATTTTATAGAGAACCGTTCATCGCGGGGGCATGACCAGCTAACCCCCAAGCTAGATTACACTCCTCAGCCTAGGCTAGCCATTATTAAGATTATATAAAAGATCTTTTTTTTTTTTTAAAAAGAAAATGTCATTCACAATTGAATTTCCTTACTTTTGTTGAAACTCAGCTAGGAGGGAGACCTTCATGAAGTTATGCAGTCTGAAGGACATGTAGAGGGGCTTTGGCAAGTAGCACTGTTGGGACAAAGCTTGTGCCTGCATAATGGACCTGCCCCACATAACTCTGTAGCATTTGACAAGACAGAGTCTCTCTGGATCTCAGTTTCTCAGTCAAATGGCAATAGAACAGTATTCTCCTAACAGGTTACAGATAACTTGTAGGGATTCAGGGGGATATTGTATATACAAGGTTCAACGTTCATAATACATATAGCAAAAACAGATAATTTCTCTGTATTCTTGTGCTGCTGTGACCACCACACCCGACAGAAACAACTTAAGGGAGGAGAGATTTATTTTGACCCAGTGTTTCGGAGAGTTTCATTCCATAACATCCAGGAATTAGGGTACCACATCTCAGTTCATGTAGGTGAGAGTATGTGCAGAGACTCTTCACAGCCTGGTAGACCAGAAGACAGACAGAGTAACAGAACCATATTCTCCGATTGGGCCCTGCCTCTCAAAGTTCCATGGTCTAGCAAAAATAGCTCCACCAACTGGCCATCATGCACTCAAACTGGAGCTTGTACCATCTTCTCTAATATAGTGAATTATTCCATAGCCCACCTACTTTCCCTCTTCATCCTCTTGGTAACTAATGCAGCACAAGGTTGCTTCTAGGGAGCAAGTCTAAGAGGCCTCTTTGTTGCTGTTTCAGCCTGAAACATCCACATAAACTTGTTTGTCCAAACTGTGGCAGAGGAGAAATACATATAACCCCCCCACACACACACAATAAAATCAGTGCATTTTCTTGTTCCCTGTCCTCCAAGAAAAATAAGAAGCCTGGCCAGTCTGTTCACCTAGGCCGCCAGAGTTCACTGAGCTGCTTTAGGCAACTGACCACCTGCGGACTCTTTAATGTCACAAGATTCTATTCCAAATACCTGGGCAGGGACTTGAAGCCAAGGTGAAATAAAGCAAGTGCTGGAAGAAAACCCAGCCTTCTGGGAAGGGTTGTGAGATCAAGAAGGGTCTGCAATTAGGCTTTCTTTTCAAGCCTGTACTTTAAATTACAGTCATAATTTATTACTACTATGAGCAGTGAACTATGCTTGCCCTGGGCTCTGTAAACATGGGAAATCAGCCAGGCCTGGTAGCAGCAGTGTGCCAATAGCTAAGAAAGGGGCCTCAGGGCTAGAGAGCAATGGGAGAGTGCAGACCTACCCCCTGCCTCCTGCCACAGAAAACCTACCTTGTCCTCTCCAGTGTGTGCTCACTAAGATACTTCCCCTCTAGAAACCACATTAATTCAAATTACTGAGTTTCTAGTGTGCCAGGTTGTATAGGGGAGGCAGAGAGGAAAATGGGAGCTTTCAGGGCACTGAGCTACTTCATGAAGGAATAAGATTGGGGGTTTTCAGACCCCCAGGCATTCTGGGAATTCAGCAATGCTAATTGGTGAGTAGAGGAATAAAAGAAAGATGAAGGACGGGCCCAGAACTAATATAGAGAAAGGCAATCTGGCTATGAGACCTGACCCCTCCCCGACAAGGGGGGAAGTTCCAGTGTTCCATTTGTAGTCTTCCCCGAGTCTGATGCATTTTCATGGGGTTCCATTGTCTAGGGAGGTATGGTAGATGGAAAACTTGGGCAGAGGTAGTTATCTTTGTAGCAGGAGAATGGAGTGAGTTTCAACATCTCTATGCTGAGGCCACTCTCTTGAGGTATGTGGTGTCCAAAAACAGAATTGTAGTGTGAAGCTTGCTTGGGAAAGATAAGGGAAGCTGTTTATCCTTAAGGTGTCAGTTACATTCCCATTCTCAAGTTCAAGGCTGGAAGAAGAAAGCAGATGTGATTACTTGGAGTTCATAATGTAGGGAAGGGGCCAGTGCACTAAATTGCCATGGGTATAGTGCTGGGGAGAGAAATACCAGTATGGTGTGTACGGACTAAAGGACCTTATATGGAGATGGTCATGTGGGTTGGAACTGGGTTGTGGCTTCTGTAGTGCCAGGGGACAGAGCAGGGCAGAAGAAGAAGATCCACAGAAAGCAAGAGGTAGGGGCCCTGGATGGGAGCCGGGGACTTATTGGACTTTAATAGCTTTTCCGGTAAGTACCGTTGCGTCCTTGGCTAAGTCACCTAGAGGTCCCAGGTGAGGAGCTGCTGCCTTCACTTTTGGTCCACTGTTTGCACAGCATCTTAGTGGCACAGTGGGGGCCCTGGTGGTGACTTGCAGCTATGATCTGGGCTATATCTGCCTCAACTTGTGCTACCTCAGCCTGGTAACTTCTAGAATGCAGTGCCTCCTTATCCCCTCCCCAGCCTGGTCCATGCTTGTGCCCCTTAGGACTTGCTCTTAGAGTCAGCAGGTGGCCACCAGCTACTCCAGTCTGCAAGAATTGCCTATTCTAAAGTTCCCAGCTGGGGCTAATTTACTCCCCTTAAAACACTAAGTCAAGAGATATGAAACTGGAAGAGAACCACTGAGTCTCTGGCCATGGGGGTGGGGTGGAGGAGCGTATTCAAGGTCACCTGTGGGCTCCAAATGTGCATGGGCACAGTGGAGGATGTCACCAAGCTCCCAAACACATCACTTCATGGCTGTGCCTGCCAGATTCAGTGTGGGCCTTGGGAATGAAGCTATGGTGCAATGACTGTAGCATTGGGGTCTGCTGCTGTAGCCTCCTTCACTGGTGCTAGATCTAGAGCAAGCCACCAGTGGAGCTACCCCCCCCCCAGGCTATTTTTAGAGCTGCCACAGTGAACTGTGTATCTTAATGAGGAGCATGTGCGTCATTAACAAGACAGGTGTGCGTAGCCAGGGCGGATGCTCTTGCTCCATACCTTGGTGTGTGTGAGCTGGTGGCTGGAGCTCCGGGTCTACAAGGGTGGCATTCATTACTCACCGCATCTCTTTCCTGCATGCAGAAGTGCAGTCATCTATGGGATGGAGAATTTGCATTTCCTGGGGTCAGAAGGTTACTAGAATTGTTATAGTCAAAGCCTGAACCCTAATGAACTAGGATCTGCCACCATTCCTCCTGCAAGCCAGTTAAAGAGAAAGCGACAGTGAAAAGCAGAAAAAGGAAAGTCTCCCTGCAGCCACCTTGAGGAGAGGCTTAAAGAAGTCCAGTGCCTGATCTATTTTCAGGGTCCTGGCCTGAGGCTTGGGTGTAAGTGGAAGGCAGGAGGTCTGTGAAACTGTATAGTTTAATGAGTGCAGTCGCTCTCAGCCTTGATCTGGGCTCCAGTCTCCCCTGCAAGGTGACCTGGAAAATTGTCAGAACTGTGTAGAATCTCTTTCAGGAGACCAGTCCCTCCTCTGGCTGTCACTAAGCCTCAGTGGTCCCTTCTCCCAGCAGGAGACTCCAATTTCCTGGAGATCATACTTTCAGTGCTCCGAGAGCCACAAGGAAGGACTCCAGTGTCTGTTTAGAACATTTTCGTTCTGCACAGAGGCTGCATGTCTGCCTGCCCTTGAATCTTGGTTCTTTACTGTCAGTACTCTCAGGCAAAAAATTCTCTTGATCTCATTGTGGAAGCCTCAGTTTCCATACATGCTAATATGGGGCAGTGAGGACATTAGTTAGGTAGGTAGCAGCTTTTGGTTCTTAAGAAAGAGGCTCATGTTCTTCTCTCTACCCCCAGGGCTCTCTTCATGTTTACACACTTTCTTCCTCACAGCTGTGGCCCAGTTCTGCCCAGCTCCAGGCAAGCTGGTGAGATTTAAGATACAGTGCATATCTTTAAGGCTCTTCTGCCTGTCTGAAATCCCAAGGAGTGATTAAGAGTTCGACAGGCAGATTTAGGTGGCAGCAGTCAAACCATTTTTGCTGTGATAGACCCTCTCCTGGGGTCCCACTGTATAATGTCCAGATTTGACCTGGAGATAGAGTTCCCGGAACAGTAGAGATGACAGGTGTGTGTCCATTTTCATGAGGACAAGCTTCACCTAGCTCTTGGCCAGTCAGCTGTAAACCTGCCAGCAGCCCCGGAGAGCCTGCCTAGACATGAAGAGTTCGGTCAGCCCTGCTGCTTGTGAGGGTGCCCCTTACTGCCCTGTTTGTAGAGCAGATGTAACAGTTTCTGTAGCACCCTGACCAGATATAGAAGTCTTCATTTGAGGATGATGGGTTTATGTCTTTTTAGTGTCTCCCTAGATTACAGAGAAGCATACTCCCTTTTGGTGGTAACCAGGTTTGCTCTGCTTTGGCTAATGCAGCTGCAGGAAAGATTTGGTCTTCATCCATCCATTTGAGATTTCTTGAGTTCCTATCAAAGCTATACAATTGAACGTGAACATAACACAGCTCTGCCCTCAGTGCATTTCTACTGTAATGAGAGATGACCACATACATGGAACATTTTCCTGTAGTGTTAACTCTGTAGGAAGTGGGTACCAAGACACTAAGAATCAGAACAGACCTTAGAGGGTACCAGTGTTGGTTCAAGCAGAATGTCTCCTCCCAAGGTATTCTGTCCAGATGATGGCACCAATAGTTCTGGGTTCCAGAAGGCTTAGGATCAAGATAAATTTGTAGTCAAAAGCTCTCATCTTCTGCAAGCTGCAGGAAAGCCAAAACCAAAATGTTTTATGACTCTGGGGCTCAATGTTTCTAGAAGGCATAGAGGTTAGGCTGGATATCCTGTTTGGGAAGAGTTCCCATCCATTTATATACAAGCCTTTAACCCTTTGAAAAGAGAAAGAATATTGCTAATATTTGCATAACGCTTAGGAATGGTTGGCTTATAAGTGATGGAATTCTATCAAAAGATATTAGGTGTTTAGAGGATATTTTTGGTTGGCTGTTTTGTTGTTGTTGTTCAAATATTTTAGCTATCCAGCTTTGCTTGCTGACTTGGATGCAGTGTCTGGGCCAGACTGAGAATAAAATAAACTGTTCTCCAGATAGAGCTGGGGTGGTTTAGGGTTAATGTAAGCAATTTTTGTCTTGGTAGGACTTAAAACAACATGTTAGGAAAACAAGCTTCAATTCATCCTTAAAATCATTAAAGGAATCACAGGCCCTTGCCCCCTCATTCTAAATGGAGGAAGTACAAGGGTGCAGTAAGACTAGAAGCATTATAGTATCTTCCAGAAGCATTGCCTTTGCCTTATTGCTTAGTGTCTGGGAGAAAAGACATAAAGCCAAAGAGATGTCGTCATCTATGAATTTATCCATCAAACCTCTGCTCATCCCCTTTCTCCTGTGCTTTCATGGAGGTTATCTGGTGTGTAAAAGATGCTTTGATGTGTGTGGGAAACTGGAAACACTGAAAATGGACAGGAGGCCACCTGATGAAGACACAGTAGAAGCGGGGAGCTTGCAGCACAGCCTGTGGTCAGCAAAACATGGCAATGGGCAGAGCCCAGGACAGAGTGACATCCAGGACTCGGGAAGGAATCCTGAAATCAAGCTGGGAGGATGGCTACTCCAAGAAAGCCTTCTCATAAAAGAAAGTAGGAGAAATTGGTTGGCTTGTCCAAGTTCACACAGTTCTACCAGAAAGTCAAAACCAGCACATGGTCCGTGGGTCTTTCATACTTCTTTTTTTTTTTCACACAAAGTACCTTTTTTTTTAATTGAACAACTTTATTTTAAAAAACAAACATAAATGTACAGATTTTAAAAGCATATTTGCATAAAAGTATATGAATACATTTTTGTCAGTACTTGATTTTTTTTTAAAGGTTTGATAGAATGCCTTGAAATCTTACTAGTTACAATGAGCATAAAGTACATGTAAAACAAAACGTAACATGGAATTAGTCAAAGTTATCTTGGAGTGTAAAGATTAAGCATAATGATTTTTCATATTGGGGGTTGGCTTTGTTTTTCTTGAACTTCATATAGTCTGTAAGTTGTTTCTGGGTTGTTCAGAGCTTTCTGGGGTTAGTATCCAATTATCAGTGACTGCATATTATGTCTGTTCTTTTGTGACTGGGTTACCTCACTCAGGATGATATTTTCTAGGTGCATACATTTTCTTAAGAATTTCAAAAAGTTATTGTTTCTGATAGCTGAGTAGTACTTCATTGTATGAATATACCACAATTTTTGTATCCATTCATCTACTGAAGGACATCTGGGTTCTTTCCAGCTTCTGGCTATTATAAATATGGCTGCTATGAACATTTTGGTGCATGTGTCTTTGTTGTATGTTGGAGCATCTCTGGGGTATATGCCCAGAAGTGCAGTAACTGGGTCTTCGGGTAGTACTATGTCCAATTTTCTGAGGAACAGCCAGACTGATTTCTAGAGTGGTTGTACCAGTTTACAACCCCACCAACAGTGGAGAAATGTTCCTCTTTCTCCTCATCCTGGCCAGCATCTGCTGTCATCTGAATTTTTGATCTTAGCCATTCTGACTGGTATGAGGTGGAATCTCACGTTTATTTTGATTTGCATTTCCTTGATGGCTAAGGATGTTCAGCACTTCCTTAGATGCTTCTCGGCCATTCGATATTCCTCAATTGAGAACGTGTTTTCTTAGCCCTGTACCCTATTTTTTAATAGGGTTGTTTGATTTTCTGGTGTCTAACTTCTTGAGTTCTTTGTATACCTTGGATATTAGGCCTCTATCAGATGTGGGATTGGTAAAAATCTTTTCCCAATCTGTTGACTGCCATTTTGTTTTCTTGACAGTGTCCTTAGCCTTACAGAAACTTTGCAATCTCATTAAGTCCCATTTGTCGATATTTGACCTTAGAGCACGAGGCATTGGTATTCTGTTCAGGAAATTTTCTCCTGTGCCTATGTGTTCTAAGGTTTCCCCTACTTTCTCTTCTAATAGTTTCAGTGTCCCTGGTTTAATGTGGAGATCTTTGATCCACTTGGACTTGAGCTTTGTACAAGGAGATAAGAAAGGGTCTATTTTCATTTTTCTGCATGCTGAGTGGCAGTTGGACCAACACCATTTGTTGAATACGCTATCCTTTTTCCATTGAATGTTCACAGCTCCTTTGTCAAAAATCAAGTGACCATATACATGAGGGCTCATTTCTGGATCTTCTATTCTATTCCATTGATCCAAGTGCCCATCTCTGTACCAGTACCATGCAGTTTTTAACACAATTGCCTTGTAATATAGCTTGAGGTCAGGGATGGTGATTCCCGCAGATGTTTTCTTGTTGTTGAGGATGGATTTCGCTATTCTGGGACTCTTTCAAATATGGACTGAGAGCCAGGGTGCTGAGTGGGCTAAGGCACCTCAGAGTTTACTTGGTGTCTCCAAGAGGAACCAGCTGAAGCTCAATACACGTTTTCCTGTGGAAAAGGCAGAAGCCTAATAGCTCTCTGCTTCCTAAATGTACCAAGTGGCCCTGCTTTTAAAATTCTATTATCCCATCTATCTATCTACCTACTCTACTCTTGTATCTGACTGCTTGCCTACCTACTCCTATAACCACCTATCCACCTTCCCACCCACGTACCCAACCCAGACACCACCTGTCTTCCCAGCAGAATGGCCTCATGCAGTTATCCAGTTCTGTGATGTAACTGGATGTCACATTAGATGCATCTAGAATGACTGACTCCCATCTCCTCAAGATCACTTGGCGTATTTTTTCCATATATATATGTGGGAAAAAATACTTACATCTATATGATATTTGTATATATTTGTTTTCTGTGTGCACGTGTGTGTGGGGGGGGTGTAATTTGTTTTCTGATATGAGGTTTTTAGTGTTCTGTATGTTAAGAGTAGTTTTTCCACTATCAAATATTTTTAATTAAATTTATTTATTTATTTATTTATTTATTTATTATTCACTTTACACCCTCCTTTATTTTAAAATTCAGAAAGCACTTAGCAATACCGGCTCCAAAGTAAACCTGGTTCATCTCTCTCAAATCTCTCATTTGTAGGCTGATGTTGGTCAGCCACAGGGTTCTTACCTATTGGTAGGTGATGATGGGAGTTCTCAATAGATGCTGACCGCCAACATCAGTACCATTTCTAGTGGACATATAGGTAGGACCCACCAGATGTTCAGACTGTGCTAGGCACCAGAGAAGGTACTTCATAAGCTTGCTGTCTAGTAGAAAATGAGACTCTAGGGTCTGGATATGAGGAAACCATCAGTTCCTTCCTCCCTGACTTCCCAACTCCTGCAACAGTGCAGTGTTAATCTGAGTTGGTTCGGGAGTCTTTGCAGTGAGCAGAAGCAGAAAGATGTTTTGTGTACTGTCCTGTGCGTGAACAGCTGCTGTCTACCTTGTGGATGGCTTGTGATTCATCACAGTGAAAGCTAATGCCTCCCGGGGGGCCCTCTGACAGCAAGAGCACCGAAGGAGGGCTACCGAGGTTGGCAAGTTACTCAACAGATTTTATGAACTGCTAATTACCCCATAAAGACATTTTATGGAGCTAGGGTGATCCATGATGGGCACTGGCTGTTTACATAGCCCAGTGCCTTCATCTGTGCTTGTGCACATATCATTGCTTCCCTGGCAGCTCTGCTCAGTGGGAAGCAGAGGGCCTTGCGCACATTCTGTCCTGTCAATGTCCAAGCCTGTGGTTCTGATTGATAACCGAAAACATGCACAGGGCAAACAGGGACCAGCATGTCACCGAGTACACATACAGGATAAGCCAGCATGCCACCACTAGTCACTGAAGTCAGGCATGGAGTTCTACATCCACACTCAATGGCTTTCTAAGTCACTGTCCTGCAGAGTGGCAAGATAACTGCAGCTTGGGTCACTCTCCCAATCTGATAAACTTCAAAGGTTTGGCAACAGACCTCTTATCTGCTGAATGGAGGAAGGAAAAGAGAAGGCAGGCATGTGTTTGCCATACTGATATTTATCCACACTTGGCCTTGATCCCTACCCATTACAGTAGCATCCATTGTAACAAATCCATGGAAACATTGTATCATAAGTAGTTAAAGAATGAAAACAAAACAATTGAGTCTGGAATACTATGAAGCCAGAAAAAGAATGGAATTATCTTATTGTGACAATGTGGATCTTTATATTAAGTGAAGAAAGTGGGCATAAAACTACAAATACTTCCTGATTCTACTATATGGGGTATAGAATATTGATCTCAAGAGTAACTGAGAGTAGAGGGTAGTTGCCAGAAGCTATGATGGTAAAGAAGAGAAAAGTAGCCAGTGGGTACTAAGTTATAGCTAAAAAGGAGAAGAAATTCTATAGATCTTAGGCAATATGTATAATACTATGCTGTACAGTGGAAAACTTTACTAAAATGGAGTTTGAAGAAGGAGTAAATGGTTGAGAAAATAGATTTATCATGATTTAAACATTACATGTTGTGTGTGGGGGGGGGGAGAGATGATACCACCTGGCTCCCCATAAAAAACTTTTTAAAATCACTATAACACTAGAAAAATGCACAAAGGAGACAGGCACAGTTCCGTCATGGTTGTTAATAAACAGCAAACGATGGTTCTGAAAAGGTAGACAGTGGGAGAGCAAGCTAGGGAGTGTTCGCCACCATGTGTTTGGAGGGGACTCTGAAGCAGACCGTGTGTGTAGATAGAGGGTTACTGGAACCTCTCGGGAACACTCTCAAAACAAGCCAAGTCAAATAACTACCTCACCATGTCGATTTGTTTGCTGTTGTGCCAAGTCCATACCTAAGATGTGATCTCCTAGAGATGCATGCCACATTTCCTTACGTATCTAGAACCATGTCAATCTGTAGCATATCACTGTCATCTCCTGAGAGATAAGTGGTGTGCTGGCTACTTTGCAAGTCCCAGCTCCTCCATATGATCCTCTAATCAACTATGTGAAGAAAGTGCCGTCACTGGTTTATGAATAGATAATGAGCAAATGAAACCCAGATTAACCAACTGTGCTAACAAGAGCCCTGTAATATAGTCTCTCTTGCCTATGCTCTTGTCCAGACCCTACGCTGTCTTCCAGAACCAGAGAGAACAGTGCAGTATATCTCTGTTACACCCACTAATGGGCTGCTTTGTTCTACAGAGAGTGCTGGCACAGTCTTCTGTTTGCTCCATGGTAGCCAACATGTTAGCGTAAGACACACAGCTCCTTCACATAAATCTATTAGTATAGCTGGGAAGACCAGATCCTGCCCAGGATGCCATAAGATAACCCTATCAGCTGCATACCTTGGCAAAAGCCAGGACTGCTCTTGTTGAACATGAATCTCTGCAGCATGGTTTTGAGTTTGGGGGCACATGTGTGAGCAAGGCAGACTCCGCAGCAGTTTGTGACAAAGTGCACAGCTCAGAACTCACACTGGCTTCCTTGATACATGTTCCAGTCCATGCCTGCAAACCAAATGATTGACAATTACCCCAAAAATTTCGGCTGAACATTAGTGGTGGCCAGGAACCTGTCCATTTTGCTGCAGTGCTACGATTTGGACTTACCTCCAAATACTGTGGAGGATACAAAGATCAGATTCCTAGAAGAAGGTCTATAGAGCGGCTTCTTGGTTAGTTACACGACAGGTCATGATTGGGCAAGAATGGCTAGATGTCTCCTGAAGGATGTCAGTGATTCTGTTAGAGTCACCAGCCAAGCCTACAGGCTGAGATGTGCTCTGACATCCTGCTGGCCCCAGGCACAATGTACATCCACTTGCTTCTTGTACACACACACACACACACACCCCTCCCTTATGCTCCACTCAGCAGGTGCATTCATTCAGTAAATACAGAGTGAAGGCTGAGAGCACTAGAGAATGTTCTATACACCAGAGACACATTTTTAGTGAAATAGAGATAAAGGAACCAAGAAATGACATGAATACCAGTCCACAAAACTGGCAGTCACTCCAGCAGGCAAGGAAAACTATTGGAGTATTAAACTCAGTGTAATATACATGCAGCATAAAGAGACAACAATTTTTCCCAAGACTAAGCAGGAAGAAGAGGGAAAGAAATGCATTGAACTCTACAGTTGAACAGTGAAATTTAGTTACCTTCTCATAACTGCTGAAGCCTAGTAGTGGATTCCAGAAGGTTAACATTCCCAAGATTTTCACAAGCTCTGGGAAGTTTGCTTTCAGCTGATATATCAGTTTAGAAGTCTTGAGAGTCTTATTTCAGACGTGTGTGTGCGTGTACACTATAAAAAGCCTGACTGTGCAGTCCACTCCAACCCCCACGCTGCCAGTTGATTAGAAAATACCCTTGTTTCCTCTAGGCCCCAGAGGGCACACATTTAAGTAAAAACTTTAATTAAATTGCATCTTGGTGCCAAGCAATCTCTTTAACAAGAAGCAGTAGGTGGGTGGAGTCTTCTGGGAAAGTTCTGCTAAAATCGGGAGATTTATTTTTTTTTCAGAAGGAAAATGTTTATTTGAAAACTATACCCTATCACAGTTTTGTGCCAAGTCTGGGACTCTGGGGGAAAGAAAAGAGACCTGTTTACCTCCAGAGGATGCCAAATTTGGGATTTGTTACTGGTGGTGTGGGAAGGGCTCCCAGGGACTGTTCTGGCCCTCCCACCAGCCAGATTCCAAGCTGAGGTCCCAAGGGTCTCTCTACTCTGGAGATTAAAGACATTTGCATTGAACCAGAGCAGTGATCATTCCCAGGCCAGGGCAAGGGCTGCGTGTAAACTCTGCCTTGTCCCTTTCCTTACCAAAGCATACTCACTGTTTGGACACAGGCCCATGGGATGGTTTGTTTTTGAAAAACTGCTTCTAGTTTCTCATAAAAGAATGCATACTCCCTGTAGTTTAAACACTTAAGAAGGAAAATTGGGATAATACATTTTCTGAGAATGAAAGGATAAAGTGCATTTTTGTCTGTGTGCCATTCCCCTCCCCGTGAAACACACAGAGGCACTTGAGCTGAGCTGACCTTGTATCAGTGAATTATATTTTAGGATTTTGTTCAGACATTCTGGGTGCCTCTTAGAACTTAGGCACATGCTCTTGCTTCCATATATTTTAATAGAATATTATTCTCTTTGACAGAAGCTAACAGACCTGTAATTCAATCAGCCCCCCCCCTTCCTGGCTCAGGTGAGGAGTCTGGGAACCTCAGAAGATCAGAGGTCCCCGGCCTCAGAGCAGCTGAGACCTGCAGCCTACCTATTCAGCTACTCTACCATCATGATGCTAATGAAATGTTATGATTTTTTTCACCATCAGTAACACGAGTCTCAGAGGACTTGGATATTTGCCTTGAACACAGTCTCTGCCCAGGCCCCCACCATTGCAGCACAGTTTGCTTTAATGATGTTCCTTTGAATAATTGAATGCCTTCCTCCTGTTGATTCTTTCTGTGTGTATTTTATTTCACAAAATGCCCCAAAGGGTTAGTTGGTTTTCAAAAGCTATACATTGGAAAGAATTGAATCTTTCTTCTCCCTCTCTCTCTCCCCACCCTCCCTCTCACTCCTCCTCCCCCTCCTTTTCTCCCCCCCCCCCCCATTTTTCATGTCTTCTTTCTTCTGTGGATTTCTCATCCTGCAAGAGTGGACAGTTTTCTTCATTGCAAAGGAACTTGTGACAGAGGCTTTGAGGTGAGAGGAACTGTTCTGGGGCTACCAGGGAGCTGTCAAATGGTGCCTTAGGCCAGCATCCCAGTTGGTGACAGTTTCTAGTATCCCACTGTGGGAAGCTATAAACCTGCCATGCTGACTTCTTTTTCTGTTGTGAACACCCTGACCAAAACAACTTAGGGAGAATAGGGTTTATTTGGCTTTCACTTCTTTATCACAGTTTATCATCAACGGAAGTCAAGATAGGAACTCAAGCAAGACAGGAACCAAGAGGCTGAAGCTGATGCAGAGGCCATGGAGAGGTTCTGCTTACTGGCTTGCTCCTCATGGCTTCCTCAGCCTGCTTTCTTATAATACCCAGGAATACCAGCTTAAGGGTGGCATCACTCACAATGAGCTGGACCTTCTGCACATCAACAACTATTTTAAAATGCCCCACAGCCACATCTTAAGAAGGTATTTACTCAACTGAGGTTCCTTCCTCTCTGACAGCTCTAGCTTGTGTAAAGTTGGCACAAAAGTAGCCAGCACACAGTCCTGTTTGGAAACTCAGGCTGAAAGTGTCACCCATGCAACATGGAGTCCGAATAGAGTCATGACACTAGTGGAAGGGAGGGGAAGCAGTCATTTATCAGGACTGTCCTAGCTTTTAAAGCAAGTTATGCCTGTATTCTGGGTGCCCCCTGTGCTTTATTTAGAGGTGCCAGGGCCCCAGAGGAAAGGCACAGGAAAGGAAGAGACAAAGGAAGGAGCCTTGAGTGAGGAAGAAATTGTAGAAGCTAAGCACCAGGAGGGTTTTCTTTTTCCAGAGATGACTCAGTGAAGAAATAATAGCAACATAAAGGGAATCTGAAAGCATGCAGGGAAAGCAGAGTGTTAATTATGCTAACCTTTTAGAAGTTGTTCAGTGCACAGCAGGACAGGGGCCTGTTTTCTTTGTTTGAGGCAGTCTGTCTGACAGTAACACTTCTTACAAGTCCAACTAAAAGGATGATTGGCTGCTGAATTTCTCCACCAATGAGCCCTCCAGCTCCTGAAGCTGGAGCCATGAGTTGACACTTTGGTATCACCACATGGAGGTGTTGTATGTCTGAGATCAGGATCTGTGTCTCCCCTGGTTACCATCACTTCTGGACAACCTGTCTATGGCAAAAGCTGAGTATTTGCAGCAGGCAAGTCCCTGCTCTTACTAGCACAGTGGTGCTTGCTATGGGAACCCTAGCTGATCATCTGTCAGATGTCTGCTGTGACCACTCAGAGGACTGGCATGAGAACTCAGTGACAGCAGTGGCCACTGGAATTTGTAGTAGTGACATTAGTGTTGAACAACTGTCTATATGGTTTTCATTTTCTGTCACAAGGTCCCCACAGGAGTGATCTTTGGCTATTTTAAACACTAGGATGAAAAGGTCCCTAAGAGGTGGGCTGGTGGTAAATAGTGTTTTAAGCTCAGGGGTTATGCTCTAGTCAGGTTCACATGGGAGAAGGCATGGCGAAATAGTGAGGGCTCGACACGAGGAATGTAATGTTTTTCCAGGAGCACCATGCCTTCTTCTGTGCATGTTCATCAGAGTGTGGCTATCCCATAAGAAACAGGCTCAGCTGTCCATCTTCAGCAAGCCAACTAAAGAGACAAAGAGACAGGTAATAAGGAAAAACAAAGAATCAACATTAGCTCAATGTGGTCACCTGGGAAAAGGGAAGAAATGGTTCCCATGAGCCTTGTTCCGAAGCCTGTCTTTGGGGTACGGATGTGATGGGCAAGAGATTTGTATAACTACACAGTGCTGGTCAAGGAGTGGTCTCAACTAACATTGGCACTTTGCGGCTCCAGACTCTGCTGCAAGGTGCTCATTAGAGATATGTGACAGCTCTTTCTGACTGGCAGCAGGCTTCAGCCTTTTTCATCTCCACACAGAGGGAAATTCCTATTTCTTGTAAACGAATTAGTAATCAGACACGCAAAAGGAAGGACACAAAGCCCTTTCCTTAAAATACCTATTAGGGCTCCTGCAGTGAGACTACACCACAGTGTCCAAGTGAAGGGGAACCCCATCACCTGGAGTCCCAGGATAGGAGTCCTGCTGTTCTGCAGTAAGTACCAGAGTAGTTAGCTGGGGTTGAAGGTGAGAAATGAAGTAGGAAGGGAAGAATTTTGGATAAGGTCCTGGCATTTCAGGTTTTACTATGTAATGGATGAAGTATTGAGATGCTCTGGGTTCAGGCAAAGGACTCTGGATATGGTCATGAGGGACTTGGAGTAGGAAAAAGTTGTAAGCTCTTAGGGTCCTCCCATCGAGTCCACAGGAGATGTGATGGAGAGATGGTGCTTAAAGGTATCACAGAAGCAGTGCTGAAAAGATTTAGTCTGTTTGGATGACGTTAACAAGAGCCAAAGGAGAGATGACAGTTGCTCTCACAATTCAGTCTGTCCAGTCAATGTCTCATGATAGGAAATCAGAATGGATGGGAGGAGGAGAAATGAGAGAAAACAGGTTGTGCTTGAAAGCCAAGTTTTTATTTGTCATGGGAAGGAGACTGTTAGTATACTCAGCAGTGTAGTGTCAAGGACAGATCAGAACATGGCAGATAGGTTTGCCTAGACTTTCAGGGTTTGTCAAAGACTCTCATCCCTGTATAGGTAGGGTGCCATGTATTCTAACTGTACTGTTTTGTGCATCAGGACAGTGGACCCAGATCAGCTAGTGACAATTACAAGGAGTCAATTGGTTGAAGGATATTTCTAAATATGTTTTCTAAGACCTTGGGGGTGTTAAAATTCACACTGATTTCTTCCTGCTTTTCTCCTCTCTGAAGTTTCCCTGCCCAACTTCATTTTAGCCAACTCCATATCTGTTGCAACTGAAGTTTCCTAAGAAGCCCCAAACTAAGAGAAGGACCCGAGTATGTAGCTGAATGGTTAGGCTTCGTGATTCTGGAGAGTAGAAACATTACAGATCCAGAGATAAAATTATCTTGTGCTATTTTTAGACTCCTCAATAGCCACTGATCCCACCAAACAATCCAGGGAAAATCATTATAGGGTCCTACCTTCTCAAACCACAAACTTTCACCATCTGCAAGGCTAAGAACATCATCAAACAACATCAGCCACCTCCAGAGGCTCTCCCTTGTCTCTGAGACCCACTCCCAGGAGTGCCCACTGTTGTATTTGTCAAATACGTTGACTCCTTCACAACTCCCTTGTGTTCTATGACTGTAAAATGTTCACATGACCGTTTCCCAGTGGATAACATCATGCCAGGCAACCCGAATTTATGTTCTTCAGCCATGGCCATACATATTTTTGGCTCAGAATAAATTCTCTTCTTCCCCTGAGGGAGGAAAAAAAAAAGGTGTTTTCACATCCCCTCTTTATTCCCCCTTTACTTCCTGCACTGTGAGTGGAAACCTAACAGGGGACTCAAGCCTGTGCAGCTAGGTGGGCATGCAGAATGAAAGCCTGCAGAGAGACTGAACAATGGGAACCTGATCAAAAAATGGAGCAGGACAGAGCCTGGGCCTGCTGAGGTTGGAGAGCGCTGGCTTAGCCAGAACTTCCACCCGATGCCTTGTAGAGGTAAAGATAGCCCTGTGAACGAAACACAATTTTCCCTCCACTCTCAAATCTCAAAATCTTGGGGAAAGCAAGCAGTAAAGAATAATTCTGCACAGAACAGGTGACAGCTGAGTGGAAAAAAATAAAGAAGGAGAGGACAGTCCTGGGAGAGCCACTGACGTCATACATAAGGGTGGGTCTCAGACTGACTTGCACAGGCTGGGTTCTGATCTGATGCCGCCTGCTGACTACACCGACAAACTTCCAGGGAGGGGGTGACTAGTCATGAAGTTCCTTGGCGGGGAGTATTCCTAGCAGGTCAGCATGGTCCGGAGCTGACAGGAATGGCAGCCTGCTTTGCTGCAGAGTAGGAAGAGACCCACACTGAGAAACAGAGGCAGGGAAGGAGGGAGGGGGAAACAAGTCAAACAGAGCTTTATTGACTGTGGGTCATCTCGGCTTCACACTGAAGGAGCTGGGAGCCATGCCAGGTGATAAGTGGAGGAATGTTTCTGATTTGAGACTGCCCTGGTCCTGATGAGAGGGGATGTGGGGGGGAGGTCCATGAATGAGCCCACAGGAGATATCCAGGGAGCCTAGAGCAGAGGGTATATGGGTGTATCCCAGGGGGAAGAGCCATCTTAGTCCTCCTTTTATAAAACAGATTAGGAAGCAGAAATTGGTCAAGGTAGATATATTTGTAGTTTAGCCCTACTGCTTCCCCACTGTGCCCATCCCAGCCTTAAAATTTAATGCAGACCATCAGACAAATGACAGAAACATGTAGATTTGTTCGTGCTCTCCTCTAGACTGCCCCGTTCAGATCATAGAGGACCCAAGTGTCTCTCTTTAGAATTCAGAAGAACTCCACCCTCCTGGAATCTGATTCCCCTGTGTTTAGACTCTAGCCCATTCTCTGTCAGCATGCAGCCACCACTCCGTCATATTCTGAGGTATTCAATGTGGTCAATGGGGAGAGGCCAAGCATCCAGGTCTCCCTGAGGAACTGATTAGGTAGGACTGACAATGACTAGGCAGGTGACACAAGCTTCTCTCTCCCTCCCTACGCCCCCTCTCTCCCCGTCTTTCTTCTTCCCTCCCTTCATTCTTCCCCCCCCCCACCCTGTCCGTGTTGTTCCTCATGAACCATCTATCAGAGGAGACAAGCTATCCTACTGGTGTGGAACTCATGATTATCTCGGTTATGTGGCCAGTAAGCCTCAGGGATGCTGTGTTTCTTCCTCCTCGGTGCTGGGATTACAAGAATGGGCCATCATGCCTCCTGTTTATATGGGTGCTGCCAATCAAATTCAGATCTGCTGCTTACACAGCAAGCAATTTCCCTCCCACTGAGTTTCTCCCCACCCCTGATCAGTTTGATGGATACTGATTGATTTTTGTGCACACAGGTTTTTCATTATTGGTTAAGCTGATCTGGACCTCATGATGTAGCCCAGCCTGGCCCCAGCTCTTCATCTGCATGTCTGTGCCTCCTGAACACTAGAATTATAAGCAGGAGCCACGGCTCCCTGATATGTTAAGACACATACAGGATACACAAGTGGAAATACTAAGGCGAGAGGTCAAAGGAAATGTGAGTTTGGACCCCTGAGCAGTAGACTTATAAGCACAAGCCGCAACTCCCTGTAGGACACCCAAGTAGAAATTCTGAATAGGACAGTGGTCAGAGTGAGTGTGAGTATGGAGTTTGTCAGTGTAGGACTAGTACTTGAAACCCTGATTAGATACATTGTTTAGGCAGTGGGAATCAATAAAACATCTGGAACCTTTGTGCCCCACCCCAAACCATCTAAAGAAGAGGAACCATCCCATAGACGAATCAGGAAGCACATTGAAACCCTGCTATATAGGAAAGAGAATATCTCTGGGAGAAGCTGGCTGGCCAAAAGTACACCATAGGTTTCCAACAGTGGTCACTGAATCTGTCTACTCATTCTTAAGGAGGGTTCATTCCCCAAGGCCCCCAAGTGGTAACCTGTAGCCACCAGCGATATCACATGAAAAAAAGGAGCCAACATTAATAACCCCAGATGTTAGTTGTGTTCCTACTTTAATACTGTTAGCTCTAATGGTCATGTTTTGACTTCCTTTTGACAACATGCAAGGTGTTACATTCTTTCCTTCTCTGACCCTAAACCCAGCATTGTATGGTTGGCACATCTTGAGACTGAGGAAGTTGACCTTTGAAGAGATGCAATGGATTGCCTAAGGTCAGAGAAAAAGTAGAAATATGTGAGCCCAGGGTTCAGTGATGAGATCTTTACATCAGTGGAGTTTACCCTGTAGGCTAGGGACAGCTGCAAGGCGATTGTTCACAGGGCTCCCCCTCCTGAGCTGGATGTCTCCCACTTGTCCAGGTGGCATCACAGATTTTCTGCAGACACTTATGAGTTTGTCTGAGGCATGAGTTCTGGATGGTAGTGAATATACTAAAAAATGACCCGTGCTCAGTATGTCAAGTGTATCCTGGTGCAGAAGTGAACTTTACAAGTGAGAAATGTCATGCCTTGCCTTTGCCTTTGCCCAAACTATGTTCCTTTCAAAAGTAAAAATCCTTGTTGTGTGGCCTGAGGGTATGCAGAAATCCAGCTAATGGGGGGGGGGGCGTATAAGAAACCCAGTTCTATTTGTTGTCTCTGTTTTGTTACCTGCTAATGTGATAAAATAACAAAAGTAACATGGGGGGAGTTTAATTTCCTTCCATAATTCCATATCACAAACGGCCGTGGCTAGGAAGTCACAGTGGCAAAAGAACAATGAATTAATGCAAACGTGACAATTCTCAGCTGACACTGTTATACAATCCAGAACCCCATGCCCAACAGAATGGTGCCACCCAAGTGGCCAGGTCTTCACACTTATATTTAAGTAATCAAGATAATTCCTACAGGCTTGCCTATCTGCCTAAACTGGGCACCACTGGGCTGAAAAGATGGTGTTCAGCCTGGGCATCTCAACTATGGAGTCTCCACTCACACTGCTTAGCATAAACCAGATGTTTGTCTGTGACATGACATTTCCCATGGTGTAACTGTACCCCCAGTAGCAACAGTACTACACTCCATTACAACCACAGAATTCCTCAGGGCCATACTCTAACAGAAGACAACATCTCCCCTGTTTTCTGTGTGTGTGTGTGTGTGTGTGTGTGTGTGTGTGTGTGTGTGTGTGTGTGTGTGTTTGTGTCTGTCAGAGAGACAGAGGGGGAGGGGGAGGGAGAGGGGGAGAAGGAAGAGGAGAGGGAGAAGGAAGGACCTTTTCCAACCAGAGCTAGGTTTTAAGAAACACAAAGTGGGTTATATTTTCTTCTTCCTTTCAGATATGAGAATTGGTTTATGAAAATCTGGGTGGTTCCAGTACCTGCTTATTGAAGAAGAAGAAACTCTCTCAGACTTTACAGAAATGATTCTGTTCATTTTTTTCTCTCTCACAGAAAATTATATTTTGCCAAAATGGGAGGGTATTTCAGCTCCTGAAGGCTGATCTCAGGTTTAGCAACTGACAGCCTGGCATCCTGCACACCCACCTAGGCAGGGACTTAATTAATTCAACCTTATATCCACCTTCATAGGAAGCTATTTGCCTCCTTCAATGCTGAAGTCTACTTTAATTTAAAATTAATATGTCTGTGGTTACCTCTGCCTGGCCCTATGTGGAAGGTTTTCTACAAACCAATTATATGGCAGAGCCTCATCTCCCCATTCCCCTCTGCACCCCTTTTGACAGAGGTGAGCCTTTAAGACTCAGTGGGTCCTGCCTTCTACTGTGCTAGGTAGAGCCCAGACAGAGCTCCCAGTAAATGCAATTTTATTTCAATAATTGATAAGGATGTAATCAAAGAAAGCCATAGGCAGGTATGAGGGGCTGGGACTCGGCTCACACAATAGAGTACTTGCCTGGTGTGCACAAGGCCCTGGATTTCGTTCTCGGTATTGTAAAAACTGGCTCTGCTGGTACATGCCTCTAATCTTAGCAGTCAGTGGGTGAAGGCGGGAGAGTCGGATATTCAAAGGCGTTCTCGGCTACACAGCAGTGAGTCCTAGCTCTGTCTGGGATACATGAGCTCTTACAGAAAGCAGGTGGAAAAGAAGAGAAGATGACGGTAGGGATGGGAAGAAAGGTAGACCATGGGAGGTTTCGTTGATTCAGCTTCACGAGTTTAGCTCTTCTTCTGTTTTATGTGTGAAATCAGCTCTAGTGGCAAATCATGTCAACAGTTGACATCAGAATGCATCTCCCTGTCCTGAATGCCAAGGACACAGCAACAACCATGACAGAAATCTGTCAGAGCATGTATTGAGGCCTGCATTCCTGGGATGCTCAAGTGTAACATCTAAAGCTTTGGTCCTTCAAAAAGGACCTGTTCTTATCGAATTGTTTTATTGCACCTTGATGATCTGTTGTCATTCATATTCACCCACACAGTGAGGTGATGTCCTTGCCGATGTGTGTGTGGGGGTGGGGGGGAGACAGAGACAGAGAGACAGACAGAAAAAAGAGAGACAGAGACAGACTGAGAAAGACCTGTGTTCAACTGTGTTTCCTTAAGGAAAAGCCTTATTGGATTTTCCATGAGCTCCTGTGTATAAAGTACTAGGCAAATGAAGTGTGGTGGCACACACCTATAAGTCATCATTTAGGAGGTAGAATGACAGGGTTTGCATATCTGAGGCCAGCCTGAGCTACAATCTCAAAAACAAAACATAAAAGAGGACTTGGTCAATCACCACATCCATGCCAGTGGTCAGTTCAAGAGATCATTATTAGTTTATTTGTATAAACAGAGGATATTGTTGATGGTATAGAATCTATAAGGGAGTGCAGAAGATGGTCATTTAGAGTCCTGTGTAATCTTGTTACAAAACTTCATAGACACTAATGCATGCACCCCATTTCCATGCACCCTAGTCTTTTAAGAAAAGCTGCATGTTATGGTCTCAAAAGCAGATATTTTTCCCCTGAAGACCAATAGACAGTGGTTTGACTATTTCATGGTTCCTGTGATGTTTCTTGTCTTGTCTGGCTGTTGAACGTGGGACTTCCAGGTTTCTGGCCGATTTCTGAACATGTAGCATGTAGATGCCTCAAGAGGAGGTGCAATGAGTCATGGCCCTTCCTTCAAATCCTAAGAACCGGGAAGGGGACATGGCTGTGGTCAGGCAGCAGAGAAGGAAAGGGTTTAGGTTATTCAGCTTCGCACCAGAGCCTCTGCTGTGTTCTCTCTTCCCAGCTTGCCACATTGCCTTAGACCTTCAGCCTCATTCTTAGTAATGTTTTCCAGAGAGTGGATTTGAACATGAATTTGAACTTCATGCTTTTTATAGAAAGGGTCTTGTCTTCAGAAAATCACCATAGATCTCAGTGCCGATCCTTTGTCTTGAAAGGACCTTGGTCTTGAGATACAACTGAGCCTCCCATGGTGTCATATTCCCATAATCCTGCTACTGTGGAGATATAGTGCACAAGAACTAGAAGTTCCAGGCCAACTCTGATTACGTGAGGCTATCCTTAGCTTCTGTTGAACAAATAAAAAGTAGAATGGGTTCATTTCATATGGATTCTGATATAAGTTTTAAAAAAAAAACAAAATAAAACTGTTTCCATTACCCTCCCCCACTTTAGCTTGACTTACTGGCACAGTAATCACAGGTTTTCCCCCTCAGGACTCCTTACATGTATGTGAGAAGCAGTTACCACCACTATTGCTCTGGGGGATGGAGACATGGATGATGTGTGAGAAGCAGTTACCAACCCTATACAATCGAATGGTATTTACCAAGTGAATGGGTCTGCCGTGAAATCAGCTAATGTGCAGGAGAAGACTAAATTTCAAAGTGTCTTTTTGGTGTCTTAGGAGTTCAGAGACACAGGAGGAGCACTCATGGCTTCCAGAATCAACTGTCAGGTCTTGATATGTGTGTTTTAGATGAGGGAGGAGTTAGGTTTCCTGAGACTCGGTGTATCTTTGTATTTTAGAATCATGGTGGCAGAGTATGGAAGAATATATACCTGTCTAGAACTCCACCATCACTGCCCACCTCTGCTGAAAATACCTGATAGAAACTGTACAGAACAAATGAGCTGAAATGTCATCGGTGCGGAAAGGAATTTAGACTGTGGGATATTTAAGGACAGGGGGCAAGTGAAAGACATAGAAAAGCTTAGTTTTCTTTCTTTGGACAATTGATGGGCTGTAGATTCCTAGCTAAGTGATGCTGAACACAGCCTAATCATTTGATTGGAGGGTTGGCAGAAAGGTGTAGGACATTTATTCAATTCACTAACCACGAGGTTTAGCTGAAAATTAAGTGAGTGGCTGAATGCACCGTCTAGAGAGTGGATAGGAGCAGGTAAGAGGTCTGATTCCTAGAGTAACCCATGTAGTTCTGAATCCCACTGCTTTCTTCTCTCTGTTCAATAGAATATGCTGTGTCCCAACCCACCCCCACCCCGGTCTTCCCCAACCATTGGAAAACACTTCAACTCTCCATTTTACTGCTAGCATCTAGCATATATCGATCATTAAAAAGTTTGGGCAGATTAAACATAATGATTTTTAAATACCAAGAATTGCCACAAGGCTATATTCTTAGCTCTTGAATTATTGATGATTTAAGGTCTAGGTGTACCACACTCTGAGAGGGTGCTATACACAAATTTTTTTCTAAGAAGAACTGTGCCTTCAACTTTGACTATTTCCATGTCATATTTTGTTTTACATGTACTTTATGCTTATTGTAACTAGTAAGATCTCAATGCATACTATTAAACCTTTAAAAAAAATCAAGTACTGACAAAATATATTCATATAATTTTATGCAAAAAAAGCAAACTTGTGGCATGTTTATGAACATTGTTAATTCATTTCATTCATATATGGTATTTAGGACATATTTTTAACTTTAGGAAAATAGTTGATATGGATTCATTCAATTAAATATAAATTTTATATGACATCTTGTTTTATACTTAAGTACAAGTAGGTCAATAAAGTTATCTGGGCTTAAAGTGATGATTTTCCTTTCATATTAAATTTTACATATCTTAAAAATAAACAAATAGAAGTTTGGGCAGAGGCTGTGCTTGTTTAGTGAACCTGAAATGAGTTTTAAAAGGGCAGTTTTGCCAACAAAGGTGGAAGTTGACATCAGGGATTCACTAGGACCTAGGACTGGTTACTTATGGCTTCTAAAAGACGATTGATTTGGGGAGAACTTAGATTGTTGGGTAACCAAAGGCTGTAAGGCTGCTTAGCTTCATGATCTATCCACTGAACACACAGGCCGGTGACAGGCTCTACACTGAGCATGAGGAGATGTCAGAATGACATCATTCTTGGGAGCAACTGATAGAGGAATCTGGTGTTCCAAGCTCATCAAGGGATTTGACTGAGCCATTGACTCCCACAGGGGTGCAGTGGACAGGGAAGGTGGAAGGAATGTCAGCAGACCCAGGCGAGTAGTTCACCAGCAAGCCAAGAGGGTGACTGGTGTAGAAGAGATGGTTCGTGTTGAAATAAAGAAGCAGAAGCGTGGAAGGACAAGGCGGGTTTCACAACCAACACCCTTCAGATAAGCTAAGGAGAAGGAAAAGGTGATGTCAGGCTGTGGACAGCCATACCTTGGCTGAAGGTGCCAGGACTGCTGTCAGGGAAGAAGAAGGCATCTGAGGGTTTTAGGCCGTCTTTTCTATAAACAAAACTTTGATGGGCCAGAGAATGGTAGAAAGATAAGGGGAATGCTCTAGAAGAAAGACAGGTAGGAAAAGCTCTCCTGTTCCAGTTTTGGTGTGATTTCTTGTGACCTACCTGGATGCCACTGTCACAGCTGTGGCTGCTTCATCATTGAGAGTGTTCTGTATCTGTTGTTGGCACTACAATTTTAGTGACTGGCCAAGGACATGCATTGACCTTGTTGGTTGGCTGGAGCCAGCCTCTTAGCTTTGGCCTTGCTCCCAGGGGCAGGTGGGTGGGAGGAAGTACTTGAACCCATTTCAGTCACAAAACCATGACCAACAGACTGCAGGCACAAGGGACCTCCATGGAATTATAGACACTCCACCTGCCCATCAAAGGCTCTGAAAAAGAGAAGTAAATAGCTGACCATTGACTTAGACTCTGTACCCCCTGCATTCCTCACACCTCGGCCTGGCCTTGTGTCAAATCTGAACTCAGGAAGAAGCATTTGGTAAAGGTGAGGGTGCCCAAATGTAATCATGAAATACCTTTCACCTCAGCAGCACCCACTAAGCATCAGACAGGAAACTGCTGCAGACACTCTAATCTGCCTCCAAAATGAGAATTAGTAAGTTCCTGAAATAAATATTGCAGGCTTTTTAACCAAGATAGGCTACGACAGTCAGCTCTGTGTGTGAGACCATCCTGTGCAACCCCAGTCAGAGACTATGCCCTTTGTACCTTTTGCTCTAGATTGCTTACATTTGAATGGTAGCTGGCAAATATGCTCCCACACGTTGAGGGATTTGATTTCATTTGCATTTCCCCGTAGGTGATGATTCAAGGTAGTTCCTGGTTCACGGTTTTCTGTTCACTGCATCTAAGCTATTTTCTTCAGCTCACATTATGATGGCCTCTTCTGCAAACAGGGTAACCCAACATGGTAGAACTATTCTGCACTCTAACATGAATTCTCCTTACTCAGAACACTGAGAGGGTGAAAAGAAAACCCAGTCTAGAGACCGGCCCAGGGAATGGTCTGAGAAGCGTGTGTATCCCTTTCTATCTACCTCCCCTGTATCCCCAGTAGCTTCACTATTCCCTTGGGAGCCCACTTTTGTGCCTTCTGCATAGAGGAAACTTTTTCCCATCCCTCCAACCTTCGGAAGGTCCTTTCTTTCTTCTTTTCCTACCCATGTCTAGTGGCTTCATGACCAACTAGACTGAATTAGCTTCTTATTTTGAATATTTAACCCTTCAGAGACCCCTGTCTTGTTCCTTCTGTTACCCTCTATAAGATACTCTCCCCAGTGGCTTCCTGAAAGTAGGGGTGATGGTGGTTCTCTCCTTTCTTTCCGGGACAATTCTGTCTCCTCTCATTACCTACAGGATTTTATAGTTAGCTACCTAAGCAGTGTCATCAGCCTCTGTTCTTTCCTTTCTCTGCCCACCCACCCTGGCTCTAGCTCCCCATCTCTCTTTCTCTTTCTCCAGTGCCTCATATATCTTGGGCTGGCCTAGAACTTACTAGCTTTCTAGCAAAGGATGCTTCAATCTTCCATACTTCCTGCCCCCATCTTTTGATGGCTGTTAGGTTTATATCCCTGTAGATTTATGTTAAGGTGATACATGATTGGACATTAGAGATAGGCAGAAGAGGAAGAGAGAAGGAGAGATTTCAGGAGGAATGAAGATGGAGGCAGATGTTTATGTCTCTCTCGGTGCATTTCTTCATACATAAAGTTATGAATGTTTTATGGGGGACTGAATTGTACAAGATCATTTGACTTATAAAGACTAGCAAATTATATTGTACCCATTGGATCAGAGTAGTTTGGTGTGTTCTCTGATGTGACAACTTAATTTAGTTCAAAGGATGTAGTGGCAGAATGCTTAAAGCCTGCCACAGAGTTGGGATGTGTGTGTCTAAGGCTTGGCAACAACATGCTTAGGGGCCATGAGTGAAAACAACACTCCAGGGTGGTCATATCCACCCAGGACAGAAGCAATAGAGGCAGGCTGGAGCACCAAGTGGTGTGGGGAGGACATGTGTGTGTTTGGCTCCACCCACAGAGAATAAGCCAACCATTTAATACTTACCATTACTTATCTCCAACCCCAGTTTTATGCAACTCTGAGGACTGAGCCTTGGCCTTTGTGCATGTGTACGCTACCCAGGCCCCACCTTCTCACGTCTTATCTTGTCTGGACCTGTCCTGTCCACTAGACTAGTCTTTGTAGGTTTCAGTAATAACCCTGCCATACACTCAGGCTCATAGGCCAGCAAATAAAGGTGCCTTTGGCTCTAGCTCTTGCATTTTTCCCCTAGAGTCTTGATTAAGTAGTTCCCACTGGTTCTTCATTCCCATAGCATGCCTACCAGTTTTCTTCCTTAGGTCCACCACCATCAGTACCTTGTCTTGTTTCTCCTCCAAGGTCTCTGAGCTTCTGGCCATCTGATAGTCTGCCTAAGTATTCCAGCATGTGTCTATACTGTCCTCATCTGTCCCCTGACTGATTCTTCCTTTGCCTCCCTAAAGAGCCTCTGATTTCACAGAAGCAGATCTCAGTACTCTAGTGGCCCACCCTCCTCATACCTGCCCTGTTGTTCTACTTGCTTGTTCCTGCCCTGAACACAGCCTCTATTTTCTTCCTACCTCCCTTCTCCAACCATTGTCCAGCTTAGACTCAAGTCCTATTCCTCCTTATGCCTAAAATTAATGATGCTTTGTCTCGGAACACATAATCACTGTAAAATGCATATTGAGTTGGTAGTGGATAGATTGGCTGCCTGAGTTTCTGACTACCGTGTTGGGGATTGAACTCAGGATCTCATGCACATGCTAGGTAAGTGCTCTTCCAGTGAACTGCACCCTCCCCAGCCCTATAAAATGATTTTTGAATAACAGGAAAGGATATGAAGATTAAAGATAATTTTTCACTCTCCTATTCCGAAATGAATGTTGTAAGGTATATTTATCTTCTGGAGATTAAATATGCTTGCATATATAAGGCACATGTTATTTTACATAACTGATATTATGTCATTTATAGCTTCATTCTTTAACTACTACATTATGAGAAATTACTTTCCCACTAATTTGTCCTTAAGCAGCATTTTTTTTTTAAATAGCAGAGTAAGAACTCTCTATCCCAGGGAAGTACAACTGATTGATTTCATCCCTCTTCTACTGGAGGGGATTTTGTGGTTTCTAGTCTCACGGCCATATAAATCACACTCGTCCATGCTCTCTAACTGCCCATTAGTCTCCTGTGGCATGCGAGGCCACATACATTATACTGCAGAGGCAAAGCACATTGACTGAGCCACTTCTCAGTGAGCTGGGTGCCAGCCTCTATACACTACAAGCCCACTCTTTCTTACATAAGCTGCAGAGCCACAAAAAATTATTAATTAAAAAAACAAGAACAAACAAACAAGAAACCCTCAGGCCTCTTGACTTCCATCACTTGGTTGGTAGGATCCAGCTCTCTGCAGTGGTGGTAGCGCACAGTGTCTCAGAGGCTGGCGAAAGGAGTGGCCGGTGCCTTGTGTTCATTTATTCTGCTATTATTTCTGTCAAACTGGATGATGGGATTCCCCTTGGGTATCTGATGGATACTTCTAAGGCTGCCTTCGTATCTCATCAGAGCCAGAGGTGCTTTCTCATCTTATAAAAGGAGTCATGAGGTTTAAAGGGCGTTTTCAGTCTTCACTTAAATGGCCTGTGTTCAATGGTTCTGTAAAAGATGGCCATTGGACCAGCACCTGGGTAGGGGATGAAGAATTATGTGTTGCCTTTACTTGCTGATGTCGCAGAATCTGTAGCTATAGCAAGATGCGGCACAGGTTAATCTTGTACAGTGTGGAAGTTTCTAGCCAGTGAACACTGTTAATTTTGTGGAAGAGCCGTGTGTCATCCTCCATGAAAGCCACAGTTTGCTCCAGCTAGAACAGAGTCAACAGAAGTGTACAACCCCAGCCTAAGAATGCATTTCCTAAAGTCTTAAAACACTGGCTACCAATAGCAGGTTACTCGGGTCTCCTTTCGTGGGCAGGTTTTCTCAGACTGTAGAACCAGGTTACTCTGACACAGTGGAGCTACTAGGATGTTTCTAAAGAATAAGATGCTGGCATGGTTATTTGCGGACCACACATGGAAAACTACTTCTTTAGGACATTGAAATGGTAGAGTAACTCTTAACTTAGCATGCTCAAGGCATTGATTCGGTACCTGGCTCTACACATGCAGGCATACATGCATGTGTATATGGGTGGCAGGGGGGAGGGGTCCCACTAGGGCTGCTCCCATGGTGACTATCCTTGGCATGACAGAAGCATACTTAGTGGAGGCTGTGGCTTGGAGTGCAGAGAGGCCTTGTACGGGAGATTAGACAGTTACTCCACAGTCAAAGGCCTTCTCCATGGCTCCTCATAGCGGATCCCAACGGAAAGAGGCAGTCTGCGGTTTCAAATCATTTATTATCATGGTGGAAAATGGATGTGTAAAACCATACCCAACTTCTCGGGGTGAGCCTTTTACAGGGAGGAATGTCTGGGAAGGGAGCAAATTGGCTACACCCTCCAGGCCTCTATGTACCTCATTAGCATGTAGATCTGTCTTGAGCCTATGTGATCACAGGTCACATCCTTTTCTGAATTTACATGTGGAGGGGCTTGGGGAATTGCCTTTATATGACTGATGGCCACAAATCTATGGGGGCTGTGGCTAGTGACAGGGGCCTGGTGCCCAGGAGCAGGCAAAGCTCCTACTGTCCTTTCAGGGTCTCTGGGGCTTCAAAGCCTTTAAGCTCAACAGAGAGCCAGGCTAAATCCCCCAATCTACTTCCCCACATATACCTTTATCCTGGGTGAACTTACAGACTTATTCTTTATTCAAGGTGAATCAAGGGTCATGTAGGTTTTGGAGAAGGGGATGAGAATATGCCGGGTGGACAGAGGTCATTGGGTGAAGGCCATGACTACTGTGGTGCCTCATTAGCACAGAAAGGCATTCCAGGAATCTCAGATACAGGACTACGTGACAGTTCTTGAGTAGTCAATGTGCGGTCCCAGATCCCCCAGGGAAGAGGAAGTCCTACTGACAGAGGAGTCCACCATTTTGCTCAGGCTGCCCGGTGATGTCACACCTTGACTTTAGCAGCCAGGCTTCCTGACAACAGGAAGCCAACACCAGCTTCTTAGCTCCACACATTCCTGCACACAATGTGCACACTCTCAAGCACCTGTGTACAAAGCCACACATCACGAAAATACACACACACACACACACACACACACACACACACACACACACACCAAAAAAGATAATAGTAATAATAATAAAATGGCCATATCTATGTAGTTCATGATGTTCCTTCTTTCCATCATTTGAAAGGCAGAGTGCCTTGAGCATTTTGTCCCAGCCTAGGAAGTGGTCCAAGGGTTTTCTCGTCATGCTATCTTTAGACAGTCCGATGACAACTTTAGTTTAACCCCATTCTATACCTTAATCTGCCTCCCTAGGCTTGTGCAGTGTCAGACATAGTGGAGTGGCTGCATAATGACAGCGTTGATCATGCCATCCCAAGCTGTGCTCTCAGCATGCTGGCCAGGCCAGGCCTTATCAGGGCTTAGTTTATATGGCTGCAAGCATCCTAAGAGGCCCCCACCAACCAATAGGTAACTCTTGATGACCATATTTCACTCTTTCCCGGAGTTTCCTTTATCCCAAACTATCAGTCAGGCAACCACTTCCCCTCATACCAGCAGCCATTTCTGCTACAGGCAAGTTGGCTCTACTCCTTCTGACTCCAAACTGGGCTGTTGTTCTCTCTAGTTTCTCCCTGGGAAATCCCTGCAAACTCCTCGTCCCTCTGTCATGGAGACAGCCATGTCTCATTGGAAGTAGTTCTTGGGCTTGATGGGGACTTGATGATGTAATCTTTACAGGAGACTCAGCCTCAGCAGTATGGATATTTTAGGATGGATCAGCCCTGGTTATGGGCTGTTCTATGCGCAGAAACTTCACCATCATCCTTGGTCTTCTATCTACCAGATACTAGAAATAACTTTCCCCAACTATCAGACGCTAAAAACCACCCAGATGTGGCCAGCTACCCTTGAGATGTTGGCTTTATCTAGTCTCATAAGATAGTGTTCATTTGCAGGCTATTCATCCCTGCAAGGCAGGTCCTCTGGCGAGCACTGACTCATTTCATCCTCACAGTAAGCCTATGGAATGAGTGTCTTGGGTCCCATTTTATAGATAGGGACCATGATTCCTGAAGAGGTCACGGGTGAGTGGGCTGTCACCTCAGTAAGAACCAGAGGCAGAATCTGAATCCTGTTTGTTGTGATGTCAAAGGGAAGGATGGCCCTGGGGAGAAGAAACCCCAGTACTGTGGGACAGTGTTGGCAACTAGAACAAGAAAATGGCTTAGACTTTGGGAGGGCAGGTTAAGCAGCATGTTTGCATTCTGTCTCTCAGCATACCCAGAGCATTGCTAACTCTGCATCTCTCGACACACCAGGATCTCCTCATAGTCTCTGCTCCTCAGAAACTTCAGTGCCATCCCCACACACAATCTTTTCAGGTCCCCTAGCCTCTGTGGCTCAAATATAGTTTACCAGGAGAAACTATGATTGGCTCAACTCTGGTAAGTCATTAACTCCTAGGCCAATCAGCAGCATGAGTTTGGGCCTGGGGTAGGTAAAAAGAGGAAATCATTGATATCCCCATCTCCTGTAAGTTTGCCAATGCCCATTAACTTCTCTTGCTCAGTAAGTACCATGGTAACAGACCCCAATTTCCTCAGCATCTTGAGAACAAAGATTTTTACCGGCCAGTGGTACCTTGATGGCAGCTCCCTGCCTAGTGCAGCTGTGGGGCTCCAAGCCCGCATGTCTGTCCTTCCATTTAGCATACAAGAGGAGCCAGATCAGTGCCTCAGAAGCTGATCTTTACCAACACTTAATGAAGAGTTAGCTAGTTAATAGCCCGTGACAAATTCAAAGGCTGTTAGGGGTCTGACAGCCCAGACATTAGCAGCAGCAGTGATCAATTTCCTAGAGATTACTGACATTCTGAGCCATTGAGGAAGACATCCGGGAGGAAATATTCGCAGAGTTGTTTCAGAGAATGGGAAAGTGACAACTGAGCCATGTATCATGACACTGAACTCTCTAAACAGAAGCTTGGTTGTCCTGGAAACCATTTTTATCATAAAAAGTCAGAAAAGAAAGTATGGAGTTAAGACTATTTTCTAGTGTAGAAAAAACCCACAGGCCCCCATAGGCCCTGGCACTGACCACAGTGATTCTGGGGCCCATTGTCTCACTGACGAGTGATGTGAACCAGCACTCTTCTGTGACATCACAAGCAGACGAGCATGACCTTACGCTTTTGGTGGTGGAGCAGTTCTCTCGGATGGGGCCGGTGATGCCATTGTCACTCCTGTTACCCGTGCTTTGTGCCCAGGCATGGTGGGTACTGTGAATGGAGCATCCTGCCTGACCCTGAGCTGCAGGGGGATGACCAGTTTGAGAGCAGACAGTTGGCATGCAATGAATGAAATGGGAACTGTGAGGTGACTGAGAAAACACTGCCATTGCTCGCTCTTCCATGGCCTTAAGCCACCATGGCGCCATACCTTTAGCCCAGGAGATGCAGGTCCACCATCCAGCATTTCTGGAGAAGGGCTTCCTTCTCAACCCTTACACACCTGACCCATCAGTGATGCTGCCAGCTCTGACTTCAGCTTCTGTAATCCATTACCCGCTCAGCAACCACCCTTGTTATGTCCCCATCCCTGCATAATGTGCCCCTGGCAGACTGCCTAAAAGCTATTTCATTGACCAGGACCCTTCTCCCTTGCCCCTGTTCATTAAGGCTCTGGCTCTCAGCCCCTCTCCTAAAACCCCATTTCTTCCACTGTACCTCCTCCAGAATTGTCCCCTACCCCATGTCACTAGGTCATATACCCATGCTGTGTCTTCCTGCCTATAATTATTTTATTCCTCTATTTGGCTGTGATGAATCAGCGAATAAGAAATGCACTGTGCTCAGGGGACCCCACCCCCACCCCAGGATAAAGCTTCTGTGGGACGGAAGCTATTGGATTTGATCTTGAAACAGAAGTGTGATTTGCCAGGTGGGACAGGGGGGCTTTTTAGAAAAAGAATAGATTCAATGAAGGTACAGAAGCCAATGGACATATTACCTTGTGAACATGGCTTTTAAGCCATGTGTCTGTATTGCACCAGTGGATTGGAACTTAGAGTGGCATTTGAACTTTGTCCTATGGGCAGGAAAAGTCACCACACTTCGAATAGTATACAGATGTCCTGATTTACTTAGTGGGTTCATATATGATTTGGTAATGGAGATGGGGCATTTTTTCAAGAGACAGGGGCATCTAGGAGCCAAGTCTCATAGGGAGAGTAAGTCAATAACAGAAGCTACAGCTCACATTGAGAACCAAGGAAGGCCTCTGGACACTGAGTATTTTCCAACTCCATTTGAGCAACCATTTGGTGTTCCCACGTGTGCTGGTTGTGGACCACTGTGAGAGATTGTCAACACTGGGAAACAGCTAGAGGAAAACACATACAGTTTCTGTTGATAGTTTCCTGCTGCCTCTACTGGCTCAAGCTGGACAAAGCCAAAAGCCCTGCATAATGAGGGTCAGATGTCCCTTATAATTCTACAGCCATATTGCTTTAAAAAAAAAAAAAAGCATCCAGATGTCAGTGCTATTTTGGACTAGTGTTCTGTGGAGCAGTTGGTAATGACCTCACCAGGGTGTGACTTTCAAGACCAAATGACAGCTGTTAGAAGCCAAGCTAGCATTGCTCTCTCAGCCCTGTGTGTGACCATGGACCTCAAATTCACAGCAAAAGCAACATCCCCGGTCCACGCTGTTCACTGTTTCTGCTAGGGGTCAGCGCCATAGCTTCAGGTCTTCTTCACCCCTGGCTGCTGAGTGCACAAAGAATTCCAGTGATCCATCTGCATGCGGGAGAAATTACCTTGGACAGGGCCCCAGTGTATTAACATGGACCTGTGTTATGGACCTTGCCTCCACTTTTTATGGGTTGTGAGGATTGGGGGACTTTCTTCACTCTGTGCCTGGGTTTCTTTATCCTAATGAACAGCACAGTGTTGACTGAATGGCAGGGCTGGAATTGGATGATGGTGTGTGCTGTGGCTTTCAGCATTCTGCTAGGCGTCGTTGCATGAATGCAGCAGATATCCAAGCATAGGATGCTCCCTTGAGAGCTGTGTGAGAACAGGGTGGAGCCTCACGGGTTTCTTCAGTCTAAATCCCCCATGCCACTGAGGCTCAAGAAGTTCCTGCCACGAATCATGCAGTTTTTAACTTGAATATCTTCAGTCCTGGGGAGATGACTCCTTCCATTGTCCTTTATTTCAGCACCTCCCATGGTGTGAACATTAAATCTGCTGGGAAGCTTAGCATACTTTATGGAGAAGATACAGTCCGTGCCATTAGTAAGCTTATGCATATATCAATACATTTTATCTTGGTAGTAAAACATTTCCTGTTAGTTTTGTTTTTCATGTCTGAATAATATTGTGTTTTTTCTCTTGGAGGTATGTACACATACATGTGGCCATGTGTGCACATGCATGTAAAGGCCAGAGGTCAAAGTATCATTCTCTGGAGCTATCATCCACCTTATTTTTTAAACAGGGTATCCCTCTGAGACTGGGCCCATCAGATTAGGCTAGCCAGCAAGCTCCAGAGATCTGCTTGTTCCTTCCTCCCTAGTGCTGGGTTACAGTGCATGCTACTATACTTGGCTTTTTACATGGCTTCTGTGCATCAAAGATGGGTCCTTGTGCTTGCTTGAGCAGCAAGCACTTTACTGACTGAGCCATCTCTCCAGCCTAATAATATGTAATAGGTGTTAAGTAAAACATACTGTGAAAATCAGTTTTGCATATGACATTTTACTTTTAGAAAGTGGCTATTAGTAAAACCCCAAATACTTTAGTGGTTCCTACTCTGCTAGTCATAAATAGAGCTGCTTTATATCTAACTAGGGTTACATTTAGGTACCATGTCTCCCTAGGGTCCTCTTGTCTGAGACCTTTTGTTTTTGATGACTCTGATGGCTTCAATGCATACTATTCAGATCATTTACAGACACTCCTTTAGGTGGGATGCTTCTGAACACTTTTACAAATGATCAGAATGGAATTGTGTGGTTTGAGAGGGGAAGACAGAAGTAAAACACCATCCTCCTCACTGGTATCCATGTACAGAGAGACAACTGATTTGTGCTAGAGGTCACCATAGTGTCCTTGACCATCTTGCTAGAGTTGTGTGTTATTTTTCTCCTCTGGTCCCTCCGTGCTTTCTGGGAGGCAGTCATTGCTTGTAGTCTATGCTTCAAGAGTGGGAGTCTTGTTCGTGCTCCTTGACCATGGCCAGTCCACATTAATTACACAGAACTCTACCACATCGGAAACCTGTCTGCACTGCTTTTGTGTATTTAGTCAGTCATTGATTTATGGAAGTGAATTTATGGGTATTTAATTTGTACTATGATATCCTGTTGCTTAATTCATCCCAACTTTGGACCTTAGGGCTTTTTCCCTTTGACATAGCCATCAATTTTTTTTTGGGGGTAATTCCTTTGGATCTAGGCTAGGCTCCCATTCATTCTTTAATAAAGTTGGGTTATCTTATGCTCATCCTGCATAGCTGTCTGGAAGATTGAGTTACAGGTGATATGTTTCTTCCTTGCTTACTTCTCTACATAAACTTCATCTTCAGTTTCCTTTGAAAACAGCTATAATGCCCACAAAACATTTCTTCAAGCCAAAAAGATCTGAGGTCCCTTTTCTTTGAAACACCTCTTTAAGGGAAAGTTACCAATGAGTTTTCTACAAAGGAAGAACTTCCCTTCTCTATGGATTATCACATTGCATCCTTTCTTATTGTAACCTATTCTGATCCCCTCTCTTGGTCTTGTTGCTAGCAGTGTTTGGCTTGTGGGTAGCTTTATGTTTTATCACCTAGTTGGTTTATTATAATAGGCAAATAAAATATCAAGCTATCTTCCCCTTCTAGCTAGAATGTACATTACCAGTCATCTTGGGTCTCCCTGGCAACCTCTGTCTACCATTGCCTTTCTCATCTGTCAGCACACGCAGCTCCATGCCATTGATATCAGGCTGCTAGGGTCACCATCCACCCAGACTGCAGACAAGAAGGTTCTGGCTGAGCCCAGCAACATGGGAAATGGTGGGTCCCACTCCCCTTGTGCACCAGAGTCCCACAATGGACTGGGCACAGGGATTCCAGAAGAGGTAAGCTCTGTAGAGAGGTGTGTTTTGCTACTGTTTTGTGGCTATCCAACTTCTCATGAAGATATGGGTTAGAATTTAAAACGTTGGCAAGTACCAAACACCCATGTAGTCCTCAGAGAAAATAAAGTGTAAAAACGTCCAGCAAGAACTTGGAAAAGGCTTTCTGGGCAGATCCACCTGTCTTCCTAGAAGTACTATAACAAATCATAAGTGTAAGCTGTCCTCACAACCCCAGAGAGACTGAGCTTCTCCAGGCCCCCATTTGTGATGGGGAGAGAGTCCAGTTGAAGCCTTTTCTTGAGCCCCTGTGGTTTTTTATTCTTCAGAAATCAGGAAAAGAAGTGAGAGAGTGATAGTCAAGGGAGAGGGTTTGCTACTCCTTTGTATGTGTTCTCACAGATACTTGTGGAACAGACCAGGCTTTAGCAAAAGCTAAAAGGGGTCTCTGCTTCCCTATTCCTATGATAACATAACATCGGAACTTGTATTTGACTCTGACAGTGATGATAACCACACCTATTGTTAGACAGAGCCCAGACCCTGTCTGTCAGGCTTCAAGAACATGTTGTTTGTTACATCTCTGTTTTGTCATCACGTTGAGAGGTAGCACTAGTCCTGCCTTCATAGGCAAAGGACAGAGAATGGATACAACCTCATCACAGGCTGGGATGGAGTCATAGAGTTAGACTTGGGCTTGAGACTTGTCACCTCCCCTGGTTAAAGGCAGCCTTTCCTGGGTTTTGTGCTGGGTCCCTGTGTACACAAGGGCATGTCCTATCCCTGTCACCTCCTTGTATCTCTGGTAAGTGAGATGATATTTTCTACTTTAGAAAACAGGTCACGGTGAAACTGTAAATTACATGATTTCTCTGCTGTTCAGAACTAAGGAGCCTGTAAGCTCTAAAGTGAGTGACATAACATATAGGTTTGGGCCACTGAGATGACTCAGTGAGTAAAGGGGCTTGCTATATAAACCCACTTAAAGGTGGAGGAGAGAACTGACATCACAAAGTTGTACACACACACACACACACACACACACACACACACACACACACACACCAGGAAAAATGAACAAATAAAAAATTGATTTCTTGAACAAATCACCTCGTATTTTCTGAAGTGGAAAAAAAAAAAAAAAAAAAAAAAACCACCCAGAAGGATGAAATTAATCTTTTCCATTCAACCTTGGCCTTGGCCTGTTTCCTTGCTAAAGGAAGGTGGATTCAAATAACCTCAGACACTGGATTCCTCTCAGGATGACTATATCCCCTTGGCTGATCTCATCTGACAGCCCATGGATGAGGACATCTGCTGCTGTAGAAGCATTATTCTAAGGCTCTGGGAGCCGCATCTCCATCAGGGGGCGCTGCACTGCTGTGACCATCAGCTGGATCTGTCTCCTGTATCTGTACAATGAACTATGTGGCTTAAGGAGACTCAATTTTAGTCTTTTTGGCGATCTGCAGTCAGAGAGCAGCCATTGATAGGGTTACTTCTTTCCATAGGCTTAAAATCTATTCCAAGTTATCCTAACTTCTGGTGGTTTCTGATGTCTTTGGTGGGGTTTACCTTTATAAATATGTACCTGTTCATAACAAGACCCCATCTTCACCTAGCCTCCCTCCCCGTGTCTCTGGTTTCCTTTCTCTTTCAAGGTGATTTCATATGAGATCTCTAATCATCTTTAATGACCCCATTCAAGTATAAGGTTAAACTCAGAGCTCCTGAAGCCAAAGCCTGCACACACTCTCCTTGGGAACACTGACATCCTTCGGTCGGATCTGTCAGTGTTCTTGCTCAGTTTGGCAGCAGGTTAGGAAAGCTGTGACAAGGCTTGGGGTTAAGGGTATCAGTCTCTTCCTGTTCCAGCTATGGTGGAACACATTCATCAGAAGAGAGCAGCTCTGGACCAGCTCCTGACTGTGCTGCCACACTCTTCCCAGGAAGCAGATGGAAACCCTGCAGCGGACTGGCTTTGCTTTCCCTCTGTCCTGAGGCTGGAGCTGGAATCAATAATTCTGCAAACCCTTATAGCCTTGGCATAGAACCTTTTCTCTATGTGCGCATGTCCTAGGAGGCTCTCTCCTTCCACCCCTCCTCCAGCACCTCTCTCTGGACTTCACAGGACATGTGCCTGGCCTTGGGGAAGCTTGTCACTTCACTCGTTACCCAGCTTGTAGCCGAGGCTGGCACCATGCCCACTCTGAATTCTGCATCCCTGACCAGATGGCACACGGGGAGTCCAGGGCTCCTCATTCCATTGTAAGCCGAGTGGCCCAGTTCCCTGCATCCAGAAACCAGACCTGTAACTGATGAGGGGAAGGTGCTTAGATGCAGAAGCCAGAGAAACAGAGTTTCCTGCAGAATGAAGGATTATACCCTCTCAAAAGAGTTGCCAGTGACCAGACACCATCATGCCAGCCTAAATTCTAAGAAAGCTTTGCAATATTCCTAAGGTCTCCAGAGTCAGTCACGTTTCCTGGGCACCTTTGTGCTCTCCCAGTGGTTAGCAAGACACTGGTTTGATGCTTAAGGAGGGGCCAGTGATACACTTTTTTTTTTTTCTTTATCAGAAAGCCTCTTGCACGTCAGTTATCTTAGAAGGTTTAAAGTTCCTGGAAGCAGGTTTGGGTAACTACCAATTAAAGTCCTTCCAAGAAGTTGAGAATGTCATGGTCTCCCAGGGCCACAGATAAGACCCAGTTCCCATTCCTCTGATCCATAGAGTTCTGGTATTATAGTCTACTAACTATAATGGAAGGGAACCTTCTCAATATCTTCTAATCTTACAAATGAACAAATAGACCCTTAGTTCCTGGAAAGTAGGCCCCAGACAGTGAGATAGCCCATGACTTTGAGATCTGGGGCTCCCCATCAGGCATTAATATCCTGCTTTGACCTGGAACAGGAGATCCTGGGAAGGGAAACTTTACCTTGGGGACTTCGAACCCACCTGCCATGTCTTCAGTAAAGGGGCCACTATGAAAATTGAAGTTAGACTTTCCGAGTTACACTCCTCTAATTATGCCAGCAGTCTCTGGTTCTGGCTCTTGACAGAGTCCTGACAGCACCAGAGGGTATTACACGTGCTTAATGCTATTATTTATCTTCCACACCTGCATGAGGGAGGAGGGAGATGGGATTTGCATGCTAGAATAGTGATTAGTGGGTGCTGGGGGAGATTGCTCACAGGTTAAACACACTTGCTGCTCGCCCAAGGGATGTGAGTCTGATGGCCCCACCAATATAGTGGCTCATATCTAAATCTCCAGTTCCAGGGAATCCAATGACCTCTTCTGGCTGCCAAGGACAACCGCAAACACAGATATGCGTGTAAGCAAAACTTACACATTAAAAACCAATGATTATAATTGCTTGGTAAAGCTGAGACCCAGGTAAGGGGAAATGGTAATGATCAGAACTGGGCTCAGGCCCTAGCTTCTCTTCCTTCCTTAATGGCTAGAAGAAAGCAATCATGCCTGGGATGTGGATAAAGTGGCAGCTTGCTCTTTCCTGGGTAGGAAGGTCCAGATGTCCCTGGCCTAGGTGGGGAGTACAGCTACCCTCAGAGGAAATAGTGAGGTCGAGGTCAATGATCTCCCCCAAGACCATTTTTCCATCCCAGAAGCCCATGGAGATAAGAGACTGGCCCATGCAAACCATGGCATTTCCGACTAGGGCACAGAAACTGGCTAAAATCCAGTTACATACTATAAAATGTGATTACCTTGAATCCCACCTAGTGAGATGTGCCTCCTTACTGCTGGAGCACTAGGAATCTGCCCAGGGCTTCTCCAGTTCATTCTGTCACAGACTGAAGAAAGCAGTGAGTTCCTGGCTTGCCTAACCTTTTCTGGGGAATTGTTCAGTGAGGCCAGTGTCAGTCTTTCTGGAAAGGGGCAGTATGTCTGACTTAAGTCAAACAGGGGTGGAAAGTAAAGGGTGCCCAAGGGAGCCATACACAGAAGGCAGGGTTCCTACGGCATCAATATGAATGGGTGCTCTGATACCTAGCAGCCGTGAGAAGAACATTTACTCCAGAGGAGGAGGGGAGGGTAACTGAATGGATCCTGGGGAATTCTGAGTAAGAGGTGGTGAATAGAATCCTTGGTAAATCCCAGAGGCCACATGGACCATGAGTTCACCTTAGAAGCTTGTCAATGGCTTGCTCACAAATATTCTGTAGGACCTGACAGCTTCGGGCCCTGTGTTGAACATGGAAGAGCAAAGCCAGCCCTTGCTTCCTACATGCGCTTGTAGATAAATGCGATGGTTCTGGCAACTTCTCTCCGGTTCAAACCCCCTTCTCTGGCTAGTGTCTGATAGTTCTTAATCTGTCACAAGGGGATGTTGACTTTTGCTTATTGTTTTAAAGGGGGTGTGGGAGCCTTAGTAGTCAATAACTGCTAGGTAAAATCTAGACTCTTCATAGGTCACTAGGGAGGGACAGAGGAATATGGAACCTTCTGGTGTCCCTGGGGATTGTTATATTGCTGCTTCTTCATGGCCAGAGGACTTCACACAGGCACACATGCACACACCCACACATACATGCATATGTGCATAGCCACACACATTTTCCATGCTCTAAAAGTTGCAGCCGCTTAGGATCCTGAAGGAGGATGACACCCCCTCCTTTCAGCCACTACTGTGCATAGCCCAAGCCCATGCTCCGCTTCTGTCTCCAGGCCAGTCAGTCCTCCATAGCTTTTTGTGAGTGTTGGCATTATTCTGGGGCTGAGGTAAATTGATAACATCATGTGCTTTCAGGAACAGGAAAGGAGCCCAGTCCCCCTGCCACTCTGCCTGTGACAGCCCATCCTTGATGTGTCTCACAGGCTCTAGTCAGAGTCATGTTCCTTGCCCAAGTGTTGGACCCAGTTTCCTCAGTTACAGACCTAGGAGGTTTGGATAACTTATAGCCTCTGTAAAGAGGGTTAATTGCCTGTAAATGACACTGAGAGACACTTTTTGCCTCCATCACATGGTGGAAAACAGCTCTTCCCACGGTGCTGGTGCCCAGTGGGTTCTAGAAGGGTAGATTCTAGAAGGGTTTTCATGCCATTCTTCCCCAGGAGACTGTGAGCACCTCCTTTATTTTCAACCACCTGGGACCTCTGGGCTATGTCTGTGCTTTTTTTTTTTTTTTTTTTTTTTAATGATTTTTCTGCTATGTTATTCTAGAAATCAAGACTTAGGACTCTGAACTGGAGGGGGGGCACTGCATACCTCTCCTCAGAGTGTCCCTGTCAGGAAGGACAGATCTTTGCAAAGAATCCTGTGTCTTTCTCCTCCCCACCCCTGCATCCACCAGGGTGCCCCCTTCACTGTCACAGGAAAGTACACAGGAGGATGCTGTCACAGAAGGGCCAGTGACTGAGGATGTTTCCTTTTCCAGGAGAATTTGCATATTTTAATTGAAGGCAGATGCCTTAAGTTAATTCAGAGCAGCAAACTTTCTTTGAGCATTTATTGTTCTCAAAGGAATAAAATCCTGAGAGCTCAGTGGAAAGGGCAGGGGCATCTTTATAGAGGAGGTGACGTTTGAGGAAGTGTGACATCTACAAGGCCCTGAAGACTCTCTGGGCTTTGAGAAGGTGAGTGATGTGGTCACAGGAGTCCTCAATAGGATGACTCAGGGAGCAAGGGAGAAGAGAAAGGCTTGGAAAGGCAGGGTCTGGCAGAGGGGACTAGCTGGCTCAAGGAGAGAATTTCTAATAGTGGACTAGCAGATAAGGCCAAGGGGATTAATTGGGTGGTGTGATCCAGCACCAAAGCCTAAAGTAGTGTCTGATGTACAAGGACACTCTTTTGGTTTCCTGTTACATAGCTAGCCCAGGGCTTAGTGCAGAGCCACCAGCAGCACCACTGTGGTCCTTCTTTTTCATAGCCCCAAAGTACTGGCTTTTATCCAAGCTCTCCCACAGCAGAGCTTCCTGGGGATACCTTCTGGACCAAAGCCTCCTTCCTCCTCCTTACTGTACTCCTTCCCAGTGAGTCAGAAGCTGTACATCTGTGCTGGACCAGTCCTTTGGAATCTGGGCGTTTCTGAGTATGAGAACTAGAGATGGGAAAACTCTAGACCAGGTAAGAGCTCAGCCTGTGCCATGAGGTCACCCAAAAGGGACGGCCAAAACGGGTAGCTAAAAATAGCCCTGCACAGCTAGCTCAGATTCTGCATGTGGTATCAAGCTCCGGGGTAAAGGGAATTTAACCATTTGGGACCTGGATAATATGCTGGTATGTAGTTCATGGGATGTGCCAATGGCAATTGAGAGTGACCTCAACAAATGGGGCAAGGTAGTGTCACATAATAAAGTCTGGACCCTTCATGTATAGATAGATCTCCAGCAAACATCATTTCAGCCCATGCCTTGGATAAAAAGGTAGGATACTTGGCATATGGAAGAGAGGATGGTGGAGTAACAATTGCCAAAAAGTCAGATGGACCTGGCTATGAGGCCCAGCCCTACTTCCTATTGGCTAGATGATCTGGAAAGGTGTTCTGTCCCCTAATGGGACAGTAAGAGCCATCCCAAACAAGAATCATGGTGATGGAGGAGAATCAGTTAAAATCAAACCTTGGAACAAAGCAGGAGTTTTGCATGAGTCAACCCTTTTGTAGAATTTTTTTTAATTGAACAACTTTATTTTAAAAAATAAAGATAAATGTACAGATTAAGTATATGAATATATTTTTGTTAGTACATGACTTTTTTAAAGGTTTGATAATATGCATTAAAATCTTACTAGTTACAATGAGATTAAGTACATGTAAAACAAGATGTAACCTCGAAATAGTCAAAGTTTTCTTGGTGTGTAAAGATTAAGCATAATGATTTTTCACCATTACTTTTGGCCTTTGTTTTTCTTGAACTTCATATAGTCTGTGAGTTGTTTCTGGGGTACTCAGAATTTCTGGGGTTAGTATCCAATTATCAGTGACTGCATATTATGTCTGTTCTTTTGTGACTGCTTTACCTCACTCAGGATGATATTCTCTAGATGCATCCATTTTCTTAAGAAATTTATAAAGTCATTGTTTCTGATAGCTGAGTAGTACTCCATTGTATAAATATACCACAATTTTTGTATTCATTCATCTACTGACAGACATCTGGGTTCTTTCCAGCTTCTGGCTATTATAAATAGAGCTGCTATGAACATTGTGGTGCATGTGTCTTTGTTGTATGTTGGAGCTTCTCTGGGATATATGCCCAGAAGTAGAATAACTGGGTCTTCGTGTAGTACTATGTCCAATTTTCTGAGGAACAGCCAGACTGATTTCCAGAGTGGTTGTACCAATTTACAACCCCACCAAGAGTGGAGAAGTGTTCCTCTTTGTCTGCATCCTCCTCTTCTGAATTTTTGATCTTAGCCATTCTGACTGGTGTGAGGTGGAATCTCAGGGTGGTTTTGATTTGCATTTCCCTGATGACTAAGGATGTCGAGCACTTGCTTAGATGCTTCTCAGCCATTCCATATTCCAAAATTGGGAAGGTTTTGTTTAGCTCTGTACCCCATTTTTTAGTAGGGTTGTTTGATTCTCTGGTTTCTAATTTCATGAGTTCTTTGTATACCTTGGATATTAGGCCTCTATCTGATGTGGGGTTGGTAAAGATCTTGTCCCAATCTCTTGGCTGCTATTTTGTTGTCTTGACAGTTTTCTTAGCTGTACAAAAACTTTGTAATCTCATTAAGTCCCATTTTTGGATATTTGACCTTAGAGCAAGACCTATTGGTATTCTGTTCAGGAAATTTTCTCCTGTGTCTATGTGTTCTAAGGTTTTCCCTACTTTCTCTTCTATTAGTTTCAGTGTACCTGGTTTAATGTGAAGATCTTTGTCCACTTGCACTTGAACTTTGTCCAAGGAGATAAGAAAGGGTCTATTTTCATTCTTCTGCATGCTGAGTGCCAGTTGGACAAACACCACTTGTTGAAGAAGCTGTCCTTTTTCCATTGAGTGTTCACAGCTCCTTTGTCAAAACTCAAGTGACCATATATGTGAGGGCTCATTTCGGGATCTTCTATTCTATTCGATTGATCCAAGTGCCTATTTCTGTACCACTACCATGCAGTTTTTAACACAATAACCTTGTAAGATAGCTTGAGGTCAGGGATGGTGATTCCCCCAGATGTTTTCTTATTGTTGAGGCTGGATTTCGCTATTCTAGGTCTTTTGTTATTCCAGATGAAATTGCACATTGCTCTTTACAACTCTATGAAGATTTGAGTTGTAATTTTGATAGGAATTGCATTGAATCTGTAGATTGCTTTTGATAAAATGGCCATTATTACAATGTTAATCCTTCCAATCCATGAGCATGGGAGATTTTCCCATTTTCTGATATCTTCCTTGATTTTCTTCTTTAGAGGTTTGAAATTCTTGTCATACAGGTCCTTCAATTGCTTAGTTAGAGTCACACCAAGGTATTTCATATTTTTTGTGACTATTGTGAAGGGTATCTTTTCCCTAATTTCATTCTCCACATGTTTTTCCTTTAAGTAGAGAAAGGCCACTGATTTTTTTGAGTTAATTTTATATCCAGCCATTTTGCTGAAATTGTTTATTAGCTGTAGGAGTTCTTTGGTGGAATTTTTGGGGTCGCTTAAGTACACTATCATGTCATCAGCAAACAGTGATGTTTTTACTTCTTCCATTCCAATTTGTATCCTTTGATTTCCTTTTGTTGTCTAATTGCTCCAGCCAGGACTTCCAGTACTATGTTGAATAGGTAGGGGAGGAGTGGGCAGCCTTGTCAAGTCTCTGATTTTAGTGGGATTGCTTCAAGTTTCTCACCATTAAGTTTGATGTTGGCTGTTGGTTTGCTGTATATTGCATTTATTATGTTTAGGTTTGGGCCTTGTATTCCTGTTCCTTTCAAGACTTTTAACGTGAAGGGGTGTTGAATTTTGTCAAATGCTTTGTCAGCATCTAGTGAGATGACCATGTGGGTTTTTTTCTTTGAGTTTGTTTATATGGTAGATTACATTAATGGTATTCCATATATTAAACCACTCCTGCATCCCAGGGATGAAGCCAACATGATCATGGTGAATGATCATTTTGATGTGTTCTTGGATTCGGTTTGCAAGGATTTTGTTGAGAATTTTTGCATCAATGTTCATAAGTGAGATTGGACTGAAGTTCTCTTTCCTTGTAGGGTTTTCGTGTGGTTTAGGAAAGACAGTTATTGTGGCCTCGAAAAATGAGTTAGGTAATGTTCCATCTGAAACTATTTAGTGGAACAGTTTGGAGAGTTTTGGTATTGGGTCGTCAATAAATGTCTGATAGAATTCTGCACTGAACCCATCTGGACCTGGGCATTTTTTTTGTTGGGAGGCTTTTGATGACTGCTTCTATTTCTTTAGGTGTTATGGAATTATTTATATGTTTTACTTTGTCCTGGTTTAACTTTAGTATCTGGTATGTGTCTAGAAATATATCCATTTCCTCCAGATTTTCCAGCTTTGTTGAATATAGGCTTTTGTAGTAGGATCTGATGATCTCTTGAATTTCCTCAGTTTCAGTTGTTATGTCTCCACTTTCCTTTCTGATTTTGTTAATTTGGATACTCTCTCTTTGCCCTCTAGTTAGTCTGGCTAAGGGTTTATCAATGTTGTTACTTTTCTCATAGAACCAGCTGTTGGTTTTGTTGATTCTTTGAATGGTTCTTTTTCTTTGTATTTGGTCAATTTCTGCTCTGAGTTTATTATTTCTTGCCTTCTATTCCTCTTGGGTGTATCTTCTTCCTTTTGTTCTAGAGTTTTCAACTGTGCTGTCAAGTTGCTAGTATATGCTCTCTCCAGTTTCTTTTTGGAAGCACTCAGAGATATGAGTTTTCCTCTCAATGCTGCTTTTATTGCATCCCGTTGGTTTGGTTATGTTGTGTTTCCATTTTCATTAAATTCTCGGAAATCTTTAATTTCTTTATTTCTTCTTTGAACATGCTATCGTTTAATAGGGCATTGTATAGTTTCCGTGTGTATATGGGCTTTTTGTTCTCTTTGTTGTTATGAAAGACCAACCATAGACTAAGGTGATCTGATAGGATGCTTGGGAGTATCTCAATCTTCTTATATCTATTGAGGTTTGTTTTGTGAATGATTATGTGGTCAATTTTGGAGAAGGTGCCCTGAGGTGCCAAAATGAAGGTGTATTCTTTTGTTTTAGGATAAAATGTTCTGTAGATGTATATTAATTCCAATTGGTTCATAACCTCTGCGAGTTTCACTGTGTCCTTGTTCAGTTTCTGTTTCCATGATCTGTCCATTGAAGAGAGTGAGGTGTTGATGTTTCCCACTATTATTGTGTGGGATGCAATGTATTTTTTGAGCTTTAATAGGGTTTCTTCTGTGAATATGGTTGCTCTTATATTTGGAACATATACGTTAAGGATTGTGAGTTCCTACTGACAAATTTTCCCTGTAATGAGAAAAAAGTTTCCATCCTTATGTTTTTGACAACTTTTGGTTGAAAATCTACTTTATTTGACATAGAATGGCCACTCCAGATTCCTTTATGGGGCCTTTTGCTTGGAAGGTCTTATTTCCAATCATTTACTCTGAGATAGTGTCTGTCTTTGTCTCTGAGACGAGTTTCCTGTATACAGCAAAATGCTGGATTCTGTTTGATAGCCTATGTCTTTTTATTGGGAATTAAGTCCATTTATGTTAACAGATATTAAGGCATAGTGGTTGTTGTTTCCTGCTAATTTTGCTTTTAGAGGTAGAATTGTGCCTGTGTGTCTTTCTTCTTTTGGTTTTTTGCTTAGGTATTTTCTTGTTTTTACTAGGATGTAGTTTCCCTCCTTGTATTGGGTTTTCCACCTATAATTCATTGTAGTGCTGGGTTTGTGTTCAGATATTGTGTAAATTTAGTTTTGTCCTGGAATATCTTGGTCTCTCCATCTATGGTGATTGAGAGTTTTGCTGGGTATAGCAGCTCGGGCTGTCACTTGTGTTATCTTAAGTTCTGCATGATGTCTGTCCAGGATCTTCTAGCTTTCATAGTCTCTGTTGAGAAGTCGGGTGTGATTCTGATTGGTCTGCCTTTATATGTTACCTGACCTTTTTCCCTTACTGCTTTTAGTGTTCTTTCTTTGCCTTGGGCACTTGGTGTTTTGACTATTATGTGTTGGGAGGAATTCTTTTCTGGTCCACTCAATTTGGAGTTCTGTGGGCTTCTTTTATGCTCATGGTCATCTCATTCTTAAGGGTAGGGAAGTTTTCTTCTTTGATTTTGTTGAAGATATTTACTGTGCCTCTTAGTTGATATTCTTTGCCCTCTTTTATTCCTATTACCCTTAGGTTTGGTCTTCCCATTGTGTCCTGAATCTCCTGACATTTTGAGTTAGGAGCTTTTTGGTTTTTGCATCTTCTCTGACTGTTTTGTCTATTTTTTCAATGTTGTCTTCACCCCTGAGATTCTCTCTTCCATCTCTTGTAGTCTGTTGGAGAGGCTTGCATCTGTGACTCCTGAATTCTTTTTTAGGCTTTCTATCTCTTGGGTTGTCTCTTTTAGTGTTTTCTTTATTGTTTCCATTTCCATTTTAAATTCCTTCTTCAATTCCTTCATTTTTTTGTTTCTGTTTTCCTCTAGTTCTTTGATTTCTTTGTGTGTTTTTCTTGTTTCCTCTTTAAAAGCTTCTGTTTCATTATGTTTTTCCTCCCATTCTTGTTTTAGGATCTCCATCATCACCTTGAGGTATGATTTCGGGTCTGAGTCTTCTTTTTCTGGAGTGTTTGGCATTCCGCTGTTTGCTGTGATGGGAGAGATGGGTTCTGATGTTGCCAGGTTGTCTTTGTTTCCAATGGGTAGGTTCTTGCCATCTTGTTGTCTGTGATTATATGTGGTCTTGTTGTCAGTAATTGGTTCTAGTCTCTTCCATGTACTTGGCCTGTGTCTCTGGATCACTGCTCTTCCCAGTGGCAAATGGCCTGAGAATTTGGTCCACACGCATGGTCCCTCTGGGTGGATACTGAGTCCCTAAGGCAGAGTTCCTGCTCCCCTGGACCAATTGGGAGTGGTGGTGCACTTTCTGCATGCTCAGCCCAGACCTCTCTGTGCCCTGGCTACTCGAAGTGAAGTCTCACCAAACATGTGTCCCTGAATCTCTGCTGTTCCCAGTGGCAAATAGCCTGAGCATTTGGTCCACATGCATAGGCCTTCTGGGTGGGAACCGAGACCCTATGTCAGAGTTCCTGCTCTCCTGAACCTATTGGGGGGCCGTGCTTTCTGAGCGCCCAGCCCAGACCTCTCTGCACCCTGGTTACTTGCAGTGCAGTCTTACCAGGTCTACATCCCTTGATCTCCACTGTTCCTGGTTTCCCTTTTGTAGAATTTTGTAGAATATTTAGAATACTACAGAGTCCGGCATTGGTCCCAGTTTTTATTTTCTCTGTGGACTTTCTTATGTAACTGTGTGATGTAGATGCTAAAGTTGGCCATATTTTGTAGAGGGTGTGAATGATATTTCGGGATGTTTACTCTTTGCAAACTTGTGACTGGGGACAAGTTCATGTCTTCACCAGGCTAACCCTGACAGGCACTCACCTAACAGCCTTCTATGGTTTCCCCCTACACCAGAGACTTGTGATAGATGATACTTTGGGGTTATTACATTCTCCTCCACACTCAACATCAGCTAGCCTTCACCAAAGTCTAAAAAACCCAGGAGACATGACATACTCCAGACAGTAAAGTTGCTTGTCACCAAGCCTGGTAGCCTGAATCTGAGCCCCAGGATTGACACCGTAGAAGGAGAGAACTGAGTCACATTTTATTGCCTGCCCTCTACATGAGCAATGTAGTATTCACACACGCACACACAGAGACACAGATAAATAAATGTGATTGGAATTTTCTAAAGGAGTTGAGGCAAAGTACATTTCCTATTCTAATGTCTCTGCTGTAATAAAAGGAGGAGTGGTGGAGGCTAAGCAATGTCATGAATTCACAGCTAGCCTCTCCCTTGAAGCCCTGCATCCAGAGTAATTAAAGGGGTTACATTTGTTCAAACCTCTTTATAGCTCTTTAAAAAAAAAAAAAAAAAAAAAAAAAAAAAAAAAAAAAAAAAAGCCTTGCTATTCCCTGTCTTTTTTGTTACAGTGTCACTGAGATATAATTTATATGCCATAAAATTTGCTTGGTTTATATGCTTAATTTGCAGAGTTGTGCAGCTATTGCTACAAATCAATATTAAAGGCTTTACAACACCCCTGTTATTTTTCTTTTAAAGCGGATAAAATGTTGTATGATGGCTTGTTGGGCCTGGTAAGCTCACGACTGCCGAGTTTGAAATAAGGACAAGGCAGAGTACTGGAGTTCAACCAATAAGTGAGCATCAATCAGCACAGCCGCTCCTTTCTCTGTCTGCCCTGTGAGTCCCGAGTCCAGGTGCTTCATCCTCTCTGAACCCAAAAGCCTCTACATGACCCCTGAGTTCCGGACTGTTTCTCTTATATTCTTGATGATGGAGCCATTGCTGTGTTTATACAGCACAGAGAAACCAAGGACATGGCTTTGTGGTGGTGGAGGAGATCCAAGAACATTACTTCCCCATCTCCTTGCTGTGTGGAAGAGGAGCAAAGGAAGGCACTATTGAATAAAGGCTTTAATGGGATGTCAGGTGTCATCAACTGGATCATTAAATAAGGCTCATTAATTGCCCAACTGCAAGTAGCCCATGCTGTACCTTTTCAGACAGACTTTCAAGAATCATAAGCGTCAGTGTAGAAATGCATTAATGCCAGTAGCCCTCCCTAGAATGGAAAGCTTCCTGTCCAGCCCGACTGCCGTCATGAAATACCAGAGACTGGGCAGTTTCCGAACCACAGATATCATTTTTTTTTCTTTTATCCTTGTTTGATTAATTCTTTGATGATTTTATATTTTGTCATATTCACCCACACACACTGCTTCCTTAACTCCTCCCAGATCTATGCTTCCTCTCTCTATCCCCACGTCTAATTTATGATGTCCATATCCACTGGAGTATGGTCAACCTATCAGGTGCCACACCCATAAGAGTAATAAGTTTTCTATCCCCCAGAAACTATCAACTGTTTATAGTTCCATGGTTAGGGGTTGGGGCTCACAAAGCCCTTCCCACTCCATGCCTGAATGATGACTGCTTTGATCTGTGAGGACCCTGTGCTGGAAAACATAGCTGCTGTGAGCTCATGATCACCGTGGTCCTGTCATGTCTAGAAGGTCACTGCTGTGTCCGAAGATCGCTCCAGTCTTCCCAGAGCACTGGCTCATACACTCTTTCTAACCCTTTTGTGACGGTCCCTGAGCCTTAGGGAGGGTGTGACATGTGCATCCTATTGTCCTATTTGTGAATGAGCATTACTCAGACAGTTATTCTTTGTCCTTTGACCATTTATGAGTTTCTGCATTAACTGCCACACATAGAACTGCACATAGAAACTTCTCTGATGGAGTCTGAGGGCTGTGCTAATCTATGGGTATTAGATGCTGTTTGATTCTATGACCATTTAGCAAAATAACAGTAATAGCTTTACCCCTCTGACCTGTGAACTTCCGGCCATGGGTTCTTGGTCAGGTTTACAGTACCAGGCATGTGTTTACTCCTGTGGAATAGGCCCTAAATTCAATTGCCAATTGGTTACCACCATATGGTTTATTTCACCATTGCATGCATGGGAGTGTCTTACCCTAGTGGTCATATTGCAAATCACATGGTTTTCCACTGGGTAAGACTGTTGTTGACTTTCTCTCTAACAGCCTGCATAAGACTTTCCAGGAATATGAAAGCTCACCAGCCAGGAAAATTCTTCCTGGTCAGAACCATCTTGATTTCTCTATATGACCAGTATATGGAATCATCCACAGTAGGGCCTTACCACCAAGTTCTGGTGAGGAATCAGGAGCAATGACAGTAGCCTGTATAGTTTGAAGGGTCTCCAGGACACCTCTGACCAACAGCTCAAGGGCAGGGAGCCTCTAATTGCAATGAGTCTTTATGTTCATTAGAGAAGTCATAGACTGCCAAACAGAAATGTAATTTTATTTTTGTAGTTCCAGGGGCTGGGATATCCAGGATCAATACCTTTGTATATTAAGTATCCAGACAAGAGGCTACTTTTTGACTCCTAGATGAATATCTTACTGTATCCTAATGGGCCAGGCAAAATGAGGGAACCTCCTAGGTATCATTTATAAGGTGACTAATTTCATTCTAAGGGTCCTGTCCCTAAAATCTAGTCTATAAACATCTTCATCTTGAGGGTTTTTAAGATGGGAATTTCAGGAGATCTAAAGGGTTTGTGGCATGGTAACACTCTGGCCTTAACTATCTTTATCCCCGGGTTACCTTCTAACAGCATGGCAGCGCCAGCTCAGATAGGTGAGTGTTATTTGAATTGCTGATGTCTTCAACAGAAGCATGATGCTGAAAGGAAAAAAAAAAAAGCCTACAAAGAGTGAGATTTAGACCTTTGCTGCTCAGCAAATGGGGTTCCAGATCACAAACCATGTGAATCCCAATCCCTCTCACACCCAGTTTTCAAGAATGAATCAAACTACTTGCTCCCCTGTTTTCCTGTTCAGAAAAGGGAAGTGAGATCCAAACCTAATTAAGATAGTGTTTAAACCTTGGAACTAAATTCATTCACAAACCGATTGCACTGGGGCTGTGAGCCTTCTCTGCCACCTCATGCTGTACACGTGGTTCAAATCCTTGTCACTTATAATTGATTCCCTAGTTTAAGGCACTAGAGAACCCTTCTAAGAGTTTACCCTGCTCTCCCCCACGCTTGGTGGAATCACAAAGCTCCAGGCAGTTTGCAGACTCCAGAGGTTCCAGGCTGAAGCGTGTCTCAGAACGCGCTCCTCTGTAATTAACGGCTGCAGCCACTCAGAATGCTCTGTCTGTGTGGCATCATCTGCCCTGTTCCTTGGCTATCAGAGCTAGAAAGCTGGAAAATCTAGAGCCTCTTCTGAGTTCCCCTTTCCCTCATTAGGGTTTGGAAATAGTATATCTGCACTCAGTTACTATGTACTTCATTTCCATGAGCCACACCTTCTGTGTCCTTCTGAGCCTTGCCTGTCCTCTCTGTAACCCACTGTATCCCCAACCTGCTTTTCATGACAGTTCCTAGGCAGTTTTATTGTGAGACTTATGCTCATAGTCAACCATGTATTATTGAAACACAGCTAAGACAGAGATCATAGATCACCTAGTCTGTGCTCCGAATTAGCGTTTTTTCCATCAGGGACATTTTTCTACCCTCCCAGGGATATTGGGAAACATCTGGATGATTTGGGTTGTCAAGACTGCAAGAGGAGGTCTATCTCAGTACCTGAGATGCCCAGGACAGCATCCCACTCAACAGAGGAATTACTTAGCTTTTGAGAGCCGGGGCTCAGAGACCCTGATCTAAGGAGACTAGCTGGATATACGTGCAGGTATTTTGATGCAGTGGGGTAACAGTGTGTAAACCTGACTGAGACTCTGTGGTTCTCAGTGAGGGTCATGCCCTGCTATTCTTGGACCAGTGCTGAACTGAAGACTTCATCTTGGTAGACAATATCTGAGGAAGAAGTCATTGGCACTCAGAATTCTGTTATATGAAAACAGTGTTATCCCATGCATACAGATCTGTCTAGTGATCTTGTAAGATACAGTTCTCAGTCTCAATGCTCCTCTATCAAAATCTACCCCTAGATAAAAGGCTCCAAGGTCCAAGGAACCCCAGGGCAGGATCCCAGCCCTCTTGGGGAAGAGGCATCCCTCATCAATGAAGATTCCTTTGCATTTGCCTTCTTTGCCGAGATCTGCTGGGGAAGTTATGAATGAGTCACTGTGAATCACTGGGGAATGCCCTCCCCCAAGCAACTGTGCTGGAGAATCCACCCAGACAGCAGAAATCTGCCCTTTCTTTCCTGCCTCTCTCCCCAAAGACTGCAAATAAAGCAGAAAGTCGTTAACAGTGACTAGAGCTATAACTCTATACTGTTACAGTAAGAAAAGTAAAGAATGCTAAAGGCAGCCAAATGGGGCATGTTCTCGCTCAGATTCAGGAAGGGCAGAGTACAGTGAAGACAGAAGACATCGTGCTGTTTGGGTCTGAGGCTCAGAACCAGCTGCTCTCCGGGCAAGTCATATCCCCCCACCCCCTGCCACCTCAACCCCCTCCCCCAGCAAGGTGAAGGCAGACTGGAATCACGTGGCCTTTGATTCATAAAACCAAAGTTGTCACACCAATGGCTTGCCTCAGCCTATTGGTCTGCAAAGGGGGTTTTAGTGGTTCCTCCCACCACTGTTTTTAGCATACTAAGGCCATGAGAGCTAAGCAACCATCCATAATTAGCATTATATGTCAGCATTATTTATATTAAACATACATTGTGTGTGTGTGTGTGTGTGTGTGTGTGTGTGTGTGTGTGTGTGTGTGTGTATACAGTATATGTATGAGGGCATCAATGTGTCTTTCATGTATCTTTTAAAAATGGCATCCTGCAGTATTTACAGCTGTGATGATGTCTGGGATGGGCACTGATACTCCACAGGGTAAGAGGAGCAGGAAGAAGTGATAGGAAGTGAGCATCCATTGATGTTGGCTATGGATAGTGGTGGGTATCTGGGCTTTCATTATTGTAGTCTGTGCTTATTAGGGTTAAGGCTCTGCCCCGTCTGCCCACACATGGAGTCCTGCTCTCTGGGAACTCATCTCCCCACTCAGAGAGGGCTGGATTAGGGCTGTATGGAGGCCCCAGTCTCAGACCTTCCCTGGCCCATGGGAGTGACAAGCAAATTATCTCTTAGAGGAGAGTTGTACTTTGGTTGCCCAGGTGGGAGTACACCATTCACTTGCAAACAGAATAGTACACATGGTAAATTTTACCTCATCTCTGCTAACATAAAATAGACAGTATGCATGTGTACTCTGTGAAAGATGGTAACTCAAACATGCAGGCTGCTGGAAATGCAGAGACACAGGGATGGGAGACAGAAAGCAACACAGAAATCTAGGAGTCAGGCATCGAACGCTTCTGAACCATTTTCTGGGAACTTGTTAAGAACTGTGGAAAAGAACAAGCAAGCCTGGGAACACTGGGGTGAAAACTGCGCTTAAGATGGGGTGGGGGATGGGGGTGGGACATTGTAAACAGTGTGTTAGCCTGAGCAAGGCCTGGAGGACTTGATGTTCAGCGAGATGGAAGAGAGAAAACAGCCCAGCCCGAATGCTTTTGTCTGTCAGGACCTTTGCCCCATCCCTGGGGTGTACGACATAGGTGGGGTACCCTGAGCTTGGGGCATTTCCCAGTCTTCTGGGCTACAAAAGAGGGAACACAGAGTCTTCTCAGTTGGAAGGGATTCAGATGACAGGGTGGAGGACTTCAGAACCCGTGAAGTGAAGACATCTACACACCCCTTTTAGCCTTTAACAAAACACACGTCAGACGCAGAGCATGAAAGCAAAGTGTCACACACCTCAGTAGCTCAGAAAAACTGCCCCGTGGTGTGAGATTGCATAAGCTCACAAGTACACATCCTGATAGAAGGTTCTAGGGTGACATTGTGGGTCACTGTGACTATTCCTTGGCAGCCTATGGGTTCTGTTTTGGCCCCAGTGTTTCAGTTGTGAGTCCTGAGTACCTGTCACTTTTCCCATCCGGCTTGAGAATCCCTCCCCATCTTGCAGAAGTTGAGCCGGTTCTTCATTCCTGGCACATGAATAGCACTGCATGTGTCTCAGGCATGCTTTGGGGGCCTGAGTGTGGTGCACTTTGACCCCTCCTACTGAGTGACTTGCTTGGGAACCCAGAGGCTCTTAACTGAAGGTCCGTCCTTTCTTTCAACTGCCAGGGTAAGTTAGTGACTCAGTCAGCTCTCACCTGTGACAGGCCCCATGCAAACTGACTGAGCAAGAGGGCAGGGCAAGTACTCCTGAGTCTTCTTCTTGGGTTCCGATAGCTTTTCAGTTTGTTGATAAGCTTCAAAAGAATTTAGATAGTGCAAAATAAAGGTGTCCTGAGAGAAACGGGGAACACCAATCCTAAATAGCATGGCCACCTCTATTGGGTGTTAATGACTTGTCTTGATGCCGTGACAAAATGACCAAACCAAAGTGAAGAAGGGGTTTCTTCTGCTACCAGTCGGAAGGTCCAGTGCATCTCTGCAGGGAAAGCATGCAGCGGGGGGGACGGGCAACTTGTCCCTCTGTACCCACAGACAGGAAGCAGAAAGCCAGGACTGCTCTCCGTGGCATGTATTTTTTTAAATCTGGTTCAGGACTTTAGTCAATGGGATAGTGCTGACCATAGGGTGGATCTTTTCAATTTAATTAACTCAGTCTGGAAACTTCTTCACACACAGACTTGCCCAGAGGCATGAGGTCATGGTGATTCTAAGTCCTGTCAGGTTGATAGTAGAGTCAGGGATGGTTTGTTTTTGTCTTGTTCTTTGTTTGTTGTTCCTCCACTGAATTTTAAATTATATTTTTAGAAGGTGATTTAGCCAAATCATTGTTCACTCCAACTTGTAAAGTATAAACTTCTTTTGTGCCTCTGTACTGGATATAAATAAAGACCTGAGAGAGAAACTTGTGGGGATGGTGGCCTCCAAATTTTGACAGTGATGGATAGGTAGGTAGGTAGGTAGGTAGGTAGGTAGATACATACATACACACATAATACATACATACATGCACGCATACATACATATGTAGATACATAGATATATAAATACATACATAGATAGATACATAGATGACAAATATAGATATAAAAAGAGATATGTGGATATAGAAATATATAGATAGATACAGATATAAATGATATAGTATAGATGGAACATGTCACTAGTTACCTTAGCAACTGGGAGCAACAGAAATTTATTATCCCCTAGGTCTACAGAAGAAACCTAAAATCATGGCAACAGGACCTGTTCCCTCCAAGAGAGAAGTTTCTGTACTTTTTAGATTTAAATAGGTTCGATCATTCTTGATTTGGGGATTCGTCATGGATATCTCCGTTTCTCCTTCTGTTTCTATATTAAGGATGCTTGAATTCTGGGGCTGAATGGTAATGAACTCATGATAATCTGACCTCCATATTCTTAACACTTACATTAATTATATTATATTTATATTAATTATACCTGAAATGATATCTTCTTCAGTTGTATTCATTCATTCATGTTCAAGAACCCCAGCTTTGGGAGCTCTGTATGAACCTAAAGCTTTTAAAGGAGAGGGTTGGGGAGGCTAAAGTCCTAGGCTAGGAAATGGGCTGAGGCAGGTGACTGTAGGCTTGGGTAAGACACTATGACATTATTGCCTAAGAGAAATACAATATTGTCTGTGCCATTGTGTTTGTGTGAGGCTGAAATAAGATCTACAGACTAGAACATAATCAAGGCTCTTCGCTCCAGGCTTAACTGAATGTTCCCTGGGAACCAAATTGCCCCTGGTTGAGAGCCATTGCTGTAGACTTTGAAACTTCCATTGTAGGCAATCTGTTGAGCACCAAAGTTTTCTAGCCATTCGTCCTTTTAGAATCAAAAGTAACAAGAGGCTGCTATTGCTCCCTGCCCAGACTTTCAGATGGGAGGAGCCCACAGACTGGGTCATGTAGCAGAACCAGACAGAGTTATGCACAACTGGATTCTCCCCATCTCCAAGCAGAGTCAGAAGTGGTTTTCTGACGTAGTGAGGCTTCTGTAGGAATGCTCACTGGAGTTACGTTCTCAGGTGGACCCTGGAGACCCTTCCCCACAGTCAAGGGGGACATTATGTGGTCCATAGGCCTGCCAGGTGTTCTAGCCTGTCAGCTTCCTGACACATGGCCTTCCCTGGAACAGGCCTGGTAGTGAGGTATTTGATAGCCTCGAGACGCTCTACTTACTTGTATCCAAAGTGTCTGGTCATCTATCTTGTCATAACTAGATCAAGCATCTACTTTTGGATTGTGCAGAGAAACACAGAAGAGTTTTGTCCCCGTGGTGGCATTTTGGCCATGTCTCCTTCTTATTCTTTTGAAGGCTGAACCTGCCCTTTCATTCAGTATGTCTTCTATATCCCTCTCTCCTAAGTACCCTTTAAGAGGGTAAGCCATTGTGGCAGTGGCCCTATCTCAATGTCATACGGCTTTCTATGTGAGATCAAAGGGCCCATTCCTTGCCCTGACTCTGCCATTGGTACATTGGAGTTTGGGGATAACTGCTGTCCTGATTGGGTTATACTCCAAGATCGTTGTCAACTGAAACTCTCCACGGAAGCTCTAATACACAGTACTCTCATCAGCCTGTCCTCAAAGGGCCTGCGTGTGAATGGTGAGTGCATCACACCTCTCCTGTCCATTTAGCCTATTATTCATCCTGGATCCAAGTTCTATCTTCAAGCAATCATGTTGGATAGGTGTGTCCCATTGTGTGAACAGAGAAATCAGGATAGGAGAAAAGCTACCAGGCATGTCACAAAACCCCATTCTGCTAGCTGCCCAACACACACACACACACACACACACACACACACACACACACACACACACACCTGCTTTGCCTGTTCAACATGCTTCACCTAGCTCTAATTTGACCCTATGCATTTTTCCTCTCTTAAGCACTGAGCAAGCAGTTTGTCCAGTCCGTACTTGCCCTCCCCACTCACTGTGTTTATGGCTTTCCCCCACTCTAATCAGCCTCTGACCCTATCAGAAAACCACAGAGGAAATGAAGTCGGTCTGGCTTGACTTTCTCTTGCTGAACCCTGTCGGCACCTGACAGCAACAGCTCCCTGCTCACAGAACACATAAATCCAGGGTTTAATAATCCATCCTCGGATTTCGCCAGGCTTCAAAAATCACCAGTCTGTCATGTCAGCAAACAGCCTTGTCCTTCTTGGTGATAAATCAGGGTGAAATTAGCATTTCACACACACCCTGACTCTCTGCCACAATTCTTCAAACAAAACACTTAGAGTCTCAGCATTGCTGGAGGTGGGGTTGGGAAGGTTCGAGATCACAGCTGCTCCCCACAGCTGCTTCACCTGGCTGTCACCTCTTCAGTCTGCTTCTTCCCATGGGGGCTTGGGGACACTGGCTCCACTTCCTAGCCAGGAGAGATTCCTGCAGCTGCAGCTCAGCCCTTGTGGTTTATTAATGCTTCTGGACGTAGGGTGTTGCTCTGATGGTGTGATTCCTGCCTCAGCACAGAGCTGGAGCAATCCCACCCTGCAGTCTGCACTCAGCAGAATACTTCAGTTGGCCACTGCTCCAGCTCCTGGCCTGGTCCTGGTCCTGCCTGGCCTGGTATCTCCATTCTACTTTTAGAGGATCGTACACCCAGAATTCATAGATGTACTCAATCATTCTGAGCATTCATTATGAATTATCAAAATCCTGATGGTTTAAAAGAGGATGGTTTTCCAAAGGTTAATCTAGGTAAGTGCAGACTTCAAGGTTAGAGCCTTCCTGGATAAAGACCACTCTTCCCATCTCAGGCATTTGATGAAGACATCCACTAATAACTGAGAAATCCCCTAATCATCCTTGTCTTGGAGAGCACCCTCCACATCAGGGAGGGGACAGTCTCTGGCATGTGAAGGTTTCTGGTTCCCTCTAGTGACAACTTCAGGTACCTGCTCTTTGCCACCATTCCAAAGGAGATGTTGCATAAACTTCTGAGGTAGATGGATGAAGAAACCTGTCCTAAGTGGAACCCCATATGACCGGAGCCCAGTTCTGTCTCCCTCATGACATAGGTTCTCAGCAATAGTTGGCCTATGGTGAAAGTTTTGTTTTTAGAGGCCTACAAAGAGCCTGCTTTCTTTAGAACTTACTAGAAGCATTTCTGTGGGCCAAGCCATTCTGCTGTCTTTTCTCCTTGGACAAGAAGGAGAGACTTCTGTTCAGTCATGTGCCTGCTGGCTGGTGTCGATTTGTTAAGGCGACACATGATTGGACATGAGAGAGATCGGCAGAGAAAGGTCAAGGAGCAGAAGTGGAGGCAGGAGGCAGAAGGGAGCAGAGGAGAATCAAGATGGAGCTGGAGAAGGAGGATCTAGATCCGCGTGGTCTTAATTGGTGATAGGTAGATATGAATATTTTAAGGGTTTTTCTAAATCTTTTTATCTGATATAGAAGGGCAGTTTGTATCTTTGTCTATTAGATGTAATCTGATTGTGTAGAGAGTTTGTACATTGAGAATTTGATCTATAAACATGCTTGAAAAGGTTCTGGGCTTTAGAGATGCTAGGGCTGTTGTATCTACCCAGAACAGTAACAACAGGGGTGGTGGAGCAAACCATGCCTGAGTTCTTAGAGGCAGCCTTGATCACCAGGTGCTGTGGGGACCGCATGTGTGTGCTTGGCCCTCGCTCTAGTGAGACCTCCGGCGCAGGTAAAAGATTAAGCCATTTCTTTTAATATTTACTACAACAGGCTGGTCCTCAAACTTTCCTGTGTCAGAGTCTTCATGTATGTATCAGTTCTGTTGGAAGGATTAAACAGTATTCAAAGCTCTGGCACCCAGAAGGCGTTTAATGAGGAGCAATTTGGGTGTTGTATTATTGCTGCCTGCTGAGTGTTAGACCGAGGTAACAGTCAACTTCTGTTCCCCACAGCTAAGAGAGTCTCAGGTCACCCTGTCTCAACTGTGTGAACATCTTAGCATGATGGTGGTTGAGTAAGAAGTATTTATCAAGACTTTAGTTTTGCCTGTAGGAGCCCTTCCCCTACTAGGGCAGAAGCTGATCTCTGACAGTGAGTTCTGTTGACATCCAAGGACCTGGCCTGGTCCTTGGAGCAATGTGAACCTTGGTGGCCTCTACCACAGTTCTGTGTAGCATGCCATTTCCCCAAGGCTATGGAGAAAACTCACAACCAACAGGGACCAAACCAGCAGGTAACACTCCTAAAGAAATGGCCATTTGAGTCTGAAAGCTGCTTTGCTGGAGCCTAGGAAGTTCACCTGGGACTCTAAGACCTTACCACTATTGATGCTGGAAGTTCAGCATACAGTGCCACCTGGGGACAGATGGGACATGAGATACAGTATCTTGTGCAGTTGGATTAGTTGGAGCTCAGTTAATCCACTTGGTCTGCTACCGTCTGTGCCTCAGCTGCACCCCTCGGCTGCTGGCTCTTTCCCCCTTAGTATATATGTGGTTATTGTTCAAGGTTTAATCTTGAGGTCCACATGCCTGAGGCCATGAACCATCTTTGTTCCACACACCAGTCTTTCTATGGCCTGACTGCTAAACTCAGCCTGACCCTCTAAAGCTATGCTGAGGACTGCTGGTTACAGCCTCCTCCCATCATCAACATCACACCCTAGGCTCCCACCTCTCTGTCTTTGCCTGTCTTTCCATGTCTCCACTTCCCCTGCTCTCCTTAAAGCCCACATGTTCTGATTCCCACTTCTTGCACACGAAGGACTAGGAAAATCGGGCTCACCATGGCTCGTTTTCCTCCTTTGTGAAGTGAGTGTGTATCTGTCATGGTAGCTATCCTGTGAGATGGAACATGGAAAGTGTTACTCCTTGGTCCTCGGCTCCTGGGGTATTAATGCTGCCATTCCTCCCCATTAAGCTCACAAGCAGTAACCCACCCTCAGTACTTGGTGACTGGGTTCTTCCCACCCCATTGCCTGAAAGTCTGAAGTTCTCATACCATACTCAAGAGCTCCCCTATTTGAAGAAGCGACATTGGGCATTATTTTTTCAGAGCCTACACACACACACACACACACACACACACACACACACACACGGCAGTAAGGAGTTTGGTGACGATAATATGAGGGTCCTGTGGAGACCTATCTATTGGTGGTCTGTCCATCGAACCCTAGCCAAGGGGTAAAGTGGGCTTCCCTCCTGCCACCTAGAATTGCTAGGAAGACCGTGTTATCATTTTCCAGCCTGCCTTACACGTTTAACCATTTGAGTAGCACAGCACAGTTCCTGGTGTTCTCTAGAACACTATCAGGACACACTAGTCTCAAACAGCATGCATTATAAAGCTATGTGACATAATACTGCAAGCTTAAATGACAGACGTTTATTTGCACAGTTCTAGTGGTTGAATTCCAAGATGGTGACATAGGCAAGGGTAGAGTCTGAATCCCCTCTCCTTGCCTTGCAGATGGCCTGTATATACACACAACGGTTCCTTTATGTGTTTTGTCTTGGCATTTTTCTGTGAGCCTAAATCTCCTTTGGTATGGGAAGAATCAGGATGGGTTAGGGCCCATCCTATGAGCCTTATTTGATTACCCCTTTTTAAGGGCTTGTCTCCAAATAGAGTCAGTTTGAGGTGTATTCAAATGTAGAGCCCGTAGTTCTGGGATAGGGCTGAGACACATTCTTACCTTTGTGGGAGAAAATAAGTTCTCTCCCCTTCCTCACCAATGGTATCTTCTTGAAACACCAGACAGTGCACTGGCGTGGTTCCCAGTTCTAGGGTAGCCCGAGGGATCTAGGATAGAGACAGAACACACTCTCAGCTCTGTGAATGAGACTTCTTTTACTCAAGCTCTTTGGTACATGCATCACATCCAGGTGCCCAGAGGCCAGTCAACCAAGAGACCTGTGATCTCACTATCATGAAAGCTGGCGGGAAGGGAAGAAGTCTCTGTTTTCTGGGTTGAAAAGCCAAAGTGGACAGGAGCAGCTACAACTTATAACAGCCACAGATCCTCCCCACTCATTCTGGAGGGGTCCAGACCACGTAGGATGACGTCCACTTAGCTGCATCACGTTCTGTGATGTCTGGCTTCCCTGCTCCCCCAGGCCTCCAGGCACTATGAAGGCAGGTTAGCAGATAGGCATTGGCCTCTTGCCCCAGGCTAGTGGCTGGCTCAGTTGCTCTTATGGAAAAGATAATGTAAACATCAACGCACAGGGTATCTGCCGCCCCTGTGTCTCTGATTGTTAAGGTATACCCCAAATATAAAACTTTGGCTTTGTATCCAGATAGCCCATAATCAGAACTTGTAAGACACCACCGACCGACCAACTGTGTGGCAGAAGAGAAAAGGAAGAGAAATGAGGAAATCTAGAAAGGTTCAGCAAAGGAGGCTGTCTCTAAGGCAGACTTAAGACAGTGTGTGGGATTTCAACTCTGCCTGCAATAGAGAAAACCTGGGTTAAAGGCTAAGCTGAGTGAGGCCATGCCATCTAGCACTGGAGGCCACACCAGGTGTGCCAGGCACCACACCATGCTTTCATCAGAGTGTGCACAGTTCTGGCAGCATAGAGGAATGATTGACTGGCCTCCAATGATATTAAGGTTCTGCCACCCATCCCGACCCTACCCCGCCCCATGCTTTAGACCAGCTCCCTGGCTGCCTTAGCACCAGATAGAGCTCAAGCCCTTTCTGATCACCAGGTACCTTCTAGATACTATCCACTACCTTGAGCCAAAGCCCAAGAGGAACCACAAGGACAGCCTCTCTGCCTGACGACATATAAAATTACCCAGGTTTATGTTTGCATGAGTTTGCACAGGAAGGGACCCACTCAGACTCGTGTGGGTGTGAGCACTCAGTCTCCAGCAGGTGGCAATGTCTGTAGGTGGAGCCTCCCTGGGGGAGGAAGGTCACCTGATGGGCTTTATATTCCTGTCATCTTCTTGTTTGCTATTTCTCTCTGTTCATTCTGGAATGAGCTCCTGAATCCACCACCACCCACCACTGTGCTTTCCTGCCTCACTGTGCCCTCAAACCACGAGCCAAGATAGGTTTTTCTTTTGTTGGGTGTTTAGTCACAGTGACAAGAAGAGTAGCTAATGCAAGTTGAGGTGGCAGGTGGTGTCCAGGCAGCACCCCAGTCTGCCTTCTTCTGCACCCCAGGGGCCAGAACTACACAATTAGTATTTTCGTTTCCTAGGGGATGCCACCGTGCAGCCAAATTTAAAATTAGTGATAAGTCTGACTTAAGGGGCGCATGAGCTATACGCTTGTCTCAAGCCATGCAGCCTTACCAGAGTGGGTGTTGTGTTTTCTCTATGAACTTTCCATGGGAATAATTTCATTCCATGAATTGGGCACTGTCTGGCATGCCTTAAGTGCTTGATAAATGGTTGCCACCCCTCCTCACCTTCTTCCCCCTCCTCCTCCTCAGACATGAGCACATCAGTGAAAACACTGTCAGGCTGTGGGCAGTGAGCAATGGATAAATAAGTACTGTGTGCCTTTCAGGCTTCCTGCTGTTTGCGGATCATTTTTTATTCATGTGTGTAGCATGCAGAGGGCTTCCTAAGAGGGGAGAATTTTCAGCCTGAGGTTTTGAAGACAAGGGGCTATATCAGTATAAATCGAGGGCAAGGACGGTAACTGTAAGATGAGGAGAGCAGTGATCTCCAAGGGAACATCACTGGCTGCTGGGAAGTAGAGCCTGGAAGTGGTTGAGAAGCTGGGAGCGCTTCCTTTTCTGGTCTGGTGCTGCCCTCTAGTGGTAGGAGTCACAACCAGCTTGAGTTTCCTCATCCTACCAGAGGGGGCCGGGCAAAGTTAAAAGGAAGACAGCCCAGCTATAGAAACACACACTTAGGAGGGGAAGCCCTGAGGGACATCGTCCCCAAACCCTTCAGTCCTGATATAGTTCTAGGTGACGTTTTAAGGAGATATCCATCGTGTTGTGTGCACCTACCAATGTGTCTGAGAGTCCCAATTCCACAATTCAGATATTCTTAGTCCCGAATGTGGCATTGAGATATTATTGGTCATTTAGAAACTGGGGCATGAGCCAAAGTGGTTTGGTCTGACTGATTCAGCAGTTGTCATGGTAGCATGTATTCACCTCCTCCTAGAACCTGAGGTCACCCCCATCTCCATTATGAAGGTGCTGGGTGGCCTTTGAGCTGCTGCCTCACCACTCCGCGTTTCTGTTTTCTCATCATGATCCTCAGTCATGCTCCTCCGAATTGTTCCCTGACCACAACTTTATCAGGCAAAGATCTGAAGAAGTGGCTGCTCCAGGATGTCAGGGTGAGAGTGACTCTGCTTTCAGACTAGTTTTACAGCTATGAAAAGTGGAGGTGGGCTGGGCCACTATCCTCCCAAAGAGGCAGATGCAGTCACAAGCACGTACCAGCCCAAGAGATAGGAGAGAAACCTTTGCATTCTGAGAATGATCTCTGTATCTCCCCCAATCACACCATTTCCTCAAAGACTGGATTTTAGTCGCGCCTAGAACCCCCAGCTCTGCCCTTCCCTGACCCTGGGTTGTCTTAGAACTGTTAAGGAGTCAAGGCTGTCATGTGAGACCTCTGTCCTCTGGTGCCCTCCTGAGGCTGGGCTCTAGATCCTCCCCTGTCACCTTGTCAAGGACAGCCAGGAGTGCCTGCTGCTTGCATTTCCCTTTGATTAGCACCTCGGATGCTATTTGCACTCTCTGAAATATTCCGTGCTTTAGACACAGTCTCTAGGGGCTGGACAGGTGACACACGGATGGTGAAGTGTTTGTCTCGCAAGTGTGAGGACCTTAGTTCAGAATGTTAGAACCCGTGTAAAGCCAGTTTCCAGTGGTCCTGAGGTGAGACGGGAGAATCCCTCAGAAGCTGGTGGCCTGCTCTCCTGGTATACAGAGCAAGGACTAGTACATTCTGTAGCAAGCAAGGTAGACAGTGAGATGAACTCCTAAGGCTGTTCTTTACCTCTGTGTGTGCACCAAGGCAGGTGTTGTGTGTTTGCATTCACATATTCAAACACTTGCACACACATACATTGTACACACAGATGGGCTCGCCCCCCCATCTCCCGCCTCTCAACACAGTTTAAAAAGAAAGATAGTTTTTAGAATTTTTTCTCACTTGTTCCTGAGATTTCAGTCAATAGGAAATATATGAGTCTTCTCTAACTACTCATTTTAAAAGATGAGCCTTACACACAGGACTCAGCTAAATGCACATCACTGTTTCTCAGAGGATAATAGAGGTGCTGGCATGGGCCATCTTGGCAATCATGATAAAAATGTAGCAAGCATTTTACTGTATGTAAAGGAACTGTGAAAGGCCTTTGATGCTCATTAATCACTTAAACCTCAAAAGCAGCCCTGCAAGGCAGGACTTTTATTACAACCACTTTAAGATGAGTGTGTGGAGGCCAGAGGCCACAGGCCACACAGCTGGTGAATCCAGACCCTGCCCCCCCATCCCCCACCCAGCCCCAGGGTCAGAGTTCTGGAATTCACTGCTGGGCTCTCCTCCTCTGTTGCTGATCTACCCTCAGATCATTCTTCACTGAGTATGGGTTTGAAGAAAGGGATATGGTGACAGAAGAAATTGGTCACAAGTATAGTTATTATAAAGTGAACTAGGAAAATGGTGGTGTTTCTGTGTTTACTGTGTTCTCTGAAATGAGCAGCTCTTACCTGGGATGAGCCTGTGCCCTTCACTTTCAAATGAGAGCCAAGTCTCGTAACATTCTGATACAGAGAAAGACAAGAGCTAGAAGGGAAGGTCACCTTTTTCTTCACAGGATGATGTCTCTGCCCTAGGCAGACAATCCCCACAGAGCCACAAGTTGATGGCTCTGGTGAGCAGATATTATCTATCCGTTCAGCCATCTTGGGAGGTGTGGATGAGGAGGTGAGGAGTAAAGCCATGGACAACAGTGGGAGCTGATGTTTCTCATCTGTGCCAGGGTCACAGCAGACTGACCAGGTAGTGGCTTTTCTTACTACAGCCCCCTAAAGTTGATCTTGCTACTCTGCCCCTTTCCGATGGAGGACCCAGGCTGGCAATGCTAAGGGATGTAGCAGGCCTTTCAGCAGCAAAGTGATCCTTGGGCTGGAGCAGTCTGCTCTGTGACCCCGAGGTCCATGCCAGCTCCCTTTGAAGGGCTGGGAGAGCCTCCCTCCTGCATTTGTACAGATGTAGTTAGCCTGAGAACCTTGCAAATGGCTGCTGCCTTTTCACAGCAAAGTTTGGAGTTTGATTTGACCTCAGTCTTCCATCTCTGTGTGTGAACTCCCTGGAAACCCAGTTCTGCAAAGGGTTTTTAAAGCTGACATCTAGAAGTCACAAATAAGGGTCCAAGCAGCTGGAAACCCAGTTCTGCAAAGGGTTTAAAGCTGACATCTAGAAGTCACAAGTCAGGGGCCAAGCAGCTGACATTCTGTGAACTACAAATCTCCTTGGATAAATCTGCAATGAGGGCAGCTGACTGCTTTGTTAAAGGAACCTTAAGATCGCAGGCAAAAATCACATGGTGCTTAGCTTGCTACAGAATCACTCAACAGATAGTGGTGTGTGTGGGGGGTGGGGTGTGTTTATGTGTGGGTGTTTGTGTGTGTGTATTCACAGTCATTTTCTCCTATGAAAAATAGAAATATCCAACTTAACACATTTTGATAAAAATAAATGCTCACTGAACTGTAAACAATGCATAGACAAAACTGTGGACATACCTCCTTTTACAGCCCCACCCACCTCCTTATTAACCATAAGATCAGTAATAATAGGAGCTAGAAAGATGGATTCATGGGTAAAGTGCATGCCACACAACCATGAAGACCTCATGAATGCACACAGCACACACGAACACACACAATGTACACCATGACCACCACCAGCAGCAGCAGTAGCACTATAATCTGGTCAGTTCTAGGACAAGATAGGAAGAGGAAAGAGGAGCATCCTGCAAGTGAGGGGAAAGATGAACCCTCACACCCAAGGTCAGCCCAAGGTCATCATGTGACCACCATACACACGCCCTGGCACATGTATGTGCACAGAACCACGTAGTGATGGTAATAATAATTCTCTTGTCTCTCAATCCTGGTAGCTTCCTTTCTAACTTCTGTAAGATTTATTTCCCTAGCCTCCAGCACAGCCTGTCTCCATAGTTACAGCTCACTGATTTCATTTTGCCACCTTGGATCCAGACATACAGACATAGCCTCGATTGTCTTCTTTAAGATTTGTCCGTAATTACTGTGACTTGTTGGCAGTGATTGTCCTGTAAGTGATCAGTGTTTTCTGCTACATAAAAATTCCAGAATGTATGGACTCCAGGTTATCTGAGCAGACATTTTATTTTCAGATCTGGGGTCTGACAGAGTGCTGTTACAGGCATTGTTGGGTGGGTCTTCTAGTACACATGATACGGTTGTTTCTTTTTTATTAATTAAATGTATGTAGGTACCCAGAAGAGGGTGTCAGATCTCACTACAGAGGGTTGTGAGCCACCGTGTGGTTGCTGGGAATTGAACTCAGGACCTCTTACATCAGTCAGTGCTCTTAACCGATGAGCCATCTCTCCAGCTTATGGGTACATGTTTTATGCAATACTTCCTGATAGCGAGAGCCAAGGGTCAAAAGACTGATTTATCACCCACTGTTTTTTAGATAGTGTCAAAGTTTTGCTAGTGTGATCACCTTGCTTGCCTATAACATGTCACAGACAGAGTGACTTGATACACTGTTGTCCATAATTGGTCACGAAAATGAACATAGCCAGGCCGAAATCCTTCATGAAGGGGCAATCTTATTGATTGATTGATTGATTGATGGTTGGTTGATTGATTGATTAATTGCCTTGTTGATTTCTGGAGAGTGCCTGAGTTCTTGATTCATGATGTCCTCACCCCTTCAAAGTCAGTGTGAATGGTTGAGTCCTTTTCTAGATGTGATCTCTTTGGTCATTATGGTGGCTTCTAACCTATCCCTTCTTTACCCTCTATATCTGAAGGTCCTTTCAGTCACCTTCAGGCACATGGGTATGTATGTATTATACTACATGTATAATTACATGCATTAATATAGTATATAATAATATAGTTTGTAGTGACCCAGTATCTACCATTACTTTTGCAGATCACCTAGTTTGGTAGGATGGTGCACACTTCTAATCTCAGCACTTGAGAGGCAAGTGCAAGTAGACTCAGAGTTCAAAGCCAGCCTACAGAGCAGGTTGCAGGACAGTCTGGGTTACACAGAGAAATCCTGTCTCCAAAAGCAAAGCAAGCAGTTGCCTTATTAGAGCTGGCGATAGTTAGCAGATAAAGCATATCTCCCAGAGTCCTAATCCCCAACACCATGGAATGCAGCCCACCTAAATCTCCATGCTCAATGGGCAGAGACAGGGGATCCTTATAGCACACTGGCTAGAAAGGCTGGCTGAATGAGTGGCCTCCAGGTGCAATGAGAGACCCATCTCTGTAAAGTACAGACTATTCAAGAAAGATTCCCAACATTAATCTTTGGCCTCCAAGAGCACATGCACACACACACACACACACACACACACACACACACACGTGCACATGTATGTGCATGCACCCAATACACATGCTCATAACACACATGCTCACACACACACACACACACACACACACACACACAGAGAGAGAGAGAGAGAGAGAGAGAGAGAGAGAGAGAGAGAGAGAGAGAGAAAATAGAGTATTTACTTAATTGACAGCTTTATTTCCATCCATCTGCTACCATAATTCCCTTGAGGATGACAGTTGTAGACATCTTTGGGGACCTTAATTTTGCCTACCAAAATAGCAACAAAAAACTTAACTTTTGAGACCATTTCTCCTAGCTGCAATTACATATTCTTGTTTTCTGTTGCTACTAAAAGAACATGGCAAATAGGTTGGTTTGTTGGCTTGTATATTCTAGAATACAAACCTCACAAGGACCAAGATGTCTATTTTGTTCCCTGCCATAACCCCAGTCCCAGGCATAGGGTCTGTCACAGGTATGTGACCAGCACACAGTGCTGACTGACAAACAGTACTTAAAAGTCTTTCTAACATGGTACTTACTTGACAAGAGCCTTGGCCTATTTTGCTTTATTCCCCAGGGCCTAAGTGGCTAGTATTAAATTTGAAAAATTTAAAGCAGGAAGAAAGTAGTGTCAGTATGGAAAGATGTCTCTGGGCATCATTTCCTTGAGACCACTATGGTTCACGGTAGGGCTAACCTGGCATGGATAAAATGCTGCCACTCTATGTGGGCGCATCAAAATAATTCACATCTGTTTCCTAAACCTCCTTTATTTACCATTTTCATTGTCTTAATCTTGGTAGATAGATAGATAGATAGATAGATAGATAGATAGATAGATAGATAGATAGATAGGTAGGTAGGTAGGTAGGTAGGTAGGTAGGTAGGTAGGTAGGTAGGTAGATAGATAGATAGATAGATAGATAGATAGATAGATAGATAGATAGATAGATAGATAGATGTGTATAGATATAGATAGATGATAGATATAAATAGATGTATATTGATATAGATAGATGATAGATGGATGGATGGATGGATGGATGGATGGATGGATGGATGGATGGGTGGGTGGGTGGGTGGATGGATGGATGAATGCCATAACTTGGAGTCTGGAAAAATACAACTAATAGTTTTGCTTGCTAAATGGTTATGTTCCAACTGCTTACTAGGTATGAATATCCAAACAACATAATAATTGCTTGAAAACCGATATACATACATTGAGGAAAATCTATCTTAGCAATCCTCATCTCTAACAACTGGTGAGCATCCCTTTGTCCGTTTGAGAACCACACAGCTTCCCAGAGCCAAGAGAAGTACGCAGACGCTGTCATCTTTATTTCCTGTCCCTAACTGAGTCCCACAAGTGCTTTCCCTCCTAGAATCTATAGAAAACTCAGTTTTCAAAGACTGGAACTCATACACACAGAGAGACAGACACACACTCCACGCAGCAACAGTGACAACAACAGCTAATGAAAAATAATGAAGACATGGGGTTGAAAAGGATCAAGGAAGGGGCACCTGGGAGAGGCAGGCTGGGGGAAATGAAAGGGGGAAATGGCACCACTGTGTTATAATCTGAAAAGTAGAAAAGTAAGTCTATTGTGCTAAAAACAGAAGGAAAGAGTTGGGGATCACAGAAAGGGGTAATGTGAGCCCACAGCTGGAACCATGGATCTGGAAGGCTGATTACACAGTCGAAAGCACTTGCTCTTTAAGACGATCCGACTTTGGTTCCAAACATCCAGGATGGTTGGTGACTCACAACTACCCTTAAGTCTAGTTCCAGGTTATCTGACATCTTCTCCCAGCCTACTTGGGCACTTGCATGCATGTGGTGCACATACATACACCTAGACACAGACATGTATGCATAAAAGTTATTGTACAGTATCTGGTGAGTTTGAGGCCCCTCCGCACCCTATTTGGCAGCTGCAGATGTAGGCTAAGTTTAAGGTGGTCACAGCTTCAATACCAGCATCCTCTGTTTTCTCCTGGCACACTGCTTCCTCCTCGAAAGTATATTGCTACTAGAAAGCAAGGGCCCCAATGCCCTTGACAGGTAACATCAGAGAAGCAAATAAACGCTGATGAGAATAGAAAATTGCAGCTCTGGGGCTTCTGTCTCAGCTATCCAACACTCACTCATAAGAACCCCTTAATGGACTGGAAGCCGTGGTTTCCGGCCCTTTGCTTGTGATGTGTTTAACCACATGCTGCAGACAAATGACGGAACATTTGAGAGCACATCTATCTACAGTAGGTTGAAGAGATTACTGGGGACTTGGGATGTAAAGTGGTTTGGGTTATACAGGGTAGGGGAAAGAGGACAACCCTGGATTGGTGGTTTCCTGGCTTTCTTTCTCCGGTCCTTCCTCAGCATGCCCTTCCTGTGGTGTACAGAAACCAAGCAGTCAGCAGAGGGCATGCTTGAGCCACAAATGTGAGAAAAACAATGAAAAACATTCCTTTGAGACCCAGACCTGTCCAACACAGGGTTGTTACAGCCAGGTGCCTGATACTACCTCTCACCTCTCAGGCAGAACATTTTGAGGCACTTTGCTAATAAATAAACAAACAATAGCTTGATGCAAGGAGAGCTGGGGAGACAAATTCACAAATAACGTTCTGTGAAATCCGTATGTACCTCATACTTTCCCAAGGACACCTTGTTCCACGGCCGCTCCATCTGAGATCTTGTGCCTCCTGATGGTAAAGGGCTGTTCTCACATAATTCTCTCAGGCTGTTATAGAAAACACTTCAAAACTAGCTTGCTGTTGATTTCCTGTGACATCTCCCTGAGCCATTGGCCCCCAGAGAGGCTAGGGAGGTACTTCAGGGGTAGAGCAGTGGCCTGTCATACACTGGACCCTGGGATCCTCCCTGTGTTGCTGTGAATATGAGCATGCATGTGTACACACATACATATACAAATACACACATATACACATACATACATACACATATACCCACACATTCATACACATACATACACACACACATAAACACACATACATACATGTACACATGCACATACACACATACATACATTTACACACAAATACACACATATACATACACATACACACACATACACACATACATACATACACACATGCATGCACACATACATACACACATGTATTTACACACACATACACACATGTACACACACATACACACCTACATACATATGCACACATACGCATACATACACACATACATACATACACACATGCATGCACACATACATACACACATACACACATGCATTTACACACACATACACACATATACACACATGTACACACACATACACACCTACATACATATGCACACATACGCATACATACATACACACATGCATGCACACATACATACACATACATACACACATACATTTACACACACATACACACATACACAAACATACATACACACATACACAAACATACATACACACATACATTCACACACATTCAGAGACATACACACACACATACTCACACATACACATGCACACACAAACATATGCACACATCAGCTTCTGCACACACCACTCTTTGTTCAGCTATCAATACCTATCTACATGGTGACAAAGCAGACTGACATGCTCATCCTGTGGATAATGTTCCTTTACAAAGCTAACATGTCTTCCCTTTTGAAGCTTTCCCCTTAAATAAGAATAGCTGGGAGCTTTGGGGTCAGTGGCTGTCCTTAGAGCATTCTGAGACAGATTAATTCTTTGTTGGCAGTCTATTCTTGTGATACAAAGCATTATGTTTCATTGTGTCTGTCTTACTGTCTACAGGCCAAAATCAAGTGATTGCTGTGGGGCTTAGTGTTCCTATTTTTAAAGACCCAGTTTCCTTTGCCAAACACTTAGAAACATTTGGACTTGGGTTTACAGCTTCTGAAGTTTTCTTTTTGGCTCTTTCCGTAAGTCACTAAGCTCTGTGAAGACCAGGATTCTTAACTATTTGAAGTCCCGTTCTGAGTCTCCAACCCTGAGGTTAATGCTTGGCTCATGGAAGGAGCTTGTAAGTGTGTTAGCCAGTTTACATCGCTATGGCAAAACACCCAGAGAAACAACTTCGGGGACAAAGAATTTATCTCGGCTCATGTTTCCAGAGGTTTCAGTCCATGGTCACTTGGTTTTATTGATTCTGGGCCTGTACTGATGGAGAAAGCCATGGCAGAGCTGCAGGCTTCGTGATGGACAGAAAGTAGATTGGGGATAAGATGAGACTATATAATGCACGCCCCCAGTGAACCATGTCCGCTGAGCCCCACCTCCTAAGGAACCAATCAGTAGACAAACGTGTCTTCCTGTGAGCTTAGGCTCCCATTGTGACACTGATTCCCACAGACCCTCCAGCACCCACTACTCCAGACCATCTATCTGTCCCCATTGGAGACTACTGTCTTTGTCATGAAGGATTGCTACTTAATTATTATTCAGTGAGGGCTGGGGGATGATCAGTACCTGAGAAGTGCTCTGAAGATGGCAGTTTAATTGAGCAGCTATAGCCTGTGAGTTTTACTTTAGGCTTGGTGACTTTTTCCAAGGATTATCTAAAACTTTATGCAGAACCTATGTACTATACTTGCCAGGCAACTTGACAGCCAAGGTCTGTCATCCCATCAGGTGTCACAGGTAGGCTTGGTTCCTAAACAGCCATCATCACCGTGACATTGATTCCACCATGGCAGGAGGTGGCAAAACTGAAACTATCCAGTGTCTTCTCAATATGTACCCTTGTGTGATATTTGTTGTATTTAGAGATTGTAAACATCCCGTTTTATTTGAAAATATTTTGTGGATTAGACCTTTCTCGCTTTCGAAGAATTCTTGAGTTTGTATGAGTGTGTGGAATCTTTTCAGAAGAAAGAAAGAAAGAAAGAAAGAAAGAAAGAAAGAAAGAAAGAAAGAAAGAAAGAAAGAAGGAAGGAAGGAAGGAAGGAAGGAAGGAAGGAAGGAAGGAAGGAAGGAAAGAAAGAAAGAAAGAAAGGAGGGAGGGAGGGAAGAAAGGGAAGAAAGGAAGGGAAGGAAGGAAGGAGAAAGGAAAAGGAAAGAAAGAAAAAAAAGAATGTTGTGCTGATAGAAAGGGAAAGAATATGTTTGGGCAGATGTGTAGTCAGGAGGTATAGAGAAAGGGGGAGCCTCTGTGGGCACATGCTGAAGCATCCCTTCCCCCTGAGGAACCAGCCACACAATGACAGGATAGTATAGAACAGAGTTTATTCAGGGCATGGGGAGGGGAGTTAAGAGGGTGGTACAGGCAGAGAAAGTGGGGGGAGAGAGAGAGAGAAAGAGGGTGGGGATACAGGAGTAGAGGCTGTCTATGAGTACCTGGAGAGAGAGCAGGAAGGGGAATAGGGAGATTGGGGGAGGGGAGAGAGCACAGAGTGGGATCAAAAAGGCAAAAGCAAGAGAGCTGAGGAGGTGAACAGCCCCTTTCACAGTGCGGCAGGCACACCTGGCCATTGCTAGGTAACTGTTGGGTGGAGCTTGACAAAATGCTGAGAAAGAGAGTATTGCAAAAATGAATGTAAAGACAATTGTAAAAATCCTTTCAAAATTTAGTGTGTGTGTCTGTGCATGTGTGTGTGTGCATGTTTATGTGTCTGTACCTGTGCATGCATGTGTGTGTGTGTATGTGTAGAATGCATGTGCATACAGGGAGGATGTGCATATATAGGTATAGGTATAGGTATAGGTGTGTGTGTGTGTGTGTGTGTGTGTGTGTGTGTACATGTATGTGTGTGCATGTGGAGGCTAAAAGTTGAGTTTGTGTGTCCTCCCTGGTTGCTCTACCTTATTTTTTGGTCCATGGTGCATCACTGAATCTAGATCAATGAAGGAATTAAGCTAGGTTGGGTGACTGATGCACTCCTATGACCTATATGTCTCCACCCTCCTAGTATTGGGGTTACAGCCTGGCTGCCATGGTTGGCTCATATGTGCATGCTAAGGAGCCAAGCAAGGGTCCTTGTACTCATATAGGAGGTACATTGCTAACTGAGCCACCTCTCAAGCACTCCTCTCCTTCTTAGTGGTGATAAACTACTTAATGATAGATTTGGATTATTTCAGTATTTCTGATTGATGTGGCCCAAAATCCTCTAAAGGGAAGAGACATGGGAGGGGGTGGGTATATATGCCTGTTAGAGCAGTCTATCAAATTCCTGTAGACAGGCTGAAGAGATGGCTCAGGTGTTAACTGTGCATGTGTGTATGTAGAAGGTCTCTTGTAGAGGATCCAGCTCTTGTTTCCAGGATGTCCATCAGGTAGCTCAAACCACCGATAACTCCAGCTCCAAGGCATTCAATGTCTCCCTCCCAGATCCTGAGGCCACACCACTCACGTGCATATAGCTACTCATGATTTAAAACAAAACCTAAAACAAGCAAAATGCTGGGGAATTCTGCCCTGATAGCAGTATTTGCATGGAGTTCTCAGAGATGAAAAGTATATAATGTTATTTTATAATAACCAGGTATCTTGCCTGGCCAGCATAACATCCTTTCACCGCTGGAGATTTTGCTCCTTGAAGAGCTTCTATGTTTTAACCTAACCTTTTGTTTTCTTCTTTCAGGAATCCTGTTCACGATGTTGGTATTTGGACCAGCCTGTGGATTTATTCTGGGCTCCTTCTGTACCAAGATCTATGTGGATGCGGTCTTCATTGACACAAGTAAGGAGCAGACCATAGTTTCTAAGTGCCCTTGCAAGCACTTCCATTCGTATAAGGGAGTCTTCAGCCTGTGGCTGTTTAAGACCCCCCCACTAAGCAACATTCTTGCATTGCTCCACTTTTTATTTCTACGACATATATGGCTGAGATAATCAAGTCAACACCAAGAAGGGCCTATTCTGGCTCATGGTTTCAGAGTCCATGTTTGGGTGGCATGTTGAGTGGGGGGACGTCTTGGTAAGACACCACTTCTGAGGAGCATGAGGTAGAACAGAACAAATTACCACATGATGGCTGCGAAGGGAAAACAGGAAAAACCCAGGGTCAAAAGCATCCTCAAAAGCACATCACAGCAACCCAACGTTTGCCAGAGGGCTCCATTTTCCATCTTCCGAAGGTGTGTATTCACACACACACTCATGCACGCAGATACACGCATGCAAAGCACAAATAAAACTCAATGCATCTTAAGCAAAGCTTGCTGTGTTTTTAATGAGAAGAGGACATATGTTTCTCAGTTGCTCTGGGCTTCGCATCTGTGATTGTGTAGTTAAACCATGTGGCTGTCTGGGTAAACGATACTGCTCTTAGTTACGAGTCTCATTGCTGTGACCAAGTACCTCATGTGATGGCTAATCTTGGTCATGAACTTGACACATGTGGGGAAAGTGGACCTCCAATAAGAAATTGATTCCATCTGATTGGCCTACAACCTGGAGTATCTGTGGAGCAATTTCTTGATTGCTAAGCTAACTGATATAGGAGAACCCAGCCCACTGTGGGCAGTACCATTCCCTAGGTAGGTGGGCCTATAAGAAAGGTAACTGGATATGGGCCTGAGTATGAACCAATAGCAGCATTCCTTCATAGTGTCTGCTTCAGCCCCTGAATCCACGTTTGTGCATTCAGGTTCCTGCCTTGAATTCCTGGCCTCACTTTTCTCTTTAATAACAATGATAGAACATCACCAAATATATGATGAAATAGACCCTTTCCTCCCAGATTTGTTTTGTTTGAGGTCAGAGTGTTTTGTCTCTGCAAAAGAAAAGCAAAAGAAAACACTTGACATTTTGGGAGAGGAAAACTTTATTTTGGTTTACAACTCTGAGAAGTCTACCACAGTGGGGAAGACGGGGCAGCAGAAGTGTGAAGCTGCTGAGCACAGTGTAGTCATAGTCAGGAGGTGGAGAGCAATGGACCATCATACTTGGCTGTTTGCGGCTTCCTGCCATCTTGGTAACAGGGAAATTTATTGAGAATTTCGTACATGGATATAATGGATGGATGGATCAAGGCCATTCCCATTCCCTCTCTCCTCCAGTTGCTTCTATATTTACCACTTTTCTCTCCAAACTTCATGTGCTTGTATTCTCTCTCTCTCTCTCTCTCTCTCTCTCTCTCTCTCTCTCTCTCTCTCTCTCTCTCTCTCTCTCATTCTCTGTCTCTCTCATTCTCTGTCTCTGTATGTCTCTATCTGTCTCCTGTCTGTCTCTGTTTCTCTGTCTATCTCTCTCTCTCCCCCACCCCCTCTCTCTAACTCACCTCCAAACCCAGTTAATGTGTATGAGTATAGAACCACCCGCTAGACAGAGCTTGAGTAGCCTTATGGGGTCACACACCCAATGAAAACTTACTCTTCCTTCCCAGCCAGCATTAGTTGCCAGTGGCTACCCAGCTAAGAGCAGAACATCCTGAGCATGCCCAGTCTATGCTGGGATTTAGCCTGCCCTGATGGTGTGCATGTTTTGTGTGCACTATCACAACCACTGTGTTCTTGTGTACAACAGCCTTGTCATGTCCAGCAAATAATGTGTCACTCCTTGAAATCCCCCCAGGGCCCCTTTCTACTTGTCATACTTCTATGGGCTAAACACACATATTCAAGCTTTCAAACCTAGCACTCACATACAAGAAAGAATATAGCGCTTGTCTTTGGGTTACCTCACTCAAAATGATTATTTCTGGCTCTGTCCATTTCCCCATGTTTCACTTTTCTTCACATCTTCATTTTCTTCACATTTCCTTAAGGTTCTTGAGGGTTGTTGCTTCCTCTGACCACAAGAGGGCAGAAAAGCGTCACAAATTTATCCCTTTTAGTCATGCCAGAAGCTGCTACCGACAGTGGGTAAGTGGGTGGATCTTCCACCTCAATAGATAATCCCTCATGGCATACCCAGAGGCTTGTCTCCCAGGTACCTTCCATCAAGTTGGCAAAGGGGATTGATCCAGGCTGTACTGTGGTGACAGATAGTCCTCAGATTTTAGTGATTGCATGTGCTGAAAATTAATTTTGGAGATAACCTGTTCAACACAGATTGGTGTTAGAAAGAGGAGGGGCTTAGCTCACCACAGCTGCTTTGGGGCCCAGGCCGACAGATGTTTATCCTGATTCCAGTGTTTACAATTTCCAGACAGGAAGCCTTACACATTATACATTGGTCCTTAAAGTCTGTGATCAGAAGTAATGCATCCTCTTCTATCCCCTAATCCATTACCAAAGCAAGTCCACAACAATGGTGTCATACATGGAGTGGCCCATGAAGGAAATGTCTTGTCTCAAAACTAATGTTTTGGGTTTTTTTTTTTTTTCCTTTTAGTTTTTGGCTGTGCTGGCCTGTCTGTAGACCAGGCTGGCTTCAAACTCACTGAACTATGTCTCTGCCTCCCGAGTTCAGGAATTAAAGCATGTGCCACCATACCTGGGCTGTTGTCTCATGGTTCTTAAGTGGGTTTGGGACTCAGGAGCAGCTTTAGTGGGATGTAACCAAGTCTGCAGATCAAAAAGGAGAGGATACTCCTCAGAGCCCATGCAGTAGTGGCTAGACTGACCCTTCTGGTCCTCCGGGAGTCGGTCATCAGTCCTCCTGTAGAAAGGATGAACAAGAACACCCGAAGTAAGGAGCCACCGCATTTTATAAGCTAGTCTTTGGGGTGACGTCATGTAATGTCTGCAGCATTCTTTACTGGAAAAGAGCCAGTTCCACAGGTCCAGGGTTAAGCAGGATTATTATAAAAGAATATGAATTCCAGGAGGAGGCAGGCATTTGGTGGGCAGTGTTAGTTGGGGTTTCTGTTGCTGTAAAGCGTTAATATGACCAAGGAAACTCTTATAAAGGAAAATAATTGAGGCTGGCTCACAGTTCAGAGATCTGGCCCATCATTGTCCTGGCAGGAAGCATGGCGGCATGCAGGTAGACATGGTGCTGGAGAGGTGGCTGAGAGTTCTGCATCTGGATCCACAGACAGAGGAAGTCACTGAGCCACTGAGACCTCAAAGCCCAGTGACACCTGTCCTACAATAACACCACATCTACTCCAGCAGGACTCCTATGGGGCTCTGGAGCACATTTGATTCAAACCACCACAGGGGTATCAACTGAGATCTGTGAACATCCCTGTGTTCACAACTGTTGTGACCACTACATAAAGGAGAACAGTGGACTGCTACATAGTTCCTTCAGTAAGGAGGCTGCATTCCCTTCCTCTCCTCTCCCTGCAGGCAGATGGGGGTTGGGGGAAGCTGTAGCTGCTTCTTGAGCTGATCTGTTCTCGGGATCAATAAGAACTCTCAGTCCCCGGGCTCCCAATCCATCATCTCTTGACAGTGCTAAATTTACTAATTCACCCCAAAGAAATAATGTGGTCTTAAATCCAATCAAGTTGCTCTCTGATTCAGTCCATTAATCCCACTGATATATTTACTTGTCTCTAATGATGTAACAAATTTCCAAGTAGAAAATAAAATCAGATGCTGCCTTATTTATTCTTGCCAAGTTCTAGGCCTGTACAGGAAGGGATTAAATGCCCCTGTCCTCCCGCAGCCTGGCCCTTTAAAGTCCACTCTAACAAGCAAGCTGAGGAGCACACTCTGAAAAGCCAACTGCTCCCTCATGCAGACAGAAAAGCTAGCTCCCACTGGTATACCAAGGGCAGCACCATCCAGGGGCAGCCAGGGGCTGGAGGAGAATGGAATCTCCTTGGGAAATTCGCCTTGGAAAGCCATGAGTGGTATATTTTGTATTGGGCACACCAGAAATGACCCATCAAGCTGAGGCCTAGGCAGTGGTCAGAAAGAACCCTAAGCAACACTCTTTCAGGCCTTTCATCAATTAGTAAGGAACATAGATCTCAGGTCTGGAAGTGGAGGAGCCTGAATCTCAGATCCAGAAGAGGAGGGACCGGCCCCGCCCAGTGGAGGCACATCTGTATACAAACCAAGTCTCGGGAGCCATTTGGCAGATTTTTCCCACCAGTAATCGCCTCTACCCAGACTTCGTGAAAGAGCCTCCTATCTCAGTGCCTGCAGAAACAATGGATAGAGTGACAGCTGGGAGCACTGTACCTACAGGCCCTCAGCTTTCCAAGAGGATGACAGCAACTAAGGACCCCTTAGAGTTGTCATCATCTCTTCTCGTCCCCTAAGCCCTGTGAGAAGTTAAGCAACCTCCTCCACATTTGATTGGCATCGATGCCTCTCCTGTACACCTCAGACGAACACTTTTCCTTACTGTCTTGGTGTCTTACTGATGGGAGACTTCCTGAGCACAAGGTGACCAAGGAACAGTTTCTGAGAGGGTGTCCTGTGAATCACACTGCTTCTTAAAGGTTCCGGAAGGTCGGTGCTGATTCTCACCACTAGAGGGCAGAAGAGCACCACTAATTCTGTTAGAGACTCAGCTTGGAAAATCTCCTTTCCCAGCAGTTTTTGTTTCTGCTCCTGTGGCAGAACCTTGTTGAGTTTGGGGGCATTTGGCTGCGTTTTGAGACAGGAACTCTCAGTTCTTTGGGGGTCCCCTATTTTGTTCTCGCTTCCTGAAATAGCTCTTCTTTAGGGCTGCCCGCCATATACAAATGCTACATTCTGTGGGAATGTCTGTATGCATGGCCCCAAGTGCATCCCTGGAATCTGGGGTTGGGGGACATGTAGGGAAGGTAATCACTGCCTTCCCTGGAGTTTATGGGGAGGTGGCAAAGGTGCCCATGGAAAGCCTGTGCTGTGGGACAAACGGAGGGCTAAGGAGGCAACAGTGCACAGAGAAAGGAGGTTTGGCTGGAACCTGGGAGTCAGTGCAGCTACTGGAATCGGGAGCAGGTTGCTTGCAGGAATGAGCCAGCAGTCTGGGAGAAGGTCTGAAGGAAAAGGGGGAGGGGGAGGGAGAGGGGGAGGGGCAGAAGTAGGGGGAGATGGGGAGAGGGAAGAGGTACACTCATCTGGTCAGGTTCAGGTACAGGACTCAGTGGCTGGTGCCTTTCAGCTGTGTTTGATCCTGCATGGCTCCACTGCTCCCTTTAAGGCAAATAGATTTCTCCTGTGAGAGCTGGGGGAAAGGGGATGACCAGGCTTTCAGAATTCCTTTTTTTAGAATCTCTTGGTGAAACTAAAATTCGAACATGAACAGAACCTTGAGGACAGGGCTCAGTTTCAGGGTGTACCCCTAAGCACTGACTGGACTAGCATTGGTTTCGTGGGTTTATTAAAGGGAGATTTAGGAACAGCAGCTACTGTGATTAAGTAGTCATTAAAGGTGTGCGTTTGCTGTCTTGGGAGCTTGGGACCCGGTAGGGGAGTGTAGCTTCTATTTGATAAAGCGTTGTGGGTCCTTTTGAGAGTCCAGACCGTGTATATCCAAACCACACTTCCATGGGCTTTATGATTCTAGGGCATCCATCCTTCCTTGAGCCTCTGTGTGGATAATGCAAGAGAGCCACACATTCAACCCAGACAGTATCTTGAATAAAGGAAGCGTGCAATAAAGGTTAGATATAATGGGGCATCTGAGAAGTCTACTAGCATCTGCAGCTACAAAGGGGTCCAGCATGGATGGTTTCACCCCTGACTCCCAACTCTTCCTCTCAGCCTAGCAACTCGCCTCCCTGAAACCTGTACTTAGTCAGAAGGTTTCCCCCTCCCTTGGGCAGAAACCTTTCCCAAGCTGTTTGAACCTCACCAGCATACGTGTGGACACTTGTCCCGAGGCACACGCACACCAGCTGGCCCTGCAGACAGCTGCATGGCATTGGCAGCTGCAGCAGATGCTGGAGCCTGAGCCCATGTGCTCATGGGAAAAGGTCACCAGCTAGACGTTCTGCTCTGCCTTTTGAGAGGACTAGCATTGCAGTCGGCTTCCTCCGTTTTTGGATTCATTAGCTGGATGGCTGGGATCTGGAATGTTCCACACCCTCACCACCTTCACTTTCTAATTAGGTTTGTCACTTAATGATACTCTTGAAATTCCCGAGTCCCATAGCAAAAGTCTGATCACATAGTTTAAGCAAATAGGTACATGAACTTAAAAATGCCGGGAGAGCCATAATGGCCCTCAGTATGGCCCAAGAGAAAGAAGTGACTGTCCCCAATTTGCTTTGAGCCACAGTTCTCACCGTCTCGTGGGTAGGCCTGTTAATGAGATGTGTGCTGGTTTCTTCCTTCTTCTGATTTTCTTCTTTTTTACCTTAGGAATGGGGACAAAGCCCTGACAGGCTCCTTGGAGTCACTTGCTCTTTGCAGAGGTGACAGACAACTGTTAATATCTTGCTCCCTTTGTTTAACAGAACTAAACAAACAATAAAAGCAACCCAGAGGCCAGATGCCTCTTAGAGGGATGGATCCTGGGGTAGGAGAGGTGGCTAAGTGGATAGTGGGCTTTCTATGTGAGCTGGACGACTTGAGTTTGAATCCCTATCGCCCATGTGAAAATGCCAGGCACGGCTATGTACAAGGCCTAGAGCCCAGCATTAGAGGGCAGTGACAGACAGACAGATCCCCAGAGCGGGATAGCCAACCAGCTCAGCCAAAGCAGTGAGCTTCCGGGTCAGTCAGTGTAAGGCCCCGTCTCAAAGCAATAAAGTACAGAAGACAAAAGAAGACGTGGGCATCATCCTCTGGTCTCCACAGGGCCGATGCAAACGAACACACATGCACACACACACCATATAACACACACAATTGAATGGGTCTTCTAAGGAGGGAGAGTCTGTATACATGTCTGAGACACTTGCAAAGAGAGTCTCAACCGTGTCCCTTCCAGATAGCAAACTGTGTTGGGGTTTCAGTTTCTTTCAAAGTCTCCCCCTTCTGATTGGCAGAACCCCCCTGAGAACGAAATCCTGATTCCCCAGCACCTGGAGTATCCAAGGGTAGACAAGTAGCTGCAGAGCCCTTTCTCGATCGACCTGTTGCTTCTAGCATGTTGCCCACCACAGCTCGAGCTGTCCGCTCAGCCTGTCCCAGCCTCCACTCTATTCTGATTCACGGGTGCCACCATCCCTGTATCTTATATCATCCGTGCATTGATGCGTCTGAGTAAAAGACTGGCGCTTTTCAGTTTTGCTCTGGACATCTTGCCAGCAGCCGCCTTCAAACGGGCTGAAACCAGGTTTTAAAAATCAATACAGGAACTAGAGCTGGCTGGAAAAATTAGGTAGATTCTCGAGCTTTGCTACCCCATTCCCAGCTGCAACCATTTGCTGCTGTCTAGGCCTCTCCAGGACTGCCACAGGGAAGGATGTATATTCTCCAAGACATTGGTACTAGAATGGGTAGGCTACACTGTGCAACAGTAACAAATATATCCCCCAATCTGTGGCTTAGGGTAGTAGAACTTTCATCTTATTCCTGTTAAGTATCTGAAGCTGGTCAATAAGGACATTTCATTAATATGTTCCTCGTGGGAAGAAGAAACTTGGGGATCACACACCAGTGCATGCACAATCATACAAGTGAAATATGTCCCCTGCTCATTCTTTGCTCTGTAAATGGGTGGCATGTGCTCTATGTATCCAGAAGAGCTGGTCTACACATGGGCATTTGTGTCACCTGCCAGTTGGTTCTTTGCCAGAACACACAGAGACCTCTATCACAACACAATGCCTAGAATGATGTCTCCTGAGCGTTGACAGTTGCCACACAAGTAGAAAGGGCTTTTCCCCCTGTTAAGTAGCCAAAATTACTTATAAAAATATTATTTGGGAAGTTTGAAGGATATCTCATTTGATAAAGCCCTGGCTCCAGGAAGATAAGAGTTCAAGCACCAGTTCCACGTTAAAAGAAAAGCCAAGTAGTACGGTGCAGTCTTGAGATCCCAGGAGTAGAGAGGCATGGACAACAAAATCCCTGGAGCTTGCTAGCCAGTGAGAGATTCTGACCCATAAAACGGAGTAGCTAGCTCCAAAGGAATAGCACCCGAGTTGCCCACCAGCCTCTACCAGCATGTTTATGCAGCCACACAACAGGCACCTTTAAGCACACATGCATTCACACATGCACTATTGTTTGGTATAGACCCAGGTAGTTGAGTTTCCAACACTGTTTCCAACACTGTCTTCCTTAAGGCTGATAGAAACTCAATCACTAAGTCTCTCCTGTGCACACTCTGAAGCTGAGTACTGTCCCCTAGGTGTGCCTTTTCTCTCCTGTCACAGTGCCCTGAGTAATCCCCTCCTGGAGAGCAGGTAGGAAAGCCAACCATGGCTTTTATGAACCTGATATTTACCGTGCTTCCACATGAGCCTCCTCTGACCCGGGTGACATGTTCCTTGCTGTCTTTCAGTTCTTGAGCAGACAGTCGGCTTTGCGTGTGCATTGCCCACAGGGAAGATGGTGCCACAGACAGCTAGCTCATATTGCCTGTGCCAGCCCATCTCCCCGGGATGCTTTCCCACACATCCAAGAGAATCCCTGATTGCCTGCTAGTTTCTACGCAGCACTAATTTTGTGCCCCTCCAACAACTGCTAGGATTTCTCTGCCTTTGCTCACATCTGGAGCCCATAGGCAGTGGGACTCCCTTTCTCTGTTTTAATCCCTTGCTTGGCAGCAGGTGAAGAAACACAGTGACTAGCAAAAACAGCCCTATTCAACCACCCCAGGCGATTAGGCTTCCTTTTCTTTTCCCTCATTTGCATGAAGATGCTTCCAGAATCACCTTGGGTTTCCAGGGTTCTGGTGTACCATTTCAAAATAAAACCCACACAGGGAAATGCCCATTCATATACTTAGAAACAGAAAGGGAGAAATCATAAGAGCTGCTATATCCAAAGTGCCCACAGGTGCCAGGGGATTCTTGCCTGTAACCTTTCAGCCTTGCAGCCATTCTAGGGGTGTCACCCTCATTTCATGAATGATGAAAAGGCTTGGGGTGTGCTCAGGCTAGTGAGCTGCAGAGCTGGGATTCTGCCCCTGCCCCCACCAGCCCTCTGCAGCTCTTTCCTTTTTAGGGTTGCACAAAAACAACTGGTTTATCTTTGCAAGGTGAGGGCCACTGAGCATCGATCAGGGTATTTGGGGTAGAGGTTATCAATATCCCAAAGCCAATTTGCACACTACCAGAACTGTTAGTAGCCATGGGCCTATGGCACAGAGGCCTGAAATCAAGCATTCAGCCAGGTTCTCCAGGGGACACAAAGGGATTAAGCTAAAAAGAGCTCTAAAAAGTACCGCCAGGCATGGGGCCCTCTGTGTAAAGATCTCTGTGTTTTAGGCTGCACTTATGTGATCTGGGCAAAGATCCTGGGCTCTCTAAACCTTGGTTTCCATATCAATCCAAACTGGGGAGAATGAAAAATTCCCTTCTATAGGCTTGTTGGACTGAAACAATGAGTGTGCTGTGTGTGACTCCTGGGGCAGAGCAACTCCCAGGAAAGTGAGGGCTGGTGTCCTTAGGAGTCTTTGGGGGCAGGAGGACACTTTATAAATGGTGACGTGTTCATTTGCTGTCTGTAGTCATCACTGTTCCCCAAACTGTTGATCTATCTGGCCCCAACCGACAGCCCTATTGTTCTCACCTTACATGCAATTGCCCAGGTCCCCAAGAACCTTCTTTTGGGCTCTGAGAGCATGGTTTATCATCAAAGTGCCATTTCTAGGTAGCCCACCTGGACATGTCACTTTGCAGGGCAGCTGTAAGATAGAATGCCAAAGCCGAGGAGGAAGCTTCAGTAACCTCTGCCTTCTGCTGGCAAATCAAAGCATGCTGCTATCAAGCAGCTCCTGTTCACGCAGCCAAACCGCACAGATATTTGTGGTGCCTTTGAGCACCGGACCTGTGCCAGAGCTTTCTAACAGAGGTCTGGGGGCCGCCCTCAACACTTGAGTCAGGCTAGCCAGTAGAAGCTTGGGGACGAAAAACTCCATTCATCATAAATGGCAGATTGGCACCTACTAAGTAAGTATAAGAACACAAGTCTGGTGTGGCTCTCTGGCCCTTCCAACAGACTCTACAAGGTCCTCATTATCAGTGTTTGTAGATTAGTAAACCGAGGCATAGAGTTCAGAAAGACTCAAAAGAGGGTAGGATTTCAACCCAGGCATTCCAGACCCCCATTTTCTTGAACTGTGTTCTGCCTGTGCCCTTCTTAGTGGACCTTGATGTAACTCATGCTGTGAAGGATGGAATGAGGTTTCAGACAAACTGTCTCAGGTGAGGGAGTGTACACCTAGTCTGCCCTGGGACAGTGACTATTGCTTGTGTTTTTGTAGACTCAGCTTGGCAGCGCAGCAAAATGAGTCAATTCCAGCCTTGGCTGTCTGGCTCCTCACTGTTTTTGTTTAGACAGATTACAAGTGCGGAACAGACAAGAAAATGAAGGGGAAACATGCTCAGTCCCCAGCAATGGAAGAAAACTGGAATGCTGAGTGGGAACAGATAGTTTCCCAGCCCAGGGCCCTACCCTACTACCATCTAGCTCAATAGCCCTTGAACGCTGTGCACTGGGCATCTCTCTTCATCAGAGCGCCCACAGCCCACATGCCCACCAAGCTGTGCCCTCTCTGTTGGCAGGTAACCTGGACATCACTCCTGACGACCCGCGCTGGATCGGAGCCTGGTGGGGCGGCTTTCTGCTCTGCGGTGCCTTGCTCTTCTTCTCTTCCCTCCTGATGTTTGGCTTCCCACAATCCCTGCCCCCACACTCAGACCCAGGCATGGAGAGCGAGCAGGCCATGCTCCCAGAAAGAGAATACGAGAGGCCTAAGCCCAGCAATGGGGTCCTGAGACACCCGCTGGAGCCAGACAGCAGTGCCTCCTGTTTCCAACAGCTGAGAGGTAAGAGGCCAGAACTTCCTGGTCAGAACAATGGGGATATTGTGATGGGGTGAGGGGTGTCAGGTTTGAGAGCTTTACATAATTGGCCCACACAAACTTTGTGCTTGACTTAGGATCGGACATGTTTAATGAATGCAAAAATAAGGTAGCCACCATGTTTTGATGACCTCCTGATGGTTATTGTACAAGAATTTCACTTTGGGGGCACAGCCGACCTTTGTATATTTAAGAAGAAAAGTTAAAAACAGATGCAGCATCTCTGAAAAAATGTCATGGTGCAAATAATAATGTCCATGGAGAAAGATCTTTTCTGGGTTGTTTCCGCTGTCAGCACGGTCCCTTCAAGGCTTAGGAAATTACAGTGATACTGAATATAACTCAGCAGCCTCAGGCTGCTTCATGTCCTCATCCTTCTCCCTCTCCCTCTCTCCCTCTCTCTCCCTCTCTCTGTCTATCTCACACAAATTCACACACACACACACACACACACACACACACACATATATGAACACATATACTCATGCATATATGTATATACACACGCACATACACAAACATGTATGTACACACACACACACACACACACACACATACACACATACACACACACCAAGAGGGCTACTTAAGCTTCTGGGGTCTCCTAACTTAGTTGGATTCACCAGGGTACCAGCTGTGAGCAGTTGGCGGCAGGTACCTGCAGGTCCTGGGCATTAGCCAGGATAATGTACCTCATCTTAGAGACGTTGGGATGAAAGGAAGGTGGATGGACCATAACCTCCTGTAATATGGGCTACATTCCAAGGCATCATGAGCATTTCCCTGGGATCAAATGCAAGTCAAGGTAAGCGCATATAAGATGAGGTGTACGTGAGGCAGGTGATGGTCCCAGGCCTTGACCAACCCCACAATCTTCCATTGATTGTCCCACCACACGCCGGCTGTGAGGTTGCTCCGTTCTCCTTACCATACCTCCACACCTTTAAGACTGTGCCACAGTTCTTTGACAGCATCATCCTGAGAACAAGAGCTCTGCCTTCAGAGACACTTAATCAAACCTTCGAGTCCGCGAGGGGCCCAATGAACCTTTGCTGTCTCGGAAAAGACACTAATTTAATAACCCGATGTCATGTCTGGTCCCGTGCTCCCTGTCAGTATCTACAAGTGCTGCCAGCCAGCTGATGGCTTTAAAATTCCTCTTTTTAAGCTCCGAATGTACCAGAAGGTGAGAAGTCCAGCTACTGTGTGTCCTTGAGGTTGCCTTAGCTGGGACCACCCCCCTCAGTAAGTGTGTAAATTACCTCTACCTTCAAAACACGCAGATTCCAGAAGTCCCCAGATACCTCAAAGTTGATATCTGCTGTTATCTTAGGAGCACAGCTGACTGTAATCCCAGGCCCCAGACCCACATTAATCCATCCGACCAGCATCAGAGTTGGTCTGGCAATAGAGGGCCATAATTCCCAGTAGTGATAACCATTCCAGATCTTCTTTTATCCAGGTAATGGTCTTGTCTCCCACATTCACAGGCCCTTCCTTTCATCTCTGGGCATACAAAGATTAAAAACTAAACAGCTGGGTCATCAGTGAACAACAAATCAGCCAGCCAGCAAAGAGAGCAGGTGGTTCAGGAAGTGACAACCTGTAGAAGGTCAGGGAGGATAAAAGGCGGAGTTCAGCTGGGTCCTGAGCTCTAGGGACTGTCACAGTTTCAGGTAAAGCTCAGCCACCTTGCTTCATCTTCTCTATTTTAGGGAGACCTAGGGATATGTCCATGGATCAGGAGCTCGTGTCCTGGAACTTCTGCTTCCGTAGAGGAGGAAGAGAGGTCAAATCAAAGAGATAAGCATTTGGGCCAATGGGTTCAGAACTCAGTAGATCAGAAGTGAAAGAGCCTGGTGTCCGCGTGAACACACTTCCACGAGTAATTGTTTTGTATCTCAAACAAGCAGTTCTTCCTTAGCTTGCTCTACTAATGGACTAGGGTAGAGAGTATCCCAGCAGGGCAAGAAAGCTGTGTCCTGAGGACTTCTGCGCGAGCCGGAGTCCAGTGACATGAGCTATTGTGCTAATAAAGAACTTTTCTAGGTGCTGGCCACAGGGAAGGACCCAGTCTAAAGTGGTATTGACTGTACAGTGACATCCTTCATCTTCCCCCATGAGCTGAATGTTTCTGCCACAGGAACACATTCACCAAACGAACCTTCAGTGCTGCTGATGTTCCCGCGCTAACTCTAACTCCGGTTCTCTGTCTCTCTGTGTCTCTGTCTCTCTCTCCCTCACACGCCCATGCACACGCAACCACCTCTCGGAAACCCTGGCGGTCCCAGGCATGTTCATGAGCACAAACAAGCAGAATGGAACACTGTCATATAAATATGGGGAGTGCACGCCTCTTGGAATCTCAGGAGCAGTTTTCTCACTCATCTCTTTGGAGCTTTCAAAGGATTTCCTTCTCCCACAGTCTATTTGGGTGCCAAGCTATGCTGAGAAACTCCACCTGAAGCAGCCCTTCAACCCCACCATACAGTGTTCCCAGGTCTCTAAGAGTGATATGGGGTGGCCCGTCTTGAGTGGGACATCCTGGGATCCAGTTCAGCTCAGATACTTCCCCCTTGTGATGCTTGGATCTGACGTTTAACTCCACTTGGCTTTAGCATAGAGGGTCTGGTTCCATGTTTAAAACAACTGCTGGTATTGCTGTTTATTGCCATACACAGAGCACGTATGTTATGGTATCATGGGAGTTGGGTATGTGGTCCATTTTCAAGGGCTTAGAAAGTCTATTGCCAACAAAGCCAGCCACTGGGTGAGCTTGTAACTCTGTAGAAGATGAGGGATGGGAAGCATGGGATCTTGGTTTCAGAAAAGGATGGAAGTTCCCAACTTGTAGCGACTGTCACATGAAATTTTCATAAAGCATACCACAGACAAATGAACACTTGGGTTATTAAGCCACAGTGTCACCCTCATGTGAAAGGCTGCCAAACCTGGTCACAATTTTAAATCATAGCATGTCACCAAATCTCTTCCCTTTTTTCAGTCTTGGCTCTGAGATCCCTCTGATGAGCCTACACTAGAGGTACTTTCACCATCACCGTCATCCTAATGCCTAGTAATGCTTCATTCTTCCCCTTTCATGCCAACGGGTTATATATTGGCACCTGTCATGACCCTGGCATGTAGCTGCACAGTGTGTATGTGTGGAAAATTTAATGAAAGATACCTAAAGGGAAGAATGGGTCAATGGGACAGTAATAAATAATCCAGAGACCTCAAGGTAACTCATTGGATAAAGATGCTTGATGCTGAACCTGACTGCTTGAGTTTGATCCCCAAAACTCACATGGTACACAAAAAGAACCGATTTCAACAACTTGTCCTCTGACCTATGGATGTGTACATGTGCACACAAACACACACAGAGTCACAGATATACACACAACACACGTAAATGAATAAATGTAATTTTTAAATTAAAACTAAGTGCCAATCAGTCATGTTTATAAAATAAACACTCAGTGTCATTATTGTTTGCATGTTAAGTCTCATACCCAGTTTTGTGATATGCACAGGCATGTTCTCATAGAGATGTGTGCAGTGCTTTCTGTTACTGATTTCAAGGTTACTTCTATAGTTTTGTATTTCATTGTAAGTGATCTCCTTGGTCACCTGGGTAGCTTGCGTTGAAGAATCTGGGTTTCTAGTGAAGTGATCTGTCCCCCTTCATTTGCTGGCTTTGCACAGTTTGTACAATACATCAGTAATATGCCCGCTTTGTTCTTTTTTCTGCCTGGGATATCCTTTTTCCCTTTGGTTCACTGTTGGGCTGTCAGCTATAGTGTGCTTGGGTATCTAGCATTCTCTTTGCCTCTGCAACGTCCCTACTACTACATTACACTGTAGTCTGGTCCACTCAGGACGGTAATCTCCATCTACTCCCAAACTCTTTCAACTGTTCATTTGCAGTGCACGACAGTGCCTGACATGAAAGTGGTGACATGTTAATGAATGAAGTAACAAATGAACACACACATACACACACACATGCAGACACACACACACACACACACACACACACACACACAGCGCCTGGTAGCATGACCCATTAAAGGGTTTGCTGCACAAGTCTTGGGACCTGAGTTCAGATCTCCAGCATCTACATAAAAAGCCAGACATGGTGGCACACACATGTAGTCAGGAAGCGGAAACAGGAAGATTCACAGGTCTCTGGCTGATAAGCTAATCTAGCTGAATCAGCAAGTTCCAGATGGACTGAAAGACTATCTCAAAAGATAAGGCAGAAAGCAATAGAGGAAGACACTCAGCATCAATTTCTGGCCTCTACTGAGGTACAAAACACACACACACACACACACACACACACACACACACACACACACACAGACACACACCACCACCACCACCAAAAACATCAACAAAAAATGTTTGTTCTTACCTATATCCCATGGAATCTCCAGCCTTATGAGCCATTAATACTGCTTTAAAGATATGGAAATAAAACTTAGAGGTGGAAAGAAAAGGACATTGGAATCACCATGAAGAAAAACAATGGCTGTCTCCTTAAGTTTGACATGAAGCTGTCTCTCTCTGGCTGAATAGACTCTCCTGAAAAACAAATACCATCACCAGGTGCTAAGTGACCTTTCTGCAAAATGTACTAAAACCATCATCTCCTGAGGCAGCACAGATGTCCTTTCAAACAGTGTGTCTTCAAAGGGGCTGCAGCTGCAAGGGGGAGAAGCTCTGCTTCTTGCAGGCACTGGCAGGCACTGACTCGCTGGGATCGGTGTAGCTGCCTGTATCCAGGCTCCAAATGCTCGGGGCAAGTTCAGACTTGGATCTCTGAGGGGGCAGTGAGAGGCTGAGCACTCCTGTCTCAGCCCTTCACCCTGACAGACAAGTAGCCTCTCGATGTCCTTGCAAGGACTGCTGAGCCCTGTGTACTTCCTCGAGTGGAGCCTCACTGTGAGGGGAGCAAGCTCTGCCTTGATACCTCACCCTGGCCCAGCACCGTCCAGCCGTGCCTGCATCAGTGTCCTTCAGTCCTTCTCTGCTAAAGCTCTGCTTTGTAGTCACTGGTTTGCCCAGAGACGCTCCCTGACCTAAACTCACCATCATCACCAAAACAGGTCTCCGGTGAGCGAAGGATGCTCCAGCAAGGAAGGCCCACCTTGAATGTAGTCAGTTCCATCCCAGGATCTCAGAACCAGACTAAATCAAAAGCTTTATCCTGCCTGCTTGCTCACTATGGAAACAATATGATCAACCGGTTGCCTCCCATGCCTAGTGTAGCTCTTTCCCAAGGCTACAAAGGCGGCTCTCAGACTGAGGGACAGCACTACCCTTCCTCCTTTAAGGCACTCAGTCACAGTCATGTGCTTTGTCACAGCGACTAGAAAAGTAACTGATACAACACCTGATCATGTTGCCACCTGCTGCTTAAAGGGACATTGGCAAAGCCCTGCTGAGGCCCCTCTGACTTCCTCCCACACCTACCTTGTTCTACCATGTCTCCTACTCTCCTTACAAACATTCCCTAGTTCCCCGCCCACTTCCTCCTTCCTGTGCCCTTTTCTGAAATTCACATTGGGTCTTGGACATCAGCTCCCTTTCTCTTCTGAAACACAGCTTCCTGGCTTCCTCTGGCATAGCCTTATGTCACTTTTTTATGGGGGAAGCATCCCTTCCTCTGTACCCCATGAAGGCAGAGACACTACCATCTTTGTTAGCACCTAGTACTACCTTCTGTACTAAGGGTAGAAGAAAGAGGATCATGGAAGGAGCACTACCACGTCCAGTTCGACTCTGTTCTTCTGAAGCATCCTGGCCAGACCCTCTCCAACCCAGCCAGGCTTCCACATGGCCCACCTGTGAGCAATGCAACAAGAGCCACATGTGACCATGTGCTACCACAAGCCCACAAGTGACCCACCTGTGTCAGGAAGGGTCTGCTGGACCCGGCTCCTGTCCTGACTTCTTTCATTCCTTTTCAGCTCAGCGGTTGAATTTGGCTACATTTTTCTTATTAGGGAGCCTATATCACATTCAAGTGTGTTTGTGAGGAGCCTGAGAGTCTGAGCAGGTTCATGCTTCCTGCTGGATGCTATCTATTATACAATTTGTCTCTAGAGCTGACTTCTCTCATCCTGTGGATACGGTGTAAAATCTACATTCCTGCTTCCATGGTGAAAGAAGCAGTCTGCCTTCCCAAATGTCTTGAGCCAGGCTGTGCCCACACCCTGCTGTGTCATAGGAACTTGGTTATGATTCCTCAGGGACCAGGCTGGCCCCTGGGTTTATAGTGTTTTTAATCATGGAAAGCCTGCTGGGACCAGCAGTCAGGAACATGTCTCTAAATGTGCTGCCCTCCTCTGAAGTTTCAGCAAGGCCAGTGAGACAAACATGAGAGGGCACCCAGCATGAGGCCAGGCACGGTTGGCAAGTCAGAATGTTTGTTGATTGAATAAGGAAAGGAAATAACTAGAAGACAGCATTTCCCAGAGGAGGATCTGTAAAACTGATCAACCCCACCAGGAAGGAAAGTAGTGGCTATTCAAACAAGTAGAAGCCTGTTTATGATCTTCTCAGAATTTGAAGTGGGGGGAGGGCAAGTTCATATATGTTTGCAGATAGGAATGCACATATATACACATATATGTAGAGGCCAGAGTTCACCGTCATGTGTCATTCCTGTAGAGGCATCCAGGGTTTATGTTGCTGTTTGTTTTTTGCTTCTTGTTTTCTCAGATGGGCCTTTCTCTAGCCTGGGACTGGCAGATTTATTTAGACTGACTAGCCAGCAAGACACAGGGAGAGTTCTGTTTGTTGCTACCTTAATTAGGGTTACTATTGCTGTGACGAACACCATGAACGAAAGCAAGTTGAGGAGGATGAGGTTTATTTGGGCTTATACTTCCATATCACTGTTCATCTACTGAAGGAAGACAGGACAGAAATTCTAGGGCAGGGTCCTGGAGGCAGGGACAGATGCAGAGTCCAGCGAAGGGAGCTGCTAACTGGCTTGTGCTTCCATGGTTTGCTCAGCCTGCCTTCTTATAGATTCCAGGACCACCAGCCCAGGGATGGCCCCACCCACAATGGGCTGGGCCCTCCCCCATTTATCACTCCTTAAGAAAATGCCTTCGAGTTGTATCTTACAGCTGTCCTTGCTCAACTGGTGCTCACTCCTTTCAGATAACTTGCTCGTGTTGAGTTGACATAAAACTCATCAGCACACATGTGTCGCGTGGTACCAGGTCTTTTTTCGCGGATGCTAGGAATGGAACTCAAGTCCAAGTCCTTGTGACTAGCACAGCAAGCACTTTCCTAACAGCCATCCGCTTCCTCTTGGAGGCTCCTGCTTTCTGTCAGCATGTTAACAGCTCTGAGCAGGCCTGCTCCAAGGAAGGCTGGATAACCTCATCTTAATCTAGATTTCTCCCAGCTGCATGTTTGAGAAATATGCTGCATGGGACCATCGTTGGCAGATGCTGCAAGAATCCAGGGTACGAGATGAAGAGGACCCCAGGAAGTTCAAAGGGATGCATTTAAGGGCCGTGGAGGCTATCTGGAAGGATGGGGGTGGGGAGTCACAATGAAATTGCCCTGAAAGAGCAGGCAGAGGTTCTCAGTGTGGTTAGGAGACAGGCATCTAGTTTGTAATATGCGATTGTGGTAGAGGATGGGTAAGGACAGTCCCGTGTGCAGCGGAGTGTCTGCTCTCCAAAACGGCCCAGAAGTCCTGGTTGCATTATGAATAAATCATCAAAGCATTGACCTTCAAAGAAAAGTGTCTGGACTCTGTTTTATAAAGCCCAGCCTCCCCACCTGTATGGTGTCTTGAAATACCGCTTCGGATCCACCCTATGGGAAATTGTGCTCCCAGAGCTGGAGAAGGAGAGGCTCAGGCACGGTGATGTCTGGAAGCCCCTGACGTCTTTCTAAGTAAATTGCTAACTGGACATGAGTACCAGAGAAAAGGACCCTTGCTGGGTCCCCACGAAGGGCTGACAGGACACAGCTGTGCCTCCCCCACTTCCCTGTAGTCAGACTTGTTATAAATTGAAGTGCCGGGAGACTCTGTGGCAAATAAGCTAGGACTGGATGGGTCCCCACAGTGATCTGACTATCACGAGGGGCCTGCTGAAAGCAAGCATGGTAGGACGTAGCTGACTGGGCTGGGCTTTGAGGTGGGCTGTCCCTCAACCTGCTCTACCGAAATGTTGCCTTCTGTCTTTGTAGACTTTCCAGGAATGAATTCTCACATGGTGGGTGTTTGCACTTCCAGAAAAACTGGGGACAGCAAGCCCTGTGTGGCACCAGGACCGGGAACATTTTCACAAAGGAAGCTTTTAGACACAGGCGTGAAGTAGGGGCACCTGTTTGCTGACAAGACTGGTTGCTGCCTAAACCATTTTCTCTCTGCTGCCTTTGCCTCAGAAAGATGCAACTGGTGGGTCTCAAGAAGCAGTTCCTGCTGCTTCTGAGCATCCTTCCTCTGGGTCAGCCTGTGCTTCCCAGGCCATCCACATCCTGGATGACACCAGCGTGTGGTGTTGCAGCCTGAGCCTCATTCTGTTCTTGCCTTAAATGTGAGTGGTCTTTCCACTCCTCTCTTAGACCCTCCCGGTGGTCCCAAAGGAATCAGGGGGATCAATCAGTTCTTGGCTGGGACTCCAGCGCTGATGCACACCAGTTCTCACACTCAGCTTCCATTCTAAGTGATTGCTTTGAGTTGATGGCTTCCCTGTTTGCTCACGCAGGCCACACTGGTCTCCTTACAAAGAAAGAAAGCACCTCTCTTGTGCCTGGTCCCTTCTAAGGGCAAGACACCTAGGAGGTACTTCCTGCAAGCAGGAAATGGGAGTGGTCGGGGCAGAGACTAGGAACCAGCTTCAGCTGTACTGGTGAGAACACAATAGGCCCACAGCTGCCACCAGCGGCTGCCTAGTCTGAGACCAGTGTGTGAGAAGAGCTTTCTTCCAGAAGATTCTTGGTCACTATAAGGTTCCTCTTGCACCTGAGCTTTCTTCCACTCTCAACCAAGGGGATGGTCCAGACAACTCCAAAATTGTCAGTGGACGGAAGAAAAGACAAGCATTCTGGATTTCTGACCCCAGAGCCATGGCATTATTTGCCTTGACTTAGTTAATTGCCCCATTTTCACCAGAGATGTGAGCCTGTGGAATTTCACTAGGAGTGAGTTTGTTCCTAAGTTTGCCTTTGACTCTGAAAAGTCTGCAACAGTTCTTCTCCAAGCCTTTGTAACTAGTGCAGTCATTTTGTTACTGGATTTCTTAACCTTCCCTGTCCCCCTGTATTTATTAGACATATACTCTCCTGGGACATGCTGCCCTTGTCTGCTGAACCCTGTTCTCAAGCAGCTCTTCATCTGGGAAAGCTAGTTGGCTAAGCTCTGTTGTTTGTAATGGCAGCTCCGGTTTGGGCACATGAAGGACCAGCTGGGAGACAGCTACGTCATGATGTTCCATCTTTCCCCTGATCTTGGAATCACTCCAGAACCTCCATCACAGTATCTTCCCATTTCTCTCCTTCTTCCTTCCTTCCAACCATCCATCCTGCTATGGTGATTTCTGATTATCTGCTCAGCTCTTTCTACTCCCCGCTTTTCTCTGGATCCTACCTGTTGTGAAATGCTTTGAGTTGACTGGGCCTTTAGAAAAGCACCCCCCCCCCCATGGTTTCGAATCTCCATGTTGGCCTGAAGGTTCAGAATTTGGATTCTTGAGTTGAGGCTTACATGGGTTCGTGTATACCCTCCCTCAGTGTTCAGCTTTACATTCCTGTGCAAGGTGGAGTTTAAAGGCTCTTGGTGCCCTGTGTCAGAAGCACTGGTGCTAAACCTCCCTGCCACCATGATGGATGCCAAGTCCGCAGTGCAGTGCTCTGTCCAGGGTGGAAGTCTGACAGAGATGGCTATGGTGGTATCTGATGTACATGCAGGCCTTGTCTTCCTTTTCTGACAGGAGGAGCAGTGGCATGACAACAAGTCTTAACAAAAGAAGCAAGAGACCAAATTCAGCAGAAGGACTAAAATATAATTCTCCGGGTGATAAGTCACCCGGGTCTCTATGGAGGCCCATGATAACCACTGTTGGGGCTCCTCCATGGCCTGGAAGGGTAGTAAGTTAGGATATCGACTTCTACACTGACCTGTTGATTGGGTCTTTAGAGGAGGTGCCTCTACTTAGGAAGCCCTATTGCTCCCATGATGACTCTCAAGAAGTCAGCATAATACTCATAAGAACTCAGTTGTCCACTCACAGAGATGAGTCACCAAAACAAGCCTGGTGACTCCAGGGCACACTGTACAAACACCAGAGATCTCTCACTTTGTCTAACGTCTGCCTGTTCGTCTTGGTTTGCTTCTTGATCTTGGGTCTCTCTTGATCTTCCCAGATGGGTAGGAATGAGTCACAGACTTGCTAAGTCTTGAATCCAAAATTGAAATCTACAGCTCCTGTCTCTTTAGAGCATGATCCCTGACTTGACTTTACACAGTTTTCCTCAGCAAAACTTTTCTTCTTCCTTCAACCCTTGAGCTCTTTTGTTGTTGTTTCTTTTTCCTCTCTTAGCTCCTCTCCTCAAAAATTCTTGGACTAAGTCCCAGGTCCACTGCATACACCTAGTGAGGTGGCATATTTGAATACTTGATTCACAGTTGATGGCATTGTTCAGGAAGGATTAATGAGTATGTGGTTGGGGGTGGGTTTTGAGGTTTTAAAAGCCAATACCAGTCAGCCGTCTGTCTCTGTCTTTCTGTCTGTCTCTGTCTGTCTCTGTCTCTTTCTCTCCCTTTCACTCTCCCCCCCCCCCATGGTTGTGTCTCAAGATGTGAGCTCTCTGCTGTCCCATTGCTGTGCCTTCCTGCCTACATTCCACTATGCCCTCCTCCATAATGGTCATGGACTCAACTCTCTGAAACTGTAAGCCCCCAATAACCTTTGTCTCCTATTAGTTGCTTTGGTCATGGTGTCTTAATATAGCAATAGAACGGTAGCTAGGACTCCCAGGTGCAATGGGCATTTTCATTATTGTTATTTGAGAAAGTGAAGCTGCATTTCTGATTGGCAGGTCCAGCCTGCTTTCGTAATCTTCATGATAAAAATTGTAGGTCACAGAATTCAGGAAAGAACAACACACTTGTCACAAGTGTATGCTGTGCTGGCTTTTGCTTTGGCTGGAGTCCCTGCAAAATGGCTCTCTCATTGTGGAACCATTCTCTGCTTCCATTTTTTCATTTGTAAATGGAGGATTTCAATGGTTCCAACATTGTGGTTATTTTTTAATTTTTGTTCTTTGGGGTTTTGTGTGTGTGTGTGTGTGTGTGTGTGTGTGTGTGTGTGTGTGTGTGTGCGTGCGCGCGCGCACGCGAGCGCCCTTAGAAGGGTTGTATTATGTGTCTGTGAGTTGATGGTGAATCCTTAGGATGGCATTTGGCACAGAAAGGATGTTCTGATGACAATAGTCCCCAAATCCTTCTTTCCCCTCCTAAGGGACCCACAGTGAACAACAATCCTCTGTGTAGGAATGTCATCTGAAGGCTCACAGTATGCAGCCCGCTTTCCATAAAGCCAGCTCCCCTGCTCTGTTTCTAGTCTAGTACCATCCTCCTGGTGACAGCAGCTGGCTCCTAGAGAGAGCTGAAAAGGTCCCCCTACCCTGTTGGTAGAACTGCATGATCCCTTCCAGCCGGCTCCAGTATTAAGGCTACATCAGTAAAGAGGATTAAATGGCTAGTGGGGGATGCAGATGTTCAGTGGCCTGTTATGGCCCTGGTTCACCAGTCTCTGTTTGTCTGGGATACTCCCCTCCTGGAAAGGTGGGGTTTTATGGTTTTGCAATTCACTTGAAGCACTAAGGCAGCCTTATAGTCAAGCTAATTAAGGCCTCATTTCCAAGCAGGGGTATTAAAGGTGGGCTGAACCTGTAAAAATGGAGTCTGCTTTTGATAGCTACAAGTTATTGCAATAAAATCTCAGGTGGGAGGAAGAATGTGGGAGGATGCTGCCATTTCTGGAAGCCAATCAAGTTGGCTACAAAGGGAAAAGGGTCACAAAAATAAGGTGTCCCAGTCCTTCCTTCAGCCCAACGGTTCTTGAACTTAATGATTTTTAACATCTCATTCAAGGAGAAATTAGTCATTAGGCATTAAGACAAGCAGGAAGACTCCTGTCTTAACAAAGAACCTTTCCTGCATAACAGAATGAACTCCAGAATAATTAAAAGCTTGCAGAAGTACGGAAATGTTCCATTAACTGAAGCAGCCTCCATGGAGCGAGGGCCCTACTTCCCCCCAAACAGATCAGGAAGATTGTGATGAAGAGTTACGGCTCTACTGAGGGCCAAAGAGATGTGGCAATTGCCCCAAATCATCATCAGTGTCATTTTGGAGGCAGATAAACTTGGCTGTTGCGTGGAGTATCACTCAGCAGATACTGCGTTCCAGCTGAGGAAATGAAGCTCGGAGTAAGAGCATGCTATCTGGACGGTCCCAACCCTGCCCCAGTGCTTCCAGAATCTAGGTGCTGTCATTCTGAAAGAGCATAGTAAATACGTAGCAGCTGTGTTTGCCACTGCACAACAGCAGCCAGCACTTTGCCGTTCATACACACCCATTTCAAGTATGTCCTATGACTGATCGCATGGTGTGGTCCATACTGTTCTCTTGGCAGTGTGTGGCTATAACTCACCAGAACCTTCTCCTGGGTACAGAATAGCCTCATGCTTGGCACACACACACTATCTCAAATTTGCCTTGGCTCATCAACAGTGATTGACCATGATGGATTCTTCACACCCAAGACACCTTTGACTGTGAAGAACAGGTCACCCCCTGTTGGTGGCTGTTGTGTTCATTTTCCATATTGGTTAAGCTACATTTTCAAACACTGCAGAGCCAACAGTTCTCCGGGTATTTGTTCAATACTTAAAAACAATATGGATTTAACAGAGGAAAGTTTCGTAACATTTAAACAGAGATTTTAAAAGCAAACACTCCTAGGCATTTATTTGAAATGATACTTCTAAAAAGTCAGATTGCCATAAATGTTTAAAAGCCCTGTAAAGTATACAAGCGGCATGCCCATAAAGACCTGGAAGCTCTGAGCACAGTGCACCGGGCGTGAAGTGAGAGGACCTGAAGCTGTTGTTTGTTTACTATCTTTGTTCATACCCTTTGTAAAGTTTCAGCTTTAATTGTGTGTGTGTGTGTGTTCGTGCTTTCAGTTAACCCTAAAGCTGCCTTCCTAAAGCCTTAGAAACACATGTCAATCAGCCCCCATCTCTGGGTATTGTCTAAATCCCCTTGGACATCGGAGCTATGACTTAGCTCCCAGTAATCCTGAGCTTCTAGTCCTCTGGTTCAGCCCAGTGCTGTAACTAAACCCTTAAAGTCCAACTCCTCTCTGGAGAGTCTCACTTTGGAAACTGGATATCTTTCCCAGAGATGATAAATTTTAAGTTTTGTATATCTGCCAGTCCCTGGCCTATTGTTCTGTCATTTTGATGCATGGTGCTTGTCTGTTAGCGTTATTAAAAACTTATGTGTCTCCTATTATTATTTTATTCTAATTAGATGGGCCATTTGGAGGTTTCGTCTCCTAGGAGATGCAATTGTGCCAGTATAATTATCTCTCTTCTTTAGGACAGCTGGCTAATTCATCACCTTGGAGTGCAGGGTTAGGTTGTCAGCCCACCTGTTTATTTTATGTGGCCATAGGCACTTAGTGGGTTTTTCTAATACTTAATCTCTGTGTCTGATCTTTTCCATGTGCACAGAAACAAGTATACCCTGTGACTGTTCCTTGTTTTTGTTAGTAATATGAGTATAGTAAAATATGACCCCCCTCCTTTTTGAGACAGGATCTGGTGTACCTCAGGGTGGCCCCCAAGCACATTGCATAGATGAGGATAATCTTAAACTCTAGGTCCTCCTGCTGCTACCTCTCAAGGGCTGGGGTAACCAGCATGGGCCACACCTGTTTTGTGCAGACTTGGAGATCAAACCCAAGGCTATGTGCATACTAGGCAAGCCACCCTCCCAACGGAGCTACATTCCCAGCCAGCCCCAAGTCTAATCACAAGCACACCACTTGGACAATGTTTGTAGTAACCTACATTTTGCCTTCATCTTCGCTATTTATAGAAAATGATTTATGATTTACTTAAGACTTGTCTTCAAACTACTTGAAACCAGTTTACTTGTCTTAAACCAGGGCAGTTGATGAATCAGCTATATTTGGTTAATTATTTTGCAAATACCACTGGCTTCCATCTGTGTAAGTTCTACATCCACAGAGCTAAGGAACCGCTGATTGGAACGCAGTCCAGAAAACTGTGTCTGTACTGAAGGAGCACACATTTCTCCCTTGTCATGATCTCCTTACACAGTGTTCTCTAGCAGCTACTTGGATAACATTCGCCTTGTACTTGATGTAAGCAGTCTAGAGATGCCTTAAGATCCATGGGTGTGAGTTACAGACAAGCAGTATACTGTTCTATGTAACAGATGTGAACATATATAGATTTTGGTGTCCAACAGAGACACCAAAACAAATAGAGGTATAAGGACTAAGGAGATGTTTCAGTGAGTAAAAGTGTTTTCCCTGTAATTATAAGGCCCCGAATTTCAATCCTCAGAACGTACATAAAAGCTGGATGAAAGGGACAAGTGTCTAACGTCATGAAGATGGGAGGTAGAGTCAGGATTCCCAGCAGCTCTGCAGAACAGCTAGCCTGCCATATGTGGTAGTAACACAATGAGGAGGTGACTGTCTTGAAGACTGACACCCAAGGTTGACCCCTGACCTCCATACACATGCCTTGGCACACATGTGCCTGCACATCACACACACAAACACACACACACACACACACACACACACACACACACACACACAATCAAGTAAAGATGTCAATCCTGAAGAGGCAGGACTGTTCTAGAACCATCTGGGATTTGTCACCACAGCCTAACTGAGGAGAGTCAGTTGAAGAGCATGTGGTAAGAATTCTAGTTGCTGGATTCCTAAGCAATGTCCTTATTTTCAAAGTACAAAATCAAATCTCCCAATTCTTAAAAGCGCCAAATGTAAGAAGAAGTGTCTGTGGCTTATGAAACCAAACTGTAAGGAAAAATAAAACCCAATAAACAAGACAAGATCATGCAACCTCCACACACTATTGTTGGGCCCTGTTGAGATGTAACATGGTCCATAAGCTTCAGAGTGTGTATGCCAAAAGCTAACTGTCCTGGATCCCTAAGAACCCTGTCTGGGAGCCTCTTCAGGGCTAGGGTGGATAATGACGAAAGGCCTCCTGGGAGGAAGGAACTTGTAAAAAGTTTAAGAGAAGAACATTACAGTAGACTAAGAAGTCCTAGCATAAGACATGGATGCAGCTGAGAGGCAAACAGGGGATATAGGGAAGGAGGGTAGGGCATCCTGGAGACAAACTAGTATGACATATGCCAAAATCCCAGGGACCAGACTATAATTCCAGACTCCTTATAAAAAAATTTAGATTGATCCCGCTGGTTACTATGTAGCAAGTTATCAAATCAAGGTTGATGACTCAGACACCCTTAGGATGCTCCAGCTGTGCAGAACTGACCAAAGAGAGGAGGGGAGGGCTTGATTAGCTCATACCTACTATGAAAAAGAACAAGAGTTTCACCAAGCATATTCTTCCAGTATACAAACAGAGCATAGTTTTAAACAGTGATCATATAGTGGGCACATCAACATATGCTTAAATATTTCATGTATAAAATGTACAATATATATGTTATAGTTTCCATTTTGGAAATTACAATCCCAAAATGATTTCCTTTTGTTGTGGAGTGAGGGATGAAAAGTTCTTGTAATTGTTTAAAAGTTCTTTGACTTTAACCCCTGAGGTTGTGATACAGAAGCAAGGTAAAACAGCTGGTTTTAGTAGAAAATGGCTTAATTTGTGGGATTTTGTTGTGGTTTAGAAGCCAGAGTTTCCAGTCGCAAATACCTACAGAATATAGATTCTGAACAGAGACCTCCACTACCCCCTCCGGATGCTCTGCAAGGTGTTGTTTAAAGAAACAGGAACAATGCTTCAAGGAGGAATCTAAAAGTCTTAAGTGGACATTCAACATGGATGACCTTGATCTTGCTTTCTGTTCCTCTTCACAGTGATTCCCAAGGTCACCAAGCACCTGCTCTCAAACCCTGTGTTCACCTGCATCGTCCTGGCTGCTTGTATGGAGATTGCTGTGGTGGCCGGCTTTGCTGCCTTCCTCGGCAAGTACCTGGAACAGCAGTTTAACCTCACCACTTCCTCTGCCAACCAGCTGCTCGGTGAGTGGGTCTCACTGTCCTCATGCTATACCAGCATGCTCAAAGAACTCACGGAGCTCCAAAACGTGTGCAGCACTGTGCTAAGCCAATAGCCATTGTATATGGTTTTCCTTTCAACTCAAGAAACTTCAGAGTAATATTTTCACAACATACTATATAAAAACTATATAGTATATTATAACTATATAGTATAGTATATATATAAGTATATATATATTTATATATATATAAAAATATATAGTATATTAAAAACATACTATAGGGCTAAGTGAGAAGGCTCAGCAGGGAGAGCATCTGTTGTTCCCGGCTAACGAACCATGTCTAATACCTAAAACCCATGGCTGGAAGAAAGAATGAACTCGAAAAGTTGTCCTCCAACCACATGGGTACCATGACTCACACACAGCCAGAGCAATAATACTAAAATAAAAAGTTATAATAAAGCACAAAGATATATATGTATGTATATATATATATATATATATATATATATATATATATATATGTATGTATATATATATATATATATATATATATATATATATATATATAGCATTGCAAGAGCCCAGGAAGTCACTTGCCCAATGTGAATGGGAAATTTCAAGGCATATATGATAGAGGAGAATAATTGAAGTCCATCTTGAAATATTAGTTGATTTTTATTAGACAATGAAAATGATCTTAGCAGCATAAAACTCACATTTCACAAATACAGATCCTAGAAGATATATCCACGTGCAGGAGAGATTGCTCGGTGGATAAAGCTTGTTTCACAAGTGTCATAACTTGCGTTAATCCCAGGAACTCACATGAAGGTGGAAGCAGACAGACAGCTCCAAAAAAGTTGTCCTCTTATCTCAAAACACACAGTACCACTCCCCCACATATGCATATGCAATACTATTTTTCAAAAATAAAGTTAAGAAGGTGTGCCCATGCTGATGACCTTGCCCATGACAGGCATAACTAATGGATCACAGAATCTTCCCCAAAGTGAAGTGAGGCTTTACAGTTCCTATCACCAGGCATCTACTGTTAATCACTTGAAGTTGAGCTAAGACAACCAATTTGCCAGCCCGAGAAGCAGCATTGCCAAGGTGGGTTGGACAATATGTTCACAGAGTGTATCTTAGACTGCTTTTCCTGTTGGAGGAATTTATTCTTCACTCTTTGCATGACCTACAGGGTGCATTGGTTGAGTTGGTCATCTCCGAAGTTGACTAAGAATGGTGAGAACAGTTGAGGAGGATGAAAGAGTCCACCGTAAAAAGCTGTTGAAGAGGAGGATGAGTGATGAGTTAGTTCTGATGTAAACTTGCCAGGAATGATAGGAAATCGATGATTTTCTGCCTTCAGTTTAGGGTGAAGAGGACATCTTGGGTAATAGTATAGAAAGTTAGAACACTAAAGGTTAAAGTAGATTTCTAGGCAGAAGGGAGTTGCAGAAGAAAGGGAACCTGAGTGGACAGCCTGTGGAAGAGCCCAGCTGTTCCTCTGAAAGACCGAAGGAGGGCCATGTGATCAAGGCTGCTGAGTGCAACACATGCCCAGGTGGCAGAGAGAGCTCCAACTCCTAGACTTCATCTTATCTGTCACCCGGGCATAGGAGGGTGTTCGCATCTCACCCTTTACCATCTCCTCGGGTGGGGCTGGAGAGATGGCTCTGCAGTTCACAGCACTAGTTGCTCTTGAAGAGACCTGGGTTTGGTGCCCACAAGTGGCCCATAGCCATTCATAGCTCTATATCTAAGGGATCCCACACCCTCTTCTGATCAACAGGCACCTGCAGTGCACACAGTGGTTTCACACATATACACTCAGGCAAAGCATGCACAGCTAAAAATAAAAATCATAACTCTTTGAAAGATTAGTTTGATTGGTAATGTCTGTGCTGCATGAGGATGTGATCTTGGCTGCCCAGCACCTACTTAAAAGCCTGGCAAGGCCGGGCATATCTGAATCCTCATGAGGAAGGGAAGAAGAGACAGGCATATCCCCAGCGTTCACTAGGTAGCCAGTCTGAACAACCGTAAACTCTTGAATTCAGTGAGCTACTGAAGCTCAAAAATAAGGGGGTGGGGGGCTGGAAAGATGGCTCCATGCTTAAAAGCTCTTTGAGAGGACCTAGGTTAAATTTCCACTACCTACATGGGAACTCACAACTGCCAATAAGTCAGGTTTGAGGGGATCCAGTGCTGTCTTCAGGCCTGTGGGCATCACGCATACACATGGTGCATAAGTATACATGCAGGGAAGTGCCCATATACATAAAATAAAATTTTTAAATAAAGTGGATGTCCATGGGTAAAGGTACCAAACTTCAGCCACCCCCCGTGCGCCCATGTGCACCTGTGCATGCACACAAACGCATATGCATGTAAACACACAAACATACACACACAGACACACACACAGAGTAAGAGAGATTGATTTATTGATTGACTGATTGATTGATTGATTGATTGATTCACAAAATGGCCAATAAAAGTGAAGGATGCTAACTACCATGGGTGATAAGGGACATGCACATTGAAACCTATAGGGGGTGCTGTGGCTGGCGCATTCAGCAGATGGATGGTAGTACTGAGTGCCTGGGAGGATGAGGAGCAACTGGAACCCACACTGCAGTGGGAATGCGCAGGGGAACCTCTGCTTTGGACAGTTCTTGCAGCACCCATTAAAGCTCAGCATATGCCTGTGCTGTGATCCATCAGTTCTGTTTCCGGGCGCTCATCCAACAGAATGGAGTGTTTAGGTCCACTCATTTACATATGCATATATAACAACATTCAGAGCAGCTTTATGCATAATTATCTCAAACTGGAACTAACCCAAATGTCTGTCTACAGCAGAATGGGTAAATAAACTATAGACTGTTCATTCTATACCACACAGCTTGGGCAAGGACTGATTCTCACGCAGGCTTCCATGGGAATGTGTATGAGCCGAAAGATGTCACACACAAAGAGAATATATTTATGGGACTTAAAAAAAATTGAATTGCCAATTAAAGTAAAAGAAGCCAGAGCCACAGTTGTCCTTGAAGGTTACAATACCCAAGAGCCTCTTAGGCGGCTGCAAGTAGTGACATGTGTCTGTGTGCATGCATGGATTTGTGCATTTATGTATGCATTCATGTGTAGGCATGTGCAGCATGTGTGTGTTATGTACATGAGTTTACGGGTACACATTCAATAGAAGGTTGACTTCTTCAGTCCCTCTCCACCCTAGTTTTTGATGCAAAGTCTTTGTCATGCAGCTGGGCTCAACCTGTCTTCTCCCTCCAACCCAGCTCTGGGATTCCAGATGTGTGCCCCTACGCCTGGCTCTTAGGAAAGTGCCAAAGATCCAGCATTCCCAAGCCCCACAGTGTCTGGAATTGTTCTAAGCTTGGCCTGAGTGCTGGTTAAGGAGGTGTCTGCACATCCAGTTTCCCAAGTTGGAAAGATTACCAGGGTGGTCTCTGTGTGTTTCCCAGGATAGAACATCATAGTTTAAAAAGAAATTTAAACCCTGGTCATTATGACAACATAACACAGTGTTCTCTCCCTGGGAACTGCTGTGGAATGCAAGCTCCTCCCCTCCTCCACTAATCATTCTTATGATCTACTTTTTAGGTAAGTATTAGTAAAATGCAATCAGCTTTCAATGCCTGCAGGACAGAGGAGAAACACGCCTCCCCCTGGAATAGAAGCTATAGTTTTTGTTGTCTCTATAATCTGGGGGTTAGACCTCCAGCAACCCAGGTTTATCTCCAAACCCGGGTTTCCCTGCAATGGCATCTTCCATTTGATTGTGCTTGCACAGTTGCATCTTCAGGACCAGACCCTATTTTAGAAGAAATGCCTAAATTTTCTATCGACAAACAAATCAATAGTCTGTGGGGCAGAAGGTCAGAAAATCAATTCTACTGCCTAGCATCTGTTTGTTTTCCAGTGATTCCTGCATGTTGGAGTGCTTAAAAAGGTGGAAAGAAATAGGGGGTGGGGCTTTCTCCTATTCTCCATGCAGGCTGGCATTGGACATTCCCTGTCCCTATAGACATCTAGCCTATGGCATAGATCCAGTCAGTGTGTACTGGGGAGAGGCACTGCAGAAGCTGGCAGGGTACACTGTGGGAGGCTGGTGTAGGGAGATGCTCTCAGAATAGCTCCCGAACTCATAGGAGATGCCGTTCATGCATTTATCCCAATCTATGCATTCAAGGCTATAGGCCACCCACCAAGTCATCATCAGCTGGGTCAGAGTTCAGAGAAGAGCAATGAAGACAGCACAGGAGCTGATGACATTGATCTATGAACACAGATTAAAAGGGCTCAGTCTGCATTAGTTAATCTAATAAGGATGAAGTTTTGGTTCTGGGAAGTTCTGACAATGGCCACGGGTGTTGTGGACACGTACACACATCAGAGAAGAAGAGAAGAAAGCTAAGAGTGACTGGGAGAAAAGGTGCTGAAATCCTGTTGTTGCCATGGTTACCGTCATCACCAGGTGACACCCCCACTGTCTCAACTAGAAAATGAAACAAAGCTCAGGATACTCTCTGGGAGTGGGCATGTTGTCACCAAGGTTTTTTCACACAGATCCAATGTGCTTACAAATTCATTCATTCTCAAAGGGGTGCCTGAATACCATCCAGCCCTGTATTAGGCCCTGGGGATTAGGACAGACTAAATGGGACCTGAAGGGTGCTCCTTCCTTCTGGAAACTTCATGCTGATAGCTGATGAGAGCAAGAAACAGGATGGGTAAAAATAACACGGGCAGCTTTAGATGGCAGGGAGAACCATGGCAACAGGAATCCTGGTGGTGGATAACATGAGACTGTTACTAAGTCCAGAGCTCCTCAGGTCTAGCTGGATAGCCTACCATGGGCATCCCCGTCTCTTCCTCTTCAGTGAGTGTGTGATTACAGTTGGGCCACCACCTGAGCAGATTTATCTGGCTTCTGAGACCCCAACTCTGGTCCTCTTATTTGTGTCTTATCCACTGATCCATCTCTCCTGATCTTACGTTCCCTTTTCATGTCACCAGAGGAGTGGGGACTAATGAAGCCTCTTGGAAAGGGGAAAGACCAGCCAAGGAAAGATGGACAAGAGTTTCCTAGGAATAGAATCAATGCATATGCAAAGGCGGTGGCACTCGGGGTACCTAGACTCTTTTAGTATGAACACTGGGTATTGGGGTGGCCAGTGACATGGGCTAGGGATAGAAACACACAGAACAAAGTCATGATCTCCATAGTCATACCAAAGGCTGGAAACCTAAGCCCAGATGTCTGAAGCAGCCAGTGACATACAGGTCCTGGTCTGCTTCAAGTATAGCTAGGTTAGTGTCTTGGCAAGCTGAGCCTTCCTGATTATATTTTCTTATTCTAATAGGAAAAATTAATTTGCATTCCCTCAGCACTTACCAGCTGGTTGATGTAGTCGATTGACCTGGGGGTTGGTTGATTGGCAGGGAGGAGGCCGAGTAGACTGGAAAATTAGCCATGCATAATCTACATGCTAGATAAATGACACTTGGTAATTTAAAGTCGAGTCCTAGATGAAACGAATCAGAACAGAGCCACAGCAAACAGGAGATTGGAACAGCAGGGTCCTTTGGTTCTCTGACAATGCCCTGAGTTTTTGGGAATCCTAGGAACAGGCTTCGGGCCTGCTGCCTTGGAAATAGCTCTGTGTATGAGAGAGTGGGTGGTGGTGGGGGATGGTATACTCGACAGCCAACTATTCACCAACTGCTGCAGAACATAGTGATTTGATTGACACTGCTTCCTGAGGCATAGTAGACGTAGCTAAATGGTGTCTTCCACAAATTTGTGAGCACTCCAACCTTTGAGTTAAACAGCCATGAAGCCTACCGTGAGCCTTCCTTGCCTCATGAGAAAAGAAAAATTCTCAAATAGTATGTGCATGTGTGTATATGTGAGTGCTGCACACATGTGTGCTTTCACATGTGTAAGTATGTAAATGTCTGCAAGTGTGTCTGGTATTGCATGTATGTGTGTTCATATGTATATATTTGTATATGCCTTCAAGTGTATAAATAGAGGGTAAATATGTGCATGTTCATAAGCATGTGTCTGACATGTGTGATCATATGTGTGTAAACATCATGTTGCGGACCATGTCCTTCTCAGTTACTCAGTACTTAATCCTTTGAGGCAAAGTCTCTCCCTGAGCTTGGAGCTTTGCCAGTTTTTACTAGTCTATCTAAATGCCTTGCCTCCTGGATCCCATCTCTGCCTCCTGAGTTCTGAGGTGGGCCACCAGGCCTGCTTGGCATTCATGTGGGTTCTACGGACCTGCCATCTTACTTGTCTCTTTACCTGCTAAACCATCTCCTCCACCAAAAGCTCTTCAGTTGGTCTTAAGTCCCTTTTCCCGGCCACTTCGGAAATGCACAGAGGTAGTCAAGTCCTAGGGAGCTGAAGGACCTGAGTTCCACAGGCAGAACCCAAATAAAGCAATCAAACGAAACAGCCAAAGTGGGGGTGGGGTCTCAAAAACAGGTCCCTGAGAAATGTCACCCAAGGATAGTCTCTGGCTGCTATATAACAGAGGCACATATATGTGCACATGCATACATTCTCTTCCACCACCCTCCTCTCTCATACACACACACACACACACACACACACACACACACACACACATACACATACACACACACACACACACACAGAGAGAGAGAGAGAGAGAGAGAGAGAGAGAGAGAGAGAAGTTGAACCTGGTGGGAAATGCCTTGAATCCCAACACTTGGGTAGCCAAGTGTTTCAGGCTAGCCTGGTCTACATAATAACACCAAAATACCAAAATGGAAGGGGGAGGGGACAAAGAAAGAACACTAAAGCAGAGAGCATATCACTGCTCCCTAATATTTAATTTCCGGGGTTTCATCCCTTGGTCCCCAGCTTTCTGGATTCATCTCTTGGTTGGCTGCACATTAGCTGTGCGCATGGGTTGCCCCCGATGTGGTACACCAGCTGTGTACACTTTGGCTCACGACAACTGTCTCCCTTTGTTATCCAAGAGTTCTCTAGGAGCAGACACAAGCCCTTCCATGAAGACATGAGCGTCCCATGGAGTCACGGGGCCCACTGATACCCACCAGCCCCTCTCCTGATACTCACAGCCCCCTGCTCTGCCTCCTCAGGGATGACAGCAATCCCCTGTGCCTGCCTGGGCATCTTTCTGGGTGGCCTTTTGGTGAAGAAGTTGAGCCTGTCTGCTCTGGGGGCCATTCGGATGGCAATGCTGGTCAACCTGGTGTCCACAGCCTGCTACGTCTCCTTCCTCTTCCTGGGCTGTGACACAGGCCCTGTGGCTGGGGTCACTGTTCGCTATGGAAACACGTAAGTGCCAAAAGTTTTAACCTTTACTGTGGATTCATAAAGATAGCTCAGCCCTGCCCAGGTCTACCTGCTCTCTAGTGATCCAGAGCAGAGGAGCCAAGAGGCCTTAACTTCTTATACGCACTTGGAAGATTCAGCCTGCCCTCTGGACACTGAGCTGTTCTCCTCCGAAGCAGGACAACCCAGAGTCCAGAGTGGTCATTAATTCTCCAGGCCACTTGCTCTCTCTGACATTTGACTTCAGGAATGATGTGAATGAAAATGATAAGACTAAAAATAAACCCTATATCAAAATTCTGCCCAAAATAAAAGAGAATCAATGTCAATAATTCCTACATGAGTCAGAAGCCCCCCCATCCAGCTCATACGGTCATCACCCAGTCAGGCCCATGGTGAGCATGTTTAAGTGATAAGGGACCCACCATCCAGAGAATATACATGGGATGGACCCATGGCTCCAGCTGCATGTGTAGCAGAGGATGGCCTCGTTGGGCATCAATGGGAGGAGAGGCCTTTGGTCCTGCCAAGGCTCAGTGCCCCAGTGTAGGGGAATGTCAGGATGGGGAGGCAGGAAGGGGTGGGTGGGTGGGTAGGGAAGTGCCCTCATAGAAGCAGGGGCATGGGGGATGGAATAGGGGGCTTCTGGAGGGGAAACTGGGAAAGGGGATAACATTTGAAATGTAAATAAAAAAGTATCCAATAAAGAAAAAAAAAAGACCACTAGAAAATAAAAAAGTGACAGGAGCAGGGAGGGATAAAAATAAATTGGGAGTGGAGGCAGGGGGAGCAGGAACCAGCCTGTTGCTTTGGATCTCTTTTCAAAAGCACTGGTGATTATCCTGGGACTGTGGACTAGAGCCCTTATAGCAATTGCTGTTCAAATAAGTTATGGGACTATATTATCTCTCTATCCACTGTCTCCTTTCCTTATGGGACTCTGAGGCCACCCTGAGCTGAAGAGTGTAGCCCAGAACATGCTGCATTCTGGCTCCCTTTGGGTTACCCGCAACACTCAGGCACTACAACACTCAGGCACTACATGCGTCTGGACAAATGGTCTTGAAGAAGGCAGCCAGGGGTCCCCATGTCACTGCTTTATCAGGAGGTACTCTGAGCCTTAAGACAGAGCAGGAAATGAGGCTACTGAAGTCACTTCCTTTTTCTGGGGCTTCAGACTGGGCTCCCCCTATGTGTCTCTCCCAGGTTGTGTGCTCTTGGCAGCTGCGTCTTTGTAATGCATAGGCAAGCACAGAGCACTCTGGCATTCCTTATATGTCTCTGGCCATCCCGTGTGCAGGAGAGGAAGAAACAGAACAGAAAGGGTGGGACGCCCGGCAGCAGAGGAGTAGTTGTGGGTAAGAGGAACTGAATAACCCTAAGCTGAACCCCAGCTGCCTTCAGCTCAAGGGGCACATGGTCACAAAAGCAAAAAGATCCTTCTTCCTTGCTTTGAGAGGAGCCCAGAAGCCATATATATATAGTCAGCTACCTAGCCCAGTTTTAAGGAATACAAAGCAGACTCTCAGCAGTGGCCCTGCGCGGCACTTGCATGTCAGCCAGGAATAAGATGGAGGGAACAGAAGAGTCAGGCGAGGTAAGCATGCTGAACAAGAGTACCAGGAGTCCTATCATGGCAATGTTGTCAACAGTTAGCCCTGCTTCTAATGGGTCCCCTTTACCCTTTCTTTGCAGCTCAGCACGTGGCTCGACCCTTGACCCCTACTCTCCGTGCAACAACAACTGTGAATGCCAGACAGATTCCTTCACGCCAGTGTGCGGGGCCGATGGCATCACCTACCTGTCAGCCTGCTTTGCCGGCTGCAATAGCACGGTAATTGAAAACCTTGGGATGCAGGGGAGAGGCTAGGCTACAGTCAGCCACAGTGGCTCACAGGTCTCTCAAGGTCCAGAGTGACCAGTACCTACCACCTCCGCCTTGCTACAGCTGCTCCACCTGCTGCAGCTGCTCCTTTGCCCTGATCCGTCAGGGGGAAACCGGCACAGGGTAGCTCTTCAGGTCTTTGCTGAGTCAAATGTGCCCCTGAGACACTTGATGGAGCAAATGCAAGTAAAAATCAAAGGGGACTGTGTACATCATACGCAGCTGGAAAAGTGACCCGTGGCATGAGATAATCACCACAGGCACAGGGAGAAAGGCTGTGTACAACAGTGAGTGACCCACCATGAAATTCTGTAGAAATGGAAAGGCCAGGTTAAAGCCAGAGGCTGACTGCAACTCGGCCTCATCCTCACTCTGGTCCCTTTCTTTGCCTCTTTCTTCCCAATTAAGTATCTCTCTTCCCGGAGTCATTTTTTTGTTTTTCTCCTCCTCAACATGAATGTTTAATTTAGCCACCAGCATGCCATCTTCCCATTCTTTGTGTGACCATCTGGTGCAGAGTGACCCCTCCCACCCCATGCAGCCAGGTTGTTTCCACCTCACACTGCCACCGGCTGATCAGGCTGTCCTCCTTCTCTTGTTGAGACCTGTCCAGTTGTCACCTTGCTAGCCTTCCAGAACAACCCTCTTCTACCATCTTCCACACTACAGCCAGAAGGATTTCTGTGATACTGCACATGACCAGCTCATGCCCTCCTGTGGAGCGCTGAACCTGGCCCATGGCCATTCTTGACTCTAATCTCCAGCTGTCTTCTTTGGCTCTAGGTGGCTGTTCAGGCTTTTCTGCAGGTTTCTTCTGTACTTCTCTCTTCAGCTGGACAACTCTCATCGACTCCTTAATACCTTATTCCAGTCCCAGCTACTGTAAAACAATCCCTTATTTCTCTCGTTGGGGTTCTTGACTTTGAGTCTTTGGATACCTACTCCTTCCTGGATATATTTGTCTCTTTCATGGTAGCAATCTTCTGGAAGTATTTGTCTTTGATCTTTGGGTTTCTTCAACTAGGGGCACTCTTGCCCCCGATGCACCTCACAATTTCTCATATATGTGCAGACGGGAAGGAAAAGATGACAGCCATGGGGACCGCTTCCAGGGAAGTAATGCAGTCAGTTCCTTCCCACCCTGCATCCTGCATCTTCGAGAACAGCAGTTCCATGAAAGAAAAAAAAAGAATCATTTGTTTTCATTTTCAAAGATTTCATTTTTGCTTGCTTTTAAGATTTAGATTCCTGGCCAGTTATTAACATTTTCTATAAAGGAAATAAATCACCACAGATTGGGGGCTGGGAGGACCTGATTTCATAAACTAAATGATAAAGCAATTTCTTTATGTGAGTAGAGGTAAATATTGAAAGGGGGTTGGGACCTGGAGAATGGTTCAAATCAAAACACAAGCTATTATTTCTCATAAGAAGAACTTTGTTGACATTTTAATATACAGAAAGTTCTGCCAACAGTCCTTTGCAGCTATTGTCCTGTGATGAAAACCTAAGTGACCCAAAGAAGTCCTGAGACCCAACAGGCCGTTACGCTAGGAGCACTCTGACCCAACCCCATGCTATCTGTACTCCTTCTGTTGAGCTCAGTCTCTCCAATCAATTTTTCAGTGGCAGTGCTGAAGCACTAGAGGTTCTCTAGCACTGACTTTGGGACATGATGCTTACTCCCCAGACACCTGCTCTCCATTCTAACATGGAGCCTCACCGTGCCTACTGGGGTCGTCATGGGGTTCCACTCTTTTCCCACTGAGGCAATCCTATGAGTGGCTCTGACTTCCAGCTTCCTGTTCATAGTAAATGTGACCCTTGTAGTAGATGAGCCAAAGAAACAAAAAAAAAAAAAAAAAAAAAAAACAAAACAAAAACTACGGCAGACTTCGCAGGAACTTCGGGCTGAGTGACTGTGTCAGGCCAGGCAATGGGCTCTCCCTGCTTCACTCCAGGCATGTGAGAGCTTGGCCCAGAGTCAGGAGGAACCTTGGGATGACATCCAAAAAGAGCAAGAGGCAATTTGAGTCTTTAGACTCTTCAGCGGTATTTTGAAGAAATGCCAAAGACTTACATTCACGGTGTAGGACTTCCCTCCCCCTCCCTTCACCCTTCTCTCTTTTTAGCTTTTTTCCCTCTGGTCTCTAGGTACTCAGTACAACCCTTGCCCACATAAAAGGCCCTCGCGTGTCCTTCCCATTTCTTATGGCTTCTTTCCCTGGCCCTAGAGAGCTAGTTGACTCTGTGATGGCTCAGCTCTTCCCGTGAGTTTCCTGGGCTCTTATGCTTTAACTGTATCTCTGCCTGCACTCTTTTGTAGGACCCTGTGTCAGCTCACAAGGATTATGCAGTAGAATGTGAAATTCTGAGACCCTCTGAGCCAAGCCCAGAATCTTTCTTTGTACTCTGCCACTTCTTTTTAGGGTGCCCACCGTTTTCCTACAACTGTCTTCCTTTGTGCACACTACCCACATGTAATACATTGAGCCTTTATGTCTGCCCTAGCTACCTCTGCAGACCCAATCTCTCTTCTCATCCCAGTCTCCTAACCAGCCACTTGTTAAGTGACACTCTCCCAACAGCCAAGCTTTCCTTTACCCCTGGAGCTCTGCATGTGTCATTCCTTTTTATATAGAATAGTCTCCCCTGTATATGTGTGTCCCATCTTCTCTAACCACCAGGGATCAGCCTCTCTTTACCCTTTACCTGCCTCCTACAGAGCTGTCTGCTACCTCAGCACTATTTTAAGACAATGTTCATGTCCTTCAAATTTCCACTTCTTCTGATCTCACCTGGTAAGAGTTAGAACCTATCTGTTCCAATGGCTCATTTACTGAGGCATCTCTGTCCCTCACAAGGGGCATAGACGAGCCCGTGTTATAGACCTTGGCCTCACAGAGCCAGATAGAGCTCAAGGTAAAGCTTCAGACTTCCTCAGTGTCCCTGAGTGATCCTGTGCAACCGTAATCAGGTGACTACACAGGGCAACACTCCTGGACAGCAGCTGGCAAACTGGTAGACAAGATGGCTCTAAGTTTAAGGTACATTTTTATCCTTCTTCAGGTCTCTGTCTGTCTGTCTGTCTGTCTGTCTCCCTCTTTCTCTCTCAATAGATAGATAGATAGATGTGTATGTATGTATGTTTGTTTGTATAGATAAATAGATGATATATTTATATGTATAGATAAATATAGATATAAATACAAATATAGATATCAGGGCCCATGAAAAGTCTACCCCAGACCTGCATTAGGTGCAAACAAGTCAACCATTCAGATTATTGAGACACTAATGAAGCGCAGTAAGCATCAGCTGTCCCTATCTTTGCTTTCTTTTACTGTCATAGTTGGGGTTTTTTGTTTGTCTGTCTGTCTTAATTTTTGTCTTTTATTTTTCAAGCGATAGCAGTGGAAGTTCCTGGCCCACATTTGCCTCTGTGTTTTTTAAATCCTGTCATTGCCTGTGGTGGAGGGGGTGACAGAAAGATGGAGTTAATTTTATCAGCCTCCTTTGTTGTGAACACATTGCTCAAATTGTCTGCGTACCTTTCACTTTCAGAAGTAATTATTCAAGCAGAAAGCATGTGTGTATTATGCCAGAAGTTATGTCCATCTGATGGACTGAATAATTGACTCCAGAGGAAAACAGCTTTTATTAGCCACCAATAGGTTAAAAGTCAACACCAGCCAAGCAAGCAGTTTGTATGGTGTAAATGGCAGATGGCTCATCTATCCCCATCCAGACCATAGAGTATTTACCAAGTGCTGTTTGAACAAAGCCTTGAGTGCGTTCATAGCAAGGAGAAGCATTCTGTTCTGAGGCATTCTGGGAACTGGTGATTCTTCCTTCTAGACCTCAATCTAGCTACATTTTAGAATCCATGAGGACTTCCACAATGGAGGGTCTGTGCCCTACTCAGAGATTCTTCCTTTCTCATTTTTAAGAAATTTTTATGTGATTTTTTTAAGGTTCCTAAGTGTTCTTAGTATGTGAACAGGTTTAGAAACCACTGTGGTAATAAACTGTTTCTAAACCTTGGATGTGAGGATGTTTTGAGACAGTACTTTCTCCTCAGGAGCTGTCCTGTGTATCACAATATGTTTAGCTACACTCTTGAACTTTATCCACACAGCCTTTGACTTTATCTAACAATCACAGATGACCACAGACATCCCTGGGGACACTGCAGCCCTAGAAAGGATGAGTTGTGTTCTGAGATCTCCAGCCTCTGAGCTACTGCTGAGCTAATGCCCTCTCTCCCTCACAAACCAGAGTATTGGAAGTGCCCCGTCAGCCTGTGCAGCCCAAGTTGCTGATGCATGCTGATTATGCATGCAAACCCTAAGGACAGATTTCTCATGGCCAAGCCATATTAAATCAAGCATTTAGCTTGGAGGTTTTGTATGTGTTTCTAGATTTGGGCTTCTTCGAGAATGCTGGGAGATAGCCAATAGGTATTGAACAGCCAGGGCGTGGCATGTCCTTTGTTATTCTTTACAGTCACAGTTGTCTGCAGCAGATGCTCTCACACCTCAGCCACTCTTCTGTGTCTATTTTCCTGTGTGATCCCACCGACCTGAGTAGAACAAAGCATCTTCTATAGCATGGCCAGTTCCCCAACACCGATTTAACAGTCTGTGCTTAGACCAGTAATGGCTTGTTAGAGAGACTTTGGGAACATTCCAATAAAGCCCTGCCAGAGTTTGACCTAGCTGTGATACCTGCTACATCCCAGACCCTGTACATCTCAGATGTGAGGTGAATTAGATCCAGGGCCTGCATTTGCCATGAAGTCTACTATGTTGTTATCTAGAAGCTTGTATAAGAAAGTACCAAGAAGAAAACTCAGACCAGCTTTACAGTTCAGTGAAAAGACATCAGAAAACCATGAACCAAGGAAGAAGAATCTTTCAGGAAGGAAAAAGAAAAATAGAAAAATGATACATAGCCTTTTGTTTTGTCTCATTGCTTTGTTCTGATTCTCATTTTTGTGAGGTTTCTTTGGTGGGGGACGGTGTTTGAAAGAGAGAGAAAAAGAATATAAAGTTGAGTGAGTGGGTAAGCAGTTGGGAAACTTCTGAAAGGACTTGGGGGAGGGGAAAATGTGATCAAAATGTGAATAGTTTTAAGAAATATGTATGTAAATAAATAAAAGTTGATCCTAAAAATATATGTAAAAATGAGTAGTGAAGAAGAGGTCATAATATTGAAAGGGAGCAAGGAAGGATTTATGGGAGAACTTGGAGGAAGGAAATGGGAAGGGAAATGGTGTAATTGTGCTGTGATCTTATAAAATAAATAATTTGAAAAGGGAAAGCTGAGGGCCCTGAGGAGATAGTTGAATCAGTAATGTTTGTGTGTCACATAAGAACCCATGTAAACAAAGGAGCATGTCCATGTGTGCCCACAATCTCAGGGGTAGGGAAGGGAGGGAAGAGTCATGAAGATCTTGGAGGAACCAAGTTGGTGAGCATAAAGTTCAGTGAGAGACTCTGTCTCAAAACCATAAGTAAAGATAAGAATGATTGAGGAACATGGTAAGTGTTGACCTACATCATGTGCACATACATGTGCACATACCAACATGAAGACACACACACATACACACACGTACATACCCACACTCACACACATGTATACACACATACTGACACACACACACATTTACATGCACATGCATACACAAACACACACATACATACATGCATGTGAGTACACACACTCACACACATAGTCACACACACACACACACACACACACACACAGAGCTGGATGAATATAGAAGCAGATGCTCATCCACAGATGACTACTTCTAACTGGGAATTAAGACAATAATTTTTGTTAATTTCTTCCAGACTTTCTATATAATTTGGAATTGTCCTCAAATAATCACACATTGCTTTTCCAATTAGAAAAAGCTTTATTTTTAAACTCCAATATTAAAAGGAGGTTAAATAGGAATATATTTAAATATAAGTAAGTAGCTAGGTAGACCACTAGTTAGTGTCCTTGTGATGTTACACTCCCTAGGGCAGAAATTAGCTAGCTCTGTGTGAGACCAGATAGGAGGCAGTGGGCATTTATCCCCAGGGCAGGCTGTTGCTCTGAGAGCAAGCAGCCATTTGTCTGATGGGCAAGCCTGGAAGGACATTCCTGCAAATGTGGAGAACACTGGAGGTGTGGATTAGTAATAAGGTGCTTTCCTAACTTGCATGAATCTTGAGTGCATAATAATATTTTTAAGTATCAATAATAAGAGTGTTTTGAACCATTGTGGCAGGATTTGACATCTGGAGACAGAACACAGGAGGAAGAGACACAGAATCTGGGGTCCCCTTGACATGTTGTCCCATATTCCCCTTTAATGCTGTCCTCTGTGTCCCAGATATGATGGAAGATCCAGAGTGAACTGCCCTGTTCCCCAAAGAGCAGCCTCTTGGCTGCCCTCCAGCAGGAGGCCCTGCCTCTGCTGGTCCATGTGACAGATACAGTAGATGGGATCTTACTTTGTCCTTGGCACCCTCCCCCTGGCCTTTATCTTTCAGTTGATGATCTCACAAGCAAAGCAGAGGGGGGAGTGTCTTCCTTCCTGCAGTTTTTCAGATATGTCTGCTGAGTCTGGTGGGAGGTCACCAGGGTTGTTCATAATGAGGACCGAGGTCTTTGCCTAGAAATAACAGCTTGGATTTTACTCCTGGTGTCCCTAATAATGAAGCAAGAAGGACTGGTGGCATGACCCTCAGTACACAGGGACATCTCTCAGAGTGACAGCATCTTACTCTGCTTGAATTCCTTCACGATTTGATGAGGCTCTGCTGCTTGCTACTACATTTTATTTTCTGTAGCTGACACTATACCTCTTCATCATTACTTAAAATAGTAATAATTAATACATTAATTTGAAAAAACGTGGGTCTCCCAGGCAATCGGGAGGAAACCTGGCTTATGCACCCAGGCTGCAAAAATCTCTCCTGGACCAGAAATGAGGGAACAATCACATCTTCCAAATATCTTAATGCTTCCAGAGTAGCAAAGGCTAGCCTTGTGCCTCTCACATATTACCATGACATTTGACTACCAGTGGCCTTGTCCCTCCCACACCATACCCTAACAAAAGTAATCTGTCAACCTGGGGATCTAGTTCTTCAGCTCCGTTCATAAGAAATGACCCATTGGTACTGATGTGACGAGAGGAAGAAAACAGAAGCTACTTCATCTGCCAAGATTTGTAAAACACGGCTGATGGGTGTCTTGTTCTTGTAGAATGAGCTGTCAAAATAACGTGCTTGCCATTTCCTTCATCAGAAACACACACACACACACACACACACACACACACACACACACACACACACACACATCCAAGACCCAGGGAATAATTGCTCTGCATCTATGATCTCCAGCTTTTCTTGTGATGTTTTGTTCCTGCCCTGCATGTGATAAAAACGTTTCTCAGTTGAAGTCAGTCAGTGGTGGTTGTGTGTGGAATCACAAACCAATGTGGTGACATGGGCTAGTTTAGACTCATTGATTTCTGCTTCTTTTTTAACAGTATGGAGAGTTTACAATAGGTGACACATTTACAAGTTTTAAAATCACCATGTAGAAAGACATACCGTGAGACTCCGCCCCTCTTCCTCTGGCCTTCCTTCAGCCACACCTTAGTGTGCCGATAGACTACATCACTGGTGCAGGCATGGAGCTGAGTGTCCCTTATCTGAAATTCCTTTATGGTGACTTATGGTTGTTCTTACAGCTGTTACAATCTTTGCATGTATCTCATAGGATGTGACACTTGACCAAGAACAGTGCTTCCTGGGCTGGGGAGCTGATACAAGAATAAGAACACTGCACAAGTACAGGGGCCTGCATTTCAATGCCCAGAGCACACAGAACAACAGGGAAGTATGGCAGATGCCTGTAACCCCAGTGTCACAGGCAGAGACGGCTGAACCGCTGATGTACACTGACCTGCCAGGCTAGCAAAAGCAATAAAGTTTAGGTTCAATAAGAGACTCTCTCTCAAGGTATTGAGTTACCGATTGATAGAACAGGGCACCGGATGTTCTCTTCTGACTTCTGCATGCATGTGCATGAACACATGTATTCACAGGCACAGTTCTCTCTCTCTCTCTCTCTCTCTCTCTCTCTCTCTCTCTCTCACACACACACACACACACACACACACACACACACACACACACTCTCTCTCTCTCTCTCTCTCTCTCACACACACACACACACACACACACACACTATAGCTACAGGGGTCTCAGAGACCCTCAGAGATGCTGAACATACTGCAGTTTGGTTGTGGCCTGCCCCCATGAAGTCAAATGAGTGATATGATTCTCTTCAATGTTCAGAACGTTTTGGACTTTGACAGTCTGTATTTCACATTTTCATACATTCTTATAGATGTTGCGTGTACCTATAAGACCCTACTTTGTTCTTGTGGTTTAGGTTTTTAGGTAAGGGCATATGTTGGATCTTCTTCAATCATACCAAAACGAGGGTACCTTTTGCAGCTATAAAGTCTTCCATTATGTTGACCTGATAGTGTCTGTTAACCCAGAAATAGTTAAATATTCAGAGAGCCATCCATTCCTGCTAAACTAAACCGGTTGGTTCACGCTACTACACATCTGTCACTTTGGGCCTGGGCAGCCTATCTGCTGTGTAAGTTCATGTGACGTTTGCAAGCCAGCTCCCTTCTGTTGTCTGCTCAACAAGCTTGTCGAGCCTTCTCTGGGAGCACAGTGGCCCTCTCATTATCCACACGGACAATGGCAGGGTATTTTAATGACAGGAAATCTAGATACTGGCACCTCACATTGTGACAGCACATAGAAAATTCAGTTCTCTGGGGACAAGAGGGACTACATTCCTTCCCAGAAAAATATCATACAATGGGAAGAAAATGCCTGGAAAGGGGGTTTAAAACTCAACCATCATTGGGCAAAAGAACTTCGACCTTGTAATCTAGTACTTGTAGTACTTGGAAAGAAAAAACTACACACTTGAAAGAACAATGTAGAAAGAGAAGACGGGAGGGAGAGAGGGGGAGAAAAAGAAGTCAGCCCCTAACCAGGTTGGGAATCACAAACGAACTGCAAGGAGGCATATTTTGGGGTAGAGTATGCAGACCTTCTGTGACTCCTGGCTTCTATGTCATGCTGTCTTTCTTTCCTGCCTAGCTCTCATCCACGTTAGAGAGGGAAAGTGTATGAAGAATGCAGTGCAAGCTCAGCTTGACACCACAACATGCCTGTGTGCCATGAATGGAGACACCGAGTATCCAAGGAGAATATGGTCTAGAGACAAAGTTGAAGAGAGTTGTGAACATATAGGAAAATGTGGCATAGGAAGAGAAGGAAGTCCAGCCATAAACCTGTGTTATTCCTGCATGTTAGCGTGGGAAAGGGGAGATGATACCAAGAAAGATAGACATGGAGTAGCCCGATAAAAAGAAAAGAGCACACAGAACCAAAGAATGGAGCCGTGGGAGACGGAGAGCAAGCAGAGCTGCTGTGAGGGGAGAATGGGCTTGGGGACTTCATGAGCTCTGATTCATACTAATAGAGAGAGAAGCCAGTCAGAATGAGATGAGAACAGGGCCAATAAGGAGCTATGGCCACTGAGCAACAGCAGCTGGAGAAGCTTGCCTGTGACCTCTGACCTCTGATCATCCCATACATGCTTTTCTTGGTATAGATTAGGATGGCCTTGGAAGCTCTAGCTGGAGAGAAGCCCTGCTTTCCTGGTGAAGGCAGAGGACAATACGGCCCCCTGTGCATCCCAAAACTGTCTTCTACATCCCACCTAGGGTCCTGTAGTATTGTGCAAAGAAATGTTTAAGAAAGTGTCCCAGGATGTTCCTGACTGACAGATCCCATATCCTTTGTAGGGCAGGGATAAGTCTGGGCTCAAAGGATCCATGGGAGGAGAAGGGGAGCTGCTCATCTGGAGGGCTGGTTTAAAAAGAGATGTGGTGTCTATTGTAGGTCTCGTGGAAAAGCCAGGTAGTTTCCAGATACAGGTTAAGGGGTGGGTGGCTGGTGTCTGGCCTCAGTGCCTGGGAATTGCCATAAACTCAGGTATATAACAGGACTGTTCCCACAGATACCCACCCTGGGCACACTATTTAGAAGATATACAGCCAGCAGGTACCATCTGTTCCACACAGCCATGCAGGGAAGCCCTAGTGCTTACAGGGTTTGGGACACTTGGGAAGCTATCTCATATGGAACAAGATACCCCATGTCTGGAATATTCCTGTGGTGAAAGAAAAGGAGAGTGGGGGATGAGGGGAGGAGAGGACCAAGTGTGAAGGGAGAAGGGTAGAAGAGAAGAAACACGGGCTTTGTAGGGAGTTGCCCTGACCTCTCAAGAGTGTTTACCTGCTAGGCATGCGCTCAGAAAGCCAGTCGGCTCTGGAAAGGAAAGCAATGAATCATTTATGATTGTTTTCGCTTTGTATTCATTAAAGACCTCTGCACTATTATTATCGAGCCTTAATTGGCTTGGCACTCTGAACAGCCTCCACCAGCCCCTGCTCCTCCCTCTGTGACCAGAAATTCCTGGAGCGAGCTAGCAAGCTTGCACAAGAGTATGAGCGCAAGCTTTGCATGGGAACAGGGACTGCTGATCCAGAGTCTCTCAGAAGATCAAATGGAACGTGGTCGCTTTTCTTTCTCCTCTCTGATCATATATTAATAAATGTGTCCCATCAGGCTCTTGCTCTACTCCCTGTGAGCTGCTGTCAGCTGCCTGGAATCTCTTAGCTCTCTTCCCATCCCCAGCCAGTGGAGGAGTTTCCCAGGTTCCTTCTGTCATCAGGGTCTCCAAGGCACAATGGCTTCACGCGTGACAGCATGTGTCCTTTGTTCTGAGCGCCATGCCAGGCACTGAAGCAGCCACACTATGTGGGTTACCTGATTTACTTCTTTTAATACACTTCGGCATAATTATAACTACATAAAGGGAAAGACAAATTGGCAAGTAATTACGATGTTAATTTGGCAATGTTTTATCATATTGTGGAAGCACAATTTCCTCTCTAATTGTATTGGGGGGGGGGGACACATTTATCTACACTGAGACCTACTGAAGGTTTCTTGAGAAGGAAAATGAAATACACAGGATACAGGAAATCCAGCTCTCCTCCCCATAAATATTACTTTATTTGCATGTGTTTTTGCAGCCTCCTTAAAAAAAAATGCAGCTCGTTTATTCACGCCCAATTAATGGAATGCCACAGAATGTATAATTAGGTTGGGACAGTCTAGCTGATGGATTGCCTTGGGTGTGGAAACTAGAGACATCGCCCGGATTAAATGGCTGAACCTTCCCTTTCAGAACCTCACAGGCTGTGCGTGCCTCACCACTGTTCCCCCTGAGAATGCCACCGTGGTTCCAGGCAAATGTCCCAGTCCTGGGTGCCAAGAGGCCTTCCTAACCTTCCTCTGTGTGATGTGTGTGTGCAGCTTGATCGGGGCCATGGCCCAAACCCCTTCTGTCATCATCCTCATCAGGTAAGCTGTCCGCTGAGGCCCAAGTCCCTGAGAGTCAGCCTGACCTATGCCCTTACACCTGGTACATATCGGCAGGGCTCCCGGGCATCAGACAGAGCTGTGTGAGTCCTGCAACCAAGGCAGAAGAGGGCTGCATCCAGGAACACAGTAGCTGTAGGATAAGAGGAAACAATTACAAACCTTCCACCAATTAGGACTTCATAGCACAACAAGCCAGTAGTAAAAGGCCACTTCCTTAGCCTCCCAGGATTGACCAATGGGGCGACATTAAAAAGCATTCTACACTGATCTTTTCAGTAGGATTGTTGGTGAAGTAAAATTAAAATAGTGGGCCAGGAAGACAGCCCAGTTGGTGCTCCTGCCTCACAAGCACGGGACTGAGTTCATTCCTGGTAGTCCGTCTCAAACCTGGACATAGTACATCTTGCTTATAATTGTTTTGGTAGTGAGATGAGAGAGAGAGACAGGCAGATCCCTGGAAGCTTGCAGAAATAGTCTAGCCTATTCAGGGAAGTTTTAGGACAGTGAGAAACTCTGTCTCAAAACTAAAGGTTGAGTGGAACAGCATTCAAGGTTGTATTCTAGCACTCATGCGCACACACACACATACACACACACACACACACACACACACACACATACACACACACACTTAAATGACATTAAATGAGCCAAGCTCTTATGTCCAGTCATTGCCCTTCTCTCTATCAGCCACATCTTGTTTCTGAATCTGTGACACAGTCAGTCAGCAGCACAAGGCCCACCTACCTTCGGCCATGATCTGGACCCTCCCAGGTCATGTGTGCAAGCTTCTCTGGAGACACAGAGGTTAACCATGCCAAAGGGCTTATGGCATGCATGTAGTGAGACACCCTCTATTCTGTAGCCCCTTGTCTCTGAGAAGCTGGCCTGAAGGCAGATGATGATATCACAAGCTTCATCATTCACAATATGCTATTGCTTTCTTGATTTGAATGAGATACCTCTAAAAGCACTGAGACACACAATGACACACACAGACACAGACATACACACACACACACACACACACACAGACACATATATATATACATCCTAGTGTCCATCTGGGTCCAATGAAAGAACACAGTGCACATTAAGTCTCACCTCACCACATGGGTAAGCAAGGCAGTTCAAGGCCAAGGGCTTGGGATAGAAATGGGTGCTCAGATCCACTTTGATTCCTCACACAGCATGAGGTGCCTTACCAAGCTTCTTGTTCCTTGAGCCCTCCTTACCATGCCCTTTGCTGGCAACACTCCTGCAAGTAGATTTATAGGAAGTACTTGTATTGCCCAGATGGTCATTAGCAATAGCTTACAAGTGTGCAGAGGCATTAAGGCTACAATAGCAAATTGCCATCTTGTTCTTAGAAAGTTCGACAAATTCATACCCAGTGCTTTGGAAGGTTGTGGTCAAACAAGTTGAGCCAGGTTTTGCTAGTGGTATCAAAAAGCCTATGAGGTCTTTCAGAAATGCTACATGCTGTCAGTCTGAGTCAAGAGCCATAAAAATATTCAGGCCCCTGCAGTAACCTTCCCCCATTTGTGGCCATTTATCTCCAGAAAATACCTCTTTACAAGAAAAAAAAGTCTCCATACAGACAGATTTTTTTTATTACAATGTTAACTATAATAGCAGAAAGACTTGAATTGAAGTAGTGAGTTAAATTATGGAGCTGCAGTTCAAAGGAATAATGAAAAATCTTAAGAATGCGTGAAGTGTTTATGAAATGAGCCATTGAATTTGAAACTATACGTGGAAGGCGATTATATATAATATGCATATGAACAAAACCCTTCAGGTTTCATGTATGGGTTTATGGTGGCTGTTTTATGAGCTGTTTATTTTTCATTAGAAATTCTGAAACCGTATGGTAATGCTCACACACACAGAAGGCGCCAGGAAGCAGGAAGAGGGTGCCTGGCCACCATTAGTTGTGACGGGTCCACTTATTTCTCTCACATGCGTTTCCACAAAGGCCCAGCCTCTAGATTTTAGGTGGTAAAACTTCGGCTGTGGAAGTTTTAGCTGTTTCCAATCCTCAACTTGATAAACAGCTCGTATAGATTTTCAGGACATGCTGGACTCCTTTTAAATGGGTCAAGAACTGATGGTCTCCGTGACCTGTACTCACATCAGTGAACCCCCTTTTTGCCTAAAGCACTTGTTCGTGTTCATATTGGAAGGGGATCATAATGCATCATCCCATCCCTTTCCCAATCCAGCTCACCATCAGAGAAATGCTACGGGGAAATGAGGATACCCCATGCAGGTGGACCCCAGAAGAGAATTACCAGCCCTCACCCTGCCCAAATCAGTGGGTTCATTCTTATGCTGCCCAGAGGCTATCAATGGGAACGCTGAAGTAAGCAAGGATAGAGAGGGGGCTCACTTGGTAAAGTGCTCATCTTGCTAGCATAGGAACCCCTGTTCAACTCCCAGGACCCACATAAAGATACCTCCCTTTTACACATGAAGAAACCAGCCTAGCGGTGGCTATGCAGTTTTCTTGAGATCTCACAACCAGTAAATTAATGATGCTTTTCTGCAGGTACTTATAATCCTAACAATGGTGAGATAGAAAACGTAGAATCCCTGGGGCTCAGTGGACAGCCACTCCACCCTAATTGATACACTTCTGAAAAATGAGAGATCTTGTCTCTAAGGAGATGGATGGCATTTGTAAGGATGACACTGAAGTTATCTTCTGGCCTCTAAACACATAAACACGCACATGTATGTGTGCCCATGTACACGAGTATGTGTGCATGTGCACATGCACACATAATATATTAATAAAGAATACTGAAAAGTAAGCAGGAAAGCAAATGCTCATTTGGATGATGCTAACTGACAACTCCCGGCTCTTATTTTAAGTTACTGTATTTGCACCCTTGTAAATTTTGTCCTTTTACACATAAAGAAACTAGCCTAGCGGTGGCTATGCAGTTTTCTTGAGATCTCACAACCAGTAAGTAAATGGTGCTTTTTTGCAAGTCCCTGATTTTCTGCAGATCTTTCAATAATATCCTGCCTGAGCCCTCATTTCTTCATAACTAAGATGTGTGGTCCTTATGGGAACCAGTTTCTCTGCAGGATATGAAGCAAGATCTTAGCACCTTCCTCAGTTTGTTCAGTGACATGGTAGCTGAAAGGAAATCACATTCCAAGTGATAAATAGCCTAGCTAATTACACCAGCATGTTTTCTTGATAAGGAGATTTGCCTTTATTTATGTGTCTTTTAAGTTAAACCTTCAAATGACAGTGCAAAAACTGTAGCCTCGGAGCAGGAACACCACAAGGAACTTGGCTTGTGTGATATGTGTCTTCCACAGAGTGTTTGTTCTGCTCAGAGATTCAGAGCTCATGACCTGGAACTGGTACCTGGATTTCTCAGCCAGAGTCTGAGACCCCTGCTCAATGGAAGTCATGACATGCTTCCCTAGGGAGTCATTCAACAGTACCACACTCTCTATAATTAAAAAGACATGGGCATTTCCCCAAGAATAGATTTTACTGAAAATCTTAGGATCTAGCAGCAATTATAAAAACTATTCTTTTATAGTCTTTTGCAGACTACCATGACCAAAGACTATCAATATCTTAGTTTATACCCAGTAGGAATTTGTTTCTCAGGAGACTAGGAAGTTAAAGATCAAGGCTAGGTTAACTGGTAAGGGTCACTTCCAGTATATAAATTCTCCCTGTGTCCCAAGGTAGTCAGAAGATAAAGGACCTCTCTTAGATATGTTCTTCCTGTCTAAGGATAGTAATCCATTCATGCAGGCTCTACTCTTAGGATCTAAACCCTTTTTAAAAGCCCCACTACCACATTAGGGGTTAGGCTTGAATGGAAGAATTTGGAGAAGACAATCAGTCTATAATATACATTCATTTTTTGTTTGTTTCATGGTCACATTTGACCTGTTATAATAAGAAGCCCAAAGGATGCATACCAAGGCTCAATCTAAACCATAGATTACCAGATAACTGCCAATGAGTTGATGGATTCATGACCTTGGGGTCATTTAAGAATAGTATTCTGGGCCTGGGAACATTATTCAGTTAGGTGTCTGTCATGTAAGTACAAGGACCTGAGTTTTGATCCCCAGCACCCACATAAAAACCAGGCACAATGGCTGCTGTAAAAGTTTTATACTAGAAGGACAGAGATAGCTGAGTTCTTAGAGCTTAGGTTCAGTGAAGGACCCTGTCTCAAAAATAGGATAGATGAGACTGGCATTGACTTCTGCCCTACACACACACACACACACACACACACACACACACACACACACACACACACACCCTAGCCACCCTGTAAATAGATAGCTTTATACTTGTTATGCCACATATTTCACTGGTAGCTTTGATTCTAACATTTGTTTTATAGAGGACCAAGCCCTACAACCTCACTGCATTGTGTAAGATCTGGTCTCTAGTCTTCCAGCCAAACTGAAATGTTCCAACATGTTTAAGGTTTAACCATAAGGTACTAGTTCCATGCCTAGCCAAGAAGTATAGTCACATACATCCCTTTGTCCCCTAAGGAACTACAATGGCAACACATAAGAAGAGAGGACTCTTTGAAGCCCATGTGTATAGTGTCCAATCACTTTCCCTCAAGAGTCCTTAACCACAGAACCGTGGGTATATATTCCGTGACTGGTAAGCCAGAGATATCTGTGCAGCTTGCCACCAATGTATGCAATCCCTCAGCACAGGCTAGGTACTAGACACAGAGCTAGGCTTGAGTCATAAAGGTAATAACAATGCAAGTACTCCTTTATTTATGAGGAGAAGGCAAGGATTGAATAAATCCTAACTGTAAGTGTAAGAGGAATTGTGGGAGACCTGATATGTGGACCTACCTAAAATTTCCCAAACCCATCTCTACAATTACTCTCACTTTAAAAAAAAAATTACACTCTAGGGAACATGTAAGATCATTGTTAGGAACCTACCATACATACTCAAGTCAGGGTGATTGAGTCAGTTCAAAGCAAAGTCCTGTAAAAGGAACCGTTCAAGATTACAAGGTACTTGATGCTCAAACCTGTGCCCCAGCTAGCCCACCTAGAATGCCAATTCATGCAAATCTGATGGGTTTTACAAAACAGTCCAAGAAGTTCATGACTCTAGTTACAACTCAGGAATTTGCTGAGCTGGTGTTCCCACAAATACATCCCCTACCCACCTATAATGGTGCTTCCTCCTGGAAACTGAAACACACTGCTCTAAGTTTAGACTTCAGGACAGAATTTACATCCAGTCTTTCCAGCTTAAGTTATTTAGGGAAAAAAAAAAACACTTAATTCCTAAACTTATCTTGGTCCCACAGTTGCAGCCAATTTTTAGACCTTTAGCAAGAAAAAGAAGAAAACCTATTAATAATTTTCCAAGGTAGGATCTGATGGACAGCAACAAATACCTCTGAGTCTGTTAATTAAAATGGAGTTGATAAGAATCTTTTTCTCCCCTCCATCTCTTTTTATGTAGGACAGTCAGCCCTGAGCTCAAGTCTTATGCGCTGGGAGTTCTTTTTCTGCTCCTTCGTCTGTTGGGTACGTATTTTTTTGTCTCTTTATACCTTCCATAATGAGTTGAATGTGTAGTACCAGGTGAGGGAGGATCTGGGAAACTGTCCCATTCCTGAGTTTTGCCTCTTTTCCTTTTCTGTCACGTTTATTTATTAGTGTCCTACTTTCGTTTCCCGTTGCATTGATAAAACAACTTGACCCAAGCAATTTGAAGGGAGGACAGGTTTATTTTGCTCACCATTCCAGAGTAAAGTCTGTCATTCTCAGAGGTCAAGGCAGCATGAACTTGAAACAGCTGGTCATATCCATTTGTAGGGTAGAGAGAAAAGGAGGCCATACATGCCTATCTTCAGCTTCCCCACTTTCCTATTTGGTCTCCTGACAAGGATTCAAACCCCGTGAATTAGGGCCCCTCCCAGCGAGTGAGTCTTCTCACTTCCAATAACATCAAGTTCCCCATAGACGTGCACGAAGGCCAACTTGAACCAGACGACTACCCCACAATGAGACTCCTTTCTCGAGTGATACTAGGTCTGTCCCATTTGACAAATCTAAAGTCACCATCACTTTAAATGTGAAATTGTTATCCCAAGTTCCGACACCACCAGTCTAGGCCCCTCTGATGTCACAGGTGTCACATATCCCAACTCAGGTCCTCATGTATGCCTAAATCTTCATTAGCTACAGAGAAACTTCAGGGGCTCCAAAGGGGAGGAAAAATTTACTAGTGCAATTTGGTCCGAGTTTACTTTCTATTGCTGTAATAAACACCATGGCCAGAAGCAACTTGGGGGGGAAAAGGGTTTATTTGACTTACACAGATCACAGCCTATCACCGAGGGAACGTGAAGGCAAGAGCTGAAGCAGTGGCCAGAAAGGAACACTGTTTATTATAGTCTTGCCTGCGTTGCTTTCCTATTCAGTGCATGGCCACATTCTCGGGAGAGTGACACCACCTACCTATAGTGGGCTGGGCCCACCCACATCAATCACTTATCGAGAAAATGTTCCACAGACTTGCCTGCAGGTCAACCTTATAGAAGGTTTTTTGCAATCAATGTTGCCCCTTTCCAAATGACTCTAGCTTGTGTCAAGCTGACAAGAAATGTTTCATGAAGAAAACTGTGCATAGCAGCCTGAGATATGCTTCCTTTCTGGGCTACCTACTGGGAGCAAGAGGCACAAACCCATCCATCACCCTTCAGCCTTTCCAATGTATTCATTACAACCATTCAATTATTTCTATGTATCTTGAATTATTATATTTTTATTACCTTTCATTACTTATTATTTATATTGCTTTTATTACTCATCCAGTTATTCAAATATATTTATCTACCTTGAGTTTCCCACAGGCAACCCAGTCCCGCTGTGTCATGCCCTTCTCCTTGTGCCAAAGCTTAATGGTAAACGTGAAGTTCCCACTGCATGTGTGTAGTCATGAATGCTTACAAAGATTCAGCACTAGAAATGGGAGGTTGGCAAAAGCATCATCCCATCAGCACAACAGCAGGGAATAAGTCAAATCGGTGTCATCTGTAATCCCGGTAGGAGACATGCACCCATTAAAGTTCTGGAACGAAGAATATTTGTAGACTTGGAAAGGACCCATAACACATAATGGGGGCAAAGGCGGCTTGCTCTCCGTTTTTAGATGATGATAAAGTATGTCTACATATGGAAAAATATTGGGAGGATGACCATCAAAATGGCACTAGATCATTTTACATAACAAGACTCTATAATTTACAAATTGAGACCTTTGAATATACATATATATTACTTTTATAGTGCTATTAATTACTTTAAAATTGATAAATGCCCAAAGTAGGATAAAACTCATTCTTGAAAAGGAAACACACACCACAAGTTTCTCCCTCCATAGTCTGTGGTAACAATCAGTCCCCATCATCATCCTGGTTCCTTATGGAGCAAGTCTCAGAAGCATCCTCCTGACTGATCTGTGTGCAAAGATGCACAGGGGCACCTTTGTCTTACTTTTGCTTCATGGGAAGTAGACAGGCATAGACGTGGAGATGCTCCGGATGAAAAACATTAAGCCATCTGCAAATTACAACATGTGGGCGTTTCTGGGAAGCTGTGATAGCTTGAAAACTTCTACTACCATAGATATAATTATACAGAGTGTTTCTTCTTTAGTCATTGGAAATGAAGACAGGTGTGTTATCACATCTCCCACCCCTTAGTGGTCAAACAACTGGAGAGATAGATAGACATGAAATCCCCATAAGTTAAAGAGCTTCCTGTTGAAAATTGGTAGACCCATTCTTAAGGTAGTTACCCAGAAAAATGACATTTGCCAAGCACCTTCAGTGTTTTGAGCTTTCAGACCATACCAAGGGGGGCTTTCCCATATTATTGCTCAAAAGGAAGTAGATGTTTACCATCGTCTTTATAGTTACCGTGGAGGTCTCTACATCTCTAATCCATATTAACAACTTTATGCACAGCCTGTAACATCAGGGTTAGGGAACTGTCTTGGTCAGTACAGTACATGCCTCACAAGAATGAAGACCTGTGTTCAGATATCCTGAGCCTGATATTTTCTTATATTTCAGGATATAAGAAGCTAGGTGCCTTTGTGCCATTGTGTTCACTGGTAATCCCAAGAATGGTGGCTCAGGAGATAGAGATATGTTTATCTGTGGAATCACCAGTACCTAGCCTAGTGGTTTTCAACCTGTGGGCTAAGACCCCTTTGGAGTTATATGATGCTTTCATAGATATGGTATATCAGGTCTCCTGCATATCAGATACCTACATTAGGATTCATTAACAACAGCAAAAGTTCACTCATGCAATAACAACAAAAATAATTTTATGGTTGGGGTCATCATAACACAAGGAACTATAGTAAAGGGTTGAAATGTTAGGAAGATTGAGAGCCACTGACCTAACCAAAGTGGATAAGTTTTAGGCCAATTAAACGTCTCAAATGAATCAAGATATCTCAAAAAAAAATTGGAAGGTGCCTGAGGTCTAGCACCCAAGGATAGGTAGAATTATGGACACAAAATACCAACAAACTAGAAAGCCTTATTTTGGAAAGAGGTGGAACAATTCTACAGATGGTTATGCCACAAGCTGGCATTTCCTAGTCATCTCCAGTGTTTGAAGCTTCTGTTCATAGCAAGATTTATACACACAGCAAAAAGTGTTCTTCATAATAATCAAGATAGCAGAACACTGTAAAAGAAGAAGTTATTTCTGAAAAGTATAGGATAATTGGAGATAAAACCACAACTGAGGTATCATAAGGTGATTGACGCCATAAGGTAATCACTCACCACTCTGAAGCTGATCCAGAATCTGTCTGCCTGCTTCAGGAAAAGGAGGTAGCATCGGGAACTGGGATTTTTCCATTTCAGTGCCTGTAAGCCAGAGCAAGAGATAACTTTATCATTATGGCCCATTACACACATGCATATGCATAGATAGAGCTGAAACAAAAACTTCATGGAAAAATACCTTTAGTATGTACAACACATTTTGATATTTTCTATTCTGCTCCATGCTTTCTGCAAAGTTGGTCATGACCCAGCATATTGATTCTATTGCCCATTATGGGTCACAAATCAGTTTGGAAAACCCTGTGCTGAGAGGATATGACACTATCTCATCTTTTAATTAAAAGCAGCTTAGCTGAGAAGTCTTGGCATCTGGCCTAATTCCATCTCCTCCAGAACCCAGTAAGATTAACAGCCATTATTTTTAATGCAAGGCCAATGAATAAATCAGATACCATGACACTGTCAACCCTCATGGTGCCCCATGTGGATAATGGGAATGCAATGGGGACACTGAAATTGAGTAAGACATGATCTACAATGGAGCCTGCCCTGGGGTAGCAGTGACTTGGGGGAGGGCCACCTAAGTTTGCCTTGGGATTCAGGCCTGATGTCCTGAACAGAGAATAAGTAAGTGTTATGAAGATGTACAGGAAGAAGACTTATTTATATGGGAGAACTTACAGGAATAAGGCTTACAAGCATGCTGAGACCTCACTGAGGCATGTGGGGTGAGACAGAAGCAGATATGGGGCTGGTGAAAGTGGTGAGCTAGGAACTTGATGAGAAAGGTCTCCTGCCTCATGGGTAGCCTTATCCTTTATCTTAAGGTAAGTAGAAGCTGCTATTAGGTGTCAGGAGAGGAACAAGATCCACTGTGTATTTCAGAAAGGAATGCTGTCTAGGCACTGAATAAGGTACAGCCAATCAGAGTTAAGAGAGGGGTTTGCATTAAGATTGTGGAGATAAAAATTAATGAGGAAGGGTCTTCATGGGTTGGTCTCTGAATTGAAGTTTAATTAGCTCTCCACCTCAAAAGTACAATTTACAAGAAAAACACATCTTATTTTTTGTTTTTATTAGAAGAATAGAAACCAGAGTGCCTATACTGAGAATGCTCACTCTGGCTTTTCACATCACTACTTCTTAAGCAATAATAGTATGAGCTACTTGATATGGTGTTTATATTGTATTGGGAATCTCAGATAATCCAGAAATGGTTTGAAGTATGCAAGAATATGGGTTGAGATAGGGAGACAGGCAGGTGGGAAGACACGTGGACCATGGCAAGGCTGTTTTAGTGTAACACAAGAATTGTTCCATGTATACATCATATGTGGCTTTTGAGCCACTGGAAACATAGCTTGTATGGACTGTTTTGTTTAACTTGTTTTGGTTTTAATTTTAAGTAGTAACATGTGGCCAGTGACTGTCATAGTCAGCAAGGATGTATAAGGGCTAAATGTTGATACATCAGGGCAGAAAGAAATGGGTTAGCATGGAAGTCCACACTAGGCATTTGGTTAGGATAGAGGAAAAATACCAGGGTCCAGAAATCAAGGTAACATTGGTTTCCTGCGTTACTTTAGACAATAGAATATAAAAGAACTGACAGATAGAGCAAGGCTCTCAGTGGCACTGGTCACTGTGGACTGAGAACTTTCCTAGTAGCCTTACGGCAGACATAAGTTTGCAACTGGTGCTATCAATAGTATCTGAAAGGTAAGGAAAGCAGAGAAAAGAAATTGAGGGTGGCAGGTCAAGGATATAGCTCAGTTGTTAGAATGCTTACCTAGCATGTTTGAAGCCCTGGCTTTGGTCTCCAGCAGTATATAAAAGCATGCATGGTGGTTTCAGAAAGGAGGCAGGGGTAGGAGAATCAGAAGTTCAAGGTCATCCATGTTTACTTAGAAAGCCTGGGCTATATGAGACCATCTTTCAGAAAGAATGAGGCTAGCAGCCAGAATGAAGCTAACCTGATTGTTGGTAGTGCCTGGGCTGGGCTGGGTAAAGAAAGTGGCAAAGAGATAACAGAGTAATGAGAACTTGATGGAACAGGACTACAGAAGCCAGCTGTATGTAGGAAACAATAAGAGACTACTTGGAAGCTGTGGCCATAGCTGCTGTATCTGATTTTAAGATCTCAAAGGTGCAGAGATATGACGCACCCAGCATGGAGGACAAGAGAGAAGCAGGGTGAACTGCCTCAGCGTTGAGAGCAAGTTGTTTAAAGGCAGAGTGTGGTAACACATGTCCAGTTCATGTCATCCAGGACAGTGATAGAAATGGAACAGGGAAGGAAGCCACAGGGCTAGAGGAGGGCCATCAGAAGAAACTGGATGCTCCCTCAGCAGAATTCCTGAGATGATGGATTCCTCCTCTTCCAAATCACTGCTTTTCTGTCTGGGTTTTAGGTCAATAAGGGGTCTGATTAAGAATCTCAGTCCTGGGGCTGGGAGTGTTATTCAGTGGCAGAATGCTTACTTGCAAATATAAAACCATAGGTTTGATTCCTCAGCCAGCTAAAGCACAACGTAAATTGTCCCTGAGGTCATGGATGTCACATCAACTCACATTCCTAGAAACAAACATGTACTGAGGTCCTCTCTTGCGTAAGGCATCTGCAATGGATATAAAGAGCCAGCGGTACCATCCTGCTTTTAGGACCTGGGAGTGGGGATGCAGCAGGTGAGGGGAAGAGTTGCAGAACACCTTGAATTTCAAGGAGAAAGATTCCACTCAGCTGTGGAACAGAGCAGATCTCATACAGCAGCATGGAGACACACTTAGTGGGCTGCTTAAGGGAGATCAGCCTGAGAACAAGGTTGGCAAGAAACAGAGTAGTCTGTGGTCAATGTGATATCACCGTAGGCCAGGTAAGAAACGTGGAGTCTGCACATGCAGACAGGAGGAGGAGCCTCTAGAACCTGGTGGACAGCTGGTGCCTAGCAACTCTTGGTGGATTAACCAGGAACAAAAGCACCAAGGTGTGTCTGGGGAGACTGTGGTTCAGTTGGTAGTGTTTGTTGCACAAGTATAAGGACCTGAACTGGGAATGCCCAGAACCCATGAAAAAAGTCTATAATCTCACCTCGGGGGAGGCAGAGATAGGAGGGTCCTGGTGTTTGCTAGCCAGACAGCCAGTGAGAAACCTTGTCTCAAAAAGTGAGGTAGAGAACAACTAATGAATCAAATACGCACACACACGCACATACATGTGTATCCACACATATCACATCACATCACAGTGAGCATGTGCAGATTAGTACTAGAACAGGAGTCCTGAAAGGCACTGACCAGTGAGAGCTATGGAGTGGAGATGTTAAGCCATGTCCCCGTCTTGGTAGCCAGCTAAGTAGATTTGAGCAAGGAACAAACAGACCTGGATGAAGTTGAAGTTTAAATTTGAGTCCTATGGTTCTGGGAAGCCCTGAATGGACCAACAGAACAGACAGTCCCCAAGAAACTGAGGAAAACAGGCTAGACTCCATCACAAAGCCCCTGCCCAAAACTACCATGCTTAGTTTGACAGAGCTGAGCTGCTAAGCAAACCGCACTGAACAGTCTTAACTATGCCCCCGAGTATGCCCGTTCATTCCTGGGTAGCCTGTCCTTGGGGTTAAGTCTTGTCTTTAAATAATGGATGACTTTTTGTTAAGAAAGATATTTGTTTGGGTTGGTTGAGCTCTAGCTCTAAGATCGTCTGGAATAGAATACAGTCTATGGGTAAATGAAACCCCATTAGCTCATGTCCTATTAGAAAACATAAGCACAGTGCACTCAAGGACCCGTGTGGATGGGAGGAGAATTTACTGTTGGAAAGCTGGGAGGCATTTCCCACTCACTGCTGTTCTGTTTAACCCACAAAGAGTTGTTACTTAGGCACAAGCTCTAGAGCCCACTCCTACTGTCTGCACATGCAAACTCCACACATCTCCTCCCTAGCCTAAGGTGATATTACATTAACCACAGAGGTATTAATTACCTCAGTGTTAGCTCCTCTCAGCCAAGTGTGTCCAGGTGGCCTTTGGCAGGCTAGGTAAGCTCTGACTTTATTCTTTCAGACTTTTTAACAAAGGCCCAGGAGTGAAGTGAGGACGCAGCAGCTCCTGTCTTCTCAGAATTGAGAGTGGCCAGTGTCCCTGGATAGAACCTGCAAATATCAACACTCCTGGGGTCTTTCTTGGCACGGCAGAAGGAGAGAAATGCATCAATCTGTTCAGTAGACGACGCTCCCCTCTAGCTGGAGCTGGCTGTAACAGTAATTGCTCTGGGTTGAATAGAGAAAGTCCAGGGTAAATTCAAGTCTTGGCAGCTAAGCTGGAGAGGAACCATTATCTTTCCAAATGTAAATGACACAGTCATTTTTAGCCTCCTTTTTGTCCTGCAAAGGAATGTGGATTTCTTTTTCTTACAAAAGCCTTTCAATTCACCTTTTAAGTTGAGACCAAAAAAATATGAATAGGTCTTGCCTTTGCAACCATGGGAGTAAAAGAAAAAGCCAAGATACGGGCCCTGAGGGTTAGTCTCTGTTAATAGATTCAGGAAAACAGAGACTGTTTTCTTAAGCAGCAGAACATTTTTTGCTCACATACACAGTGATATATGTATGCATATGTACAGATATGCATGCATGAACATACACACACCACGTGTCTGTGTGTGTACCTAAATATATATACATATATGTGCATGTACATATACATATGTGTACCTGTACACACACACACATACACATACACACACACACATACACACACACACACACACATGCATGCATGCAAGCTAAAGTATAAGGAAGATTTAACCCTTTCAATATTTTTGGAAATAAGTAGCAATGAGCTTGCTATATACCCAGCCAACACACGGCTGGGCTCTATCGAGGCATGTTTCACAAACACATTTTTTGCACAAGAGACATAAAGGGAAGAGAGATGCTTTTCCAGACTCTAAGGAAGAGAGGAATCTCCAGAATACACAATGTCTAACAAAAGATTCCACTGTCATCAGCCCGCCTCCTTCTTCCTTCCTGAACAAGAGTCTAGCAGACTGAAGATGCTCAAACAGGAAGAGGTACTGATGGACACCTGACCTCCCTGCTAGAGGCACCTGATTGTCCTCCTCAATAGACCAGCTCCTCAGATGGCCCACCAACTCTTGGCTTTGGAGGTTTTCTGTAACACATTTATTCCCCCAGAGATGCTCATTTACCAAAAAGATGAAGGACAAAACCATATAAAAATAGGGTTGGAACTTAGTTTGGTGAGCATTCTCTACCCACACTTTCTCAATAAACAAAGGATAACTCTACAGTAAAGCATAATCTGGGGTCCTGGAAAATGGCTTAGTCCTTGAGGACCCGAGTTTTGATCCCCAACTCCTGTGTAATAGGCAGGCTTGGTGGGAGGCAGAGACAGACTGATCTCTAGAACTCACTGGCATGTCTCCCAGTCAGCGATTCTTGGGTATAGTGAGAAACTCTGTGTCAAAAGGAATATGTAAAGAGAGACCTGGGTTGAGGAAGCTACCCAGTGTTGATTCCTGCCCTTCATGTCCACTCACACTTAATCACGGGCGTGAGCACATACACTTGAAGTACAGTGCTAATTCGAGAACGTATACCTGTGTACCCGGTTTATAAAGAGGCTGAGATTCAGTGAGGTTGTGGAACTTGGCCAATGTTCCACAGCTCCCAAGTGGCAGAGTTGCAAGAAAATTTTACTCCTTCACAGACGGGGCCTCTCCAGATGTGAGCACCTTGCCTGAAGAGAAAGGTGGCAAGGACAACAGTTGACAGAGTGTCTCTCTTCCTCCTGACAAGTGTCTGGAGTATTGCCCAGAGGTACTCCAGAAGTTTGTGTACCAATTGAGCTCCCAGTTCTTCCCATGCGTTAACAAGCCTGGAGGAGGAAGAGCTCTAGAGCTGCCAAAGATCAGAACTCCTTCCTGGGTGTTTCTCTCTCTTCACCCTTCAAAATAAAGCTTCCTCAAGCTTAGCAGGAGGTAAATGAATATTCTCTGTAACCCTGGAAATCCTGGATAAGAAGTCTAAAAATCCTCTTAAATTAATGGACTTTGAATTAGAGGAAAAGTAAATAATGAAGTTTGTGTTCTGTCCTCTCTCTATGTACAATGACAGAAGTTATAAAGTATGGAGGGTGTCGCTATTGATGGAGCCGCATGCCCTGGAGTGGTGGGGTGGTTAGCTGATGGGTTCCTAATAGTATGAACATCTCTCATGGTCTCTGGGTGAGCCAGGATCTTCTGTGGACAGCTTGTTTTGGTTTTTTTGGTTGTTGTTGTTGTTTTCTGTTTAGTTCAATGGACTCATAAATATATCCAGATGAATGACTGGGACTCTGACCATTGACTGCTCAGGAGAGCTCTGGAATAGCAAAGGCATCCAGATAAAAGGGTGAACTGCAGATCTGCAACCGTGTAGATCTGAACTAAAATCTGATGATAGCTTAGAGTCCACCTTTGGGAGAAATTTACAAGTCAATAAAAGGGAAGAGTTTAATCTGACAAAACAGAAAGCTAATGCTTTATGCACAAGTAGAAAGGAAGGGAGGTGAAGGTTGTCCTTTGGTGACTAAGCCTAGCATTTATTCTAAAATCTCACCTTAAGTCCCAGTATAAGATGCAAGTGTTAGCAGTTCTGGCCATGTGAATAGGTCAGACCCCTTGCAAAGCATTCACCTCATTTGTGGTGATATTGGCTCCATGTTATATGGAGGCACTGAGAGATGCTGTGAGCTGCTGTGGAGTTTTTAATCTCCCTAAATTTAAAAACAAAACAAAACAAAACCTCTGTCATCTCTGCAACCAATGTTCTCTCAGATCTTGAGTAAAGCATAGACAACTTTGATGAGTACTCGAAAGTTTTTTTTTCTAGTTCTTTTAGGGATGTCATTGACTACTAGGGGAACCTGAAAATAAGATAAAATTGACAGCTTTAGATAACAGAGCATGCATGCCCTACTTAGAGACAATGGCTATTAATAATGACATATACATATGTATATCATATACAAATAAAAGTTCTCCTCCAGGTTATCATGAAGGAGTTGCATAAGTATGAGCTTGAACAAATACTAAGCAATGGCTCATTATTACTCCAGATGTCCTGTGATGTGCTAAAATTATATTATGATTTGCCAAACTTGCCGTGGTGTCCAGGAATCCATGTGTCATGGAGTAAGGAACATCTGACTCTTCATTCCTCCCTGTGGCGGAATTTTTCCCCAGGATGTCCTTTACGCAGGGTGCCCATCCGTATTGGCTCCTCACTGCTGGGTGAACAGTAGCTAGGGCAGAGGCTAATGATACCAGGACTGGCCACAGTCAGTAGAAAGAGCATTTGGCATCTAATCACAAAATAAAACCACAAGAAACAGGGAAGGTGAGTGGCTTTAAGCTGCCCCACTGTGCCCGAGAATAGGTCAAATCAGTGCCATTTAGCTACAGATCCATCCACATGTGCATCCGTTGCCATGGAAATCCCTTCATATTGGCATGGGGAGAGCATGCTCCAGCTCAGCCAGTGGGGGAGATGTGAGCTCCTGAGTAGCCTCTGTACCCCTGGGAATGAGGCGGGTATTTTTTCACTTTGCAGGAGCAACGTCTGCACCAGGAGCAGAGAACAGCTTGTAGGGGATTCTGAGCCTACAATATTTATTAAATCAAGCTGCTGGAGGAGTTTAATGAGGATTCCAATAGAATCCATCTTACGGGGTTTCTCTCTGGGGTAACAAGCTGCAGACTTAAGAGAAGGACCAAGACACCAATACGGAGGATCCAGCGCTCAACCAACTGCTTGGTACCAAGACTAATAGAGGACCCAGCAACCCATTCAGGCCTGTCCTAAAATTGGGAACTGCTGAAATCTCCACCCAGCTTTCTGGCCCCTAGCTCTCCTCCTTAGCATGGTGCTGTGGTGTTATCTAAATATCTGAAAGACTTGTACTTCTGGCCCCTGGAAATGAACTTTGCAGATCTCTGAACCCCTAAAACATGTGCCTGGCGTGGAGAATACATATGTTTTTCTGGACAAAGGATCAAATTCTTAGAAAGACCTTCAGTGAAAGGTGAAGTTTGATCCAGGATGGACCCTGGAAAGAACACTCCAGGGAGATAGTAGAGCAGTCCTGCAGTCTCACGATTGTCCCCTTCTAATTGCAGCCATCATGTCTCAACACTGAGGTCTGTCACTCAAGGTATGAGTACCAGCCTCTAGCCTCAGGGAATGCTACAATTCCTGAACAATGAATTTTTATTAATAACATATTCATTTCCCCCTCATCCTACAAATAAAGCTCCTCAAAACAGGCCAGAAACCACCTGGGATTTTTTTTTCCAGTGCTGAGGATTAAATCTAAGGCTTATAGTTCATTCTCAAAATTCTGGTGACTAGGGCTGGGATGCTGTCTCGGTTGGTAAGGTGCTAGCTATGGGAGCAGGATCTGATTCTGATATAAAACAAATACGCAAACAGCATTGCAATCTCAATGCTGGAGAAGCAGTGGGAAGAGGCGAGTCTCTGGAGGCCCCTGGGCAGCCAGCATAACTACAGTGGCAAATTCCAAAGCAGTCAGAAGCCATGTCTCATTTTAAAAGAAATGACTAGATCCAGGCGTACACCACTGATGAGCTCTGGATTCCACATGCACACATAGACAAGCACATAAAATGCTGATGACTGAGACCAGGATGGCTGCAAACACCAAAGTACCTGTAATCCAGCTACAGTAGCTGAAAAGGGAGATTCACAGGAGCCCATGAATTTAAGACCAGCCTGCACAATATAACAAGACCCCATTATTAGACAGAAAGCGCGTGCGCACGTGAGCACGCATGCACACACACACACACACACACACACACACACACACACACATCATAACTGAGCCGTATCTCAAACACTGGTATGTTTTGGCCACAGGTTGTTAGTCTAAGGAGGGTCCAATAGCCCTTGAGCAAAGGGATGAGAGCAGGCAAATAAACCAGCAGACTGCTGTGGACTCGAGTTAAGAATGGGGACAGTTTTTGTCTCTCCTTACATTCCTGATGGTGGCTGTGGGTACTTGGTTCCAGCTCTGCATGAGAAGAATGCACAGCAGTTTAAGAACTGGACAAATAGAAACCACGAGTATGTTTGTCACACTCCTCATTTGAATGTACATGTCCATTTGTGTGCTCACATGGTATAACCCATTCCTATTCTCCTGCTGGTCCCAGGTCGCTCCTGTTAGCAGCTCACACAGCCCCTGCAAACCTCATGCAAAAGGGCGATGTGCAGAGCCACAGGCTTCTTTGGCATTCCCTCTAGGGGCTGACTCATACTAGCCCGCCTTCAGGGATGACTTTATCCCTTCTCAGAAGAATGACAGCTGTCAAGTACCTTGTGTTTACAGGTAAACAAACACCCTCCGAAGTGTTCACATATTAACTTAGGCAGTGCCAGGCACAGAGGGCTCAGTGACTTTTGTCTGGATAATGAAGGCAGAGCTGGGATTTTGCTTTCCCATGGTTTGAACCGCTGCACTGTAGAGCCAAGTGATACAGTGGAGACTCCCAGCATTCCCGCAAACAGACGCACAGCCAGGCATAGAAACACCTTTCTCTGCAGTGGACAGACTGTCTCCCAGAGCCAGTGTTTGAAATGATCTCTTCCCTCTGACAGGTTTCATCCCCCCACCTCTCATCTTCGGGGCCGGCATCGACTCCACCTGTCTGTTCTGGAGCACCTTCTGCGGGGAGCAAGGCGCCTGCGTCCTGTACGACAACGTGGTCTACAGATACCTGTACGTCAGCATCGCCATTGCGCTCAAGTCCTTCGCCTTCATCCTCTACACCACCACGTGGCAGTGCCTGCGGAAAAACTATAAACGCTACATCAAAAACCACGAGGGCGGGCTGAGTACCAGTGAGTTCTTTGCCTCTACTCTGACCCTAGACAATCTGGGGAGGGACCCTGTGCCCGCACACCAGACACATAGGACAAAATTTATCTATAACCTGGAAGACCATGAGTGGTGTGAAAACATGGAATCCGTTTTATAGTGACTACAGGAGGGCTGAACTCTGTATTTGTGAACAAAGTGTCATTTTTCTTAAAAAAAAAAAAAAAGGAAAAGAAAATAAAAAAGGGTTTTGAAAACAGACATGCACACACACACACACACACACACACACACATACACAGATATACGAATATATTACATGAACACATGCATACACATAAGAAAGACCCTTGACCTTTTTCTAAAACTCAGAGCCAGTCAGGATTCAGAATAAACAGAGAATGGGATGCCCTGAGGATATGCACACTGCGGGGCTCAGAATCTGCTTGGAAGGCACCTCATGGTTTTCACGATGCCGACAGCTACAAGCAAGAGGCACTGCCAAATTCAGGTAACACTTGTGGCCAGCTTGGAGGATGGACATTTCTGGATATGCATACACATACAAAACTTAAAAGGCATTAAAAAAATGAGTCTACTAAAATCACAAGTTGAAGTTGAAAACATTGCCAGATTAATCACTAGAGATACCCTCTCCCTCCACTGAGCTGTGGGGGGTACAGGTTGGAGGGATGGGAACCTCACTCCTCTTTCCAACTTTTGCAATATGGGTCACTGTGTAGACCGCTCACCCAGTCTATGTGTGGTTCAAGCCCCCAGAGTTCTCTAAGAGATGCTGATGGGTGATCCAGACTGGAGTCTGTGGTTGGCACCTCTCACCAGCTCCATTTCCATGTTCAAGACTGAGGGCCCCAGGGGGAGCTGGGGGGAGCATGTACCTCCCCCTCCTAAGAACTCCTTCCTAGCAGCCCCACAGTGTGACCTCAGGAAGCTGTGGGCCTCACCTGGCCATGACTGACCCGCTCAGAGCCGGTGAGTGCCAATATAGCCCGTGTCATTTGCTTACATTTGCCAAACATTTTGCCATTTTTTTCAAAAACAACAACAAGAAAAATACAAAGCGTACGAATTTCCAACGGTTGTATGTATAATCTTCTAATACTATTTTTAACTGCTTCTAGAATCTGTGTTAACCCTTCAGTCACTAACAAAGCTTTTACTTCTCCTTTTTTAATGCACCAAAAAAATATAAAGTGATTCAAGGGATGCAATTAATCTATTGTAATTTTTATCCTCATCCTGATACCGTGAAAACAAGCAAAATCAAAAAAACCCACCGTGGTATAAGTAAGAGATACTCTGGAAAGATTGCAAATGCATCTTTAAAATAATCATATTTGAGGTAACGGGATAATGTGACAAGTTGCAAATCTGCCTTCTGGCTTTATTCCCCGTGATGATGTTACTGTCACAAGAAGCCCTTTTATATTCATGCTTCAGGTCCAATGGGCATTCCTTTTAGCCTGTGAAGGAGATTCACTCAACGGTGGGTTTATGTGGATGGGGGCTGTGCTCCTGGGGATAGGAGAGAGAGGGTGTGTGATTCCTGTCTGCAGCTTTTGAGTGAGCTGTGATACCTGTGATCATAAACCCACAAGCTCCTAAGTGATCACATGTCCAGTCCATGAAAATGTTAATGACAGGTCCCAGGTCAATCCTGATCTCTGTGACTTGAAAGCAGCTGAACCTCAGAGCATTGCCTTGTCATTTGGGAGAAGAGCCGTATGGGGGGAAACTCTTGCACCAGCATGCTTAAGACAATATAGCTACTCTTGCTGGGGCTGGGCCAGATGGGAGTACATACATGCATAGCAAAGGGCCTAGTCAGTGCACACTTCATGCCTCTTTGTTGACCATTTTTGGAGACATACATAAGCTACTAAAGTAGACCACAAAGGATGCTTGGCTTTATTTTCCACCTCAGACATCCACTTACAGTTCACCTGAAGCAATGAAAGAATAAGGCCAGCAGAGTGAAGACAGGGATGTTGTGCCATATCTTTAGCAGATAGTGTAAATGGGGAGGTCTCAGTAATAGTCCCAAAGGAGAGGAGACAGACATCAAGTAAAGATATCCAAGAAAATGGCTGTGTGGCACAGTGGCTGTGGTTGGCCATCTCATTCAGGGTGCTTCTAAAACAGACCTTCCATTGAACTACCTAGAGATAGCCTGTCCTCACTCATGAACATAAGGTGCTCATCAACACCATAACTAGGAAAGGGGGAACCGTTCTCCAACCAGTGTGTAAGGTGACATTTTGGCTGCTCTGAAGGCTTTGATCCCACTCTGAATAGGTTTTGGTTCAGTCTCGTTTTGAAAATGAATGGCTAATGGGTTACTGCCCTCTTTATACTGTTGTGTGTCTTTCCAAACTGAGGCCCTGGGATGTACATTTTGTTTCATGAGATGATTTGCCTTTTGGAAAAAAAAATAATGATTTTTAAGCTCTTTGTATCTTGGATTTTTTTTTTTCCCCTAAAATGTTCTTAAAGATAACAATGGAACCCAACTCCAGGGCTCACTTTTATCAACAGTTATTTATAAATTTAAAATCTCCCTGTGGCAAAATGATTCCAATGAATGTTGTGCTCTCTTTCAATTTTTCAATTTTTCTCATGTATGACACAAAAGAAAATCCAATCAACTCTTCTCTTTTGATATCTATGCCCCCACTGTGCATCGAAGGCTAGATCCAGCCCCTTGGTTGTCTGCTTGGTTTTGAGTGGCATTCTAGATGAAAACTGTCCTGGTAAGATCTCCCTTGAACATGCAGAAAGGAAGCAAACCTGGGATGGATGGAGAAGACCTGTGAAATGAATCCTCTTCTGCAGCCGCCTCCCCCAGCATCTTAGTTGAGTGCACCCAAGGATGGATGTGAAAGTCTCCGCTGCAACCTTTGACAGATCTTTGTATCTCATACATGGAGGCTAAGCAGGTTTTATGCTTTGTTCCTGTGTTGCTTCCCACATGTGGGAAACTGGCTTTTCTTCTGCTGAGGTTTTGTGTTGTCAGGGAACACCTGTGCCTCGCTGTTACTGTGCCTCACCTGTCACTCACTTCCTACCTCCACAGGGGAGGCCACAAAGCTCTGACACCCTGGGTGTGTGTGGGTGTGGGTGATAACAAATCCACCACGATGCCCAGAGTTTTCTCACAGCTAATAAAGAGAAAGAGAATCCATTTTTTTTTTCTTGTTCCCTTAAGAAGGATGCTGCTAGTGCTTAACAGCAAAATAATAAAGGCAGCCAAGAGCTCCTGAGGAGCCATTTGAGAGTTAACATCTTCCAATTAGGAGGGAGGGTGTGCTTCTTGCTAACAATCCTTTCCTTTTCTCTACCTCACAGTGCTCTGGGGATGACCTTTGAAGAAGGGGTGTTGTGGTTTCTGTCCATTTGGATCCCCAGATCCAGAAAAGCCCTGGAGTCTCTCCTCACACTATAGAAAGGCTTGTAGGCCTGAGGCAATCTATAAGAATATTCTACACAAGGACACCCACAGGCTGTCACTAGAAGGTAGTCATGCTGCCCCTGGGAAATGTTCCTAAGATTCTGATATGATTACTAGTCGATCCTCTTCAGTAGCTTCCAGTGGAGACATTATAAAGGAACTCAGAAAGTGTAAGTATATATCTGGACTCACAGACAAATGCTCTGAGGAGACACAGTAGTTGGCTAGCCATCAGTCTGCCCATCTGGCTTTCTTGCAATATGCTGCCTCTGGTCCTAGGGAAGAGTAGTTTCCTCACCAACTAGGGCTTACCAACCATGGCATGTGTCATTAGATCTCCCATGGGATGTGATCTCCATGAGAGTCTTGAAAACCGTATTCAGTAATATGAAATAATAAATATCAGTATGTAGAAATCAACTACCTGATCTCACAGTCTAAAAAGGGATATGGACAGAACAAGCTGCCCTTGCTTCTTATTAGAAGCCTGCTGTATTTGTGCTGTGTGTTACGTTTGATCATGGTGAGCAAGGAGACCCAACTGTGCAGCTTCTCAGTCTAGGGAATAGAAGATATTTATCTTCTGGCTTTTGCTGTTCTTGCCTGATTGATTGGATGCACGGGACAGTCAGCTATCTGGTCAGAAAATCAGGAACAGCACCAAATAGTAGGGTTTTCATTGTTCCTCTGGGTTTCCTTCAAAACAGTTAACCTTGTTCTTTAAGTTAAGAATCCAGGTCGAATAACTAAGAGGCACCAAATTTTCCAAGAGAGAGTACTAGTAAAATGAAATCTGGTTTAGTAAATTCCTTTGAGAACCAAATTCAGCCCTTTTTCTCCTGCCCTTTTTTCTCCTTCTAAGTTGCTGCATTCACCCAATTCATACCCAATTCTATCCCTATGAACAAAAACCTAATATCATAGACAACTGACCCAAAATGACAGGCTGTGGATCCCACTCCTCTAGAGTATTCTTGGCACACAAGAGCCAGTTTGAAGACATTCTCACTGGCAAGGCAAACAAGGAAGATTTTTGCTGTTGTTCACAAGTCTTTGCTAGGGATCACTTCTTTGTGTTACACCTGGAACCTGTCACTCCACACTGCCTCTTTTGCTCTTTATGCATGTGGAGAACCTCAAGCTACTGCCAAGTCCTGGTGGGACCAACATGGCTTAGCATACCTACACTGGGAAATTCAGACAAACAAAGATGGTGCTGTAACTCAAGGGTGTTTGCCTACCTCCAAAATGAAGACGTAGGCAAACTTTTCTTTTCCTCAAGGATGTGGTGTTTGAACATGAGCTAGTCATCCTTGTATCTACAGTGTTGGGCTGGGTGTCATCTAGACTAGGTACAAGGCCCCTCTCCTTCAAGAACTCACAGCTCAGTGAACTGGACAGACTGGAGCACAAACAAATCATTGAAAGAGCATTTTCAGCCAGGTTCTGTCTGGATGTGAGAGGTGACTCAGAGCTGACTCACAGTGGTAGAAAGCTTTGATCGATAGCTATAATAATCGAAGAGAGAGGAAAAAGAAGGTGGAGTTCTCAATACCAAATAACAGTGTCTCCCAAGTGGTAGTAAGAAGACAAAGGAAAAAGGACTCACATATAAGACCTCCAAAGCAAGACAACACATTACTCTTGTTTGGGATTATCTAGTAATAGAAGCTTTGTACACCATCAGACTGTCAAAACTATTTATCCTGATGGTGTCACCTAAGATCAGCTCAAAACAATAAATGAGCAAATGTCTGGGCTGGGTGCCAGCAAAACTTTACTTACAAAGAGAGTCAGAAGGGCCAGCCAGGCTGTGCTGGGGCAATACTGTCTTAGAGATACCAAAAGTTCAGCATAGGTAGGGAAGATCTGATACCTAAATCTTGGCCCTAGCACTGGCTGAGTCATTTCTCTAAGGAGTCCCACTCTAATGTACCTAAACAAAGAAGTCTAATTTGAGTATCTCACTTGTTTCTAAGAAGAGCAAAGTGCCTTTTTGGTGTCATACTTGGTAATTTAAGGCAACCTTACTTTATCTTGGGTGCAATAGAGATTTTGAACTACAGAACCTGTCCTCCCTTCCAGTCCAGCACTTGACATTTCAATACTTAGACTGATCAACTGCCCCCCCAGCCCCCAAAGATGGATACAGACACATGAAGGAGAAATATAGGAAACAGGAAGAGAGGTGTGAATCCAGATACTGAATAGAGCTTTAAACACTTTTCCTCTTCAGCAACAACATAAAACATTGGCACTCTAGGGCTAATCAATCTGTCGGATAAATCATTGGTGAGCACTGGTAATGGCTAATAATAACAGTTACTAACATTTATTAGGTGCTTACTTTGAACTAGCTGCTGGGTGGAGCTGTTTACATGCATTGACACATTGAGTCTTAACACTAACCCTGTGAGGCAAGAACTACTGCTAGATGTATTTTACAGGGGAGGAAAATGAGACCTGGAAGCATTCAAAACTGGCTCAAGGTCATGAGAAGAGATGAGACTCAACCCCAAATCTATGAGTCCAAAATGCCTGTTGGCAACCATGATAGATGCTCCCTTCCTACCAAGCAAGGTGTGAGGGAGCCTTCTCTGCCTCCAGGGAGTGCCTAACCTCAAAGTCTCTAACACAAATGAACCCTAAGCCTCACATTCTTCATGTGTCCCCTGGAATAGCAAACAGTATACACACTGGCAGTTGTCATCTGGAGATAGTGTTGTCTCTCCCTCCTTTGGCCATGTTCTTTATCCCTGATCTCAGTAGTCTGTTTATATACAGTGTTCCACTGTATATAAATGCTAAGGTAAAAGGAAAAGGACTGAAATCTGTCAATAATGCCAGAGACTGTCCTCAGTACCAGACAGGAGCTCATATCCCCTATCTCCTAGGAGGTATCGTAGCACCCAACTCATATATCCCTGACCCAGGAGCTTCAAATGTGCTAAATATTGGCTATGTCTTTCTTCCCAGATTTCAGGCTTTGAGAAGCTGAGTACCTAGACATTTCCATTTTTCATAATAACCCAAGTCGACAATCAGGGGCTGATAATAATCATACGGTTTGAATATTTTTTTCCATAAGGTGGAAGTGATTATTATTTTTGCTAGGAGCAAATGGAATAATGTAGCCAATTTTTCTCAAGATGTGACATTCTGTAGGTGGAAATTTTTGTGGTTTCCTTACTGTTTTCCTTAAGTTCAGGCTAATCAAACAGAAGGTGGCTCTTGCAGAGATAAATTTGGCAAGAAAGTTTGATTTATAATCTGAGGCCATAAGATGAGGCAGAACTGTGCCACGTAGGGAGGTCACTATAAGAAAAACAAATTTAAAATAGCTGGAGCTTAATCCAGCAGCTTAAAGGGAGAAGGGGTTGAGAGTTCTTGTTTATTAAACCTGCAAGACTCCTGCCAGGGGTCTGTGAATGCAGAATCCCAGTTGACCCCAGCAACCCTCTTATTCCTTCCCTGACAGGTAAGTCATAACCTCCCTCATATAAATCAGACAAGAAAAGCAGAAAATTCAAGTTTCCTAAGGTTACCAGCTAGTGGCCCAAGTTTTCCGAGTTCAAACTTCAAGTACCAGGTCTACATAATTTCTGAACTGGAGCTCTTTCCAGCCCAGAACACAACCTCCAAGGTGGGAACATAGAAGCCAACAGAACATCCCTCTGTGGAAGTGGAGGGATGGGACTGTCCCACTCCTACTGAGAGTCAATAGTTTCTCAGAGAAATGAGCCAAAGTTACAAGACCTCTGCAAAAATGCTGCCTGCAAACGCAGGGCCATAAAATGAGAAAAGCTGTTTCTCTCTACCAATTACCAGTAGAGACCTTTTAAAGCCTTCTTCCTTCCACCTGAGCCATAGCAAACCCTTCCCAGCCAGTTGTTCTGAGTAACAAGCAACTTCAGCTCTCATTCCTGCTCTGCCCATCCTGCCTCTGGCATCTCTGAGGAAAGGTGGCATTCTGACATGCTTTTTAAAAAATTATCTGGGGAAATTCTTCTCTGATGAGTTCTCCCCAAACTGTAAAAACATGAGCCTTCCAAAAAGTCAAGAACAGACCATGGGCTTCTTCCTCTCCTGACCAAGCATCAGCTTCTAAAATGCCAAGGGAAGTCTCTTGCCTTTTAAACCACGAGGTCAAATTCAAACAAGGACAGATCAATAACCAGTGATTATTGTGGTCTCCCCATACCTGTCACTGAACAAGAAACCCATATGTCACCATGAACTTTGCATGGGGTACAGATTGTCATAGGGATAAGTTGAAATGTTAATGCTTTTAACATAAGATCACAGCAACATTCACAGAGGTGACCTGGGCTCAGATCTGGTTCCAGCAGAGATTGTTTGACTTGCTATGCAGTGACTGTCTGTGGATGAATGGATGACAAACTGGACCCAAAATGCTAGAGGAGAAAGCATGGCTGTGATTCAAGTGGTTTTCCCTGGCACTCAACCTCCTGTCTAATAAAGACATAAAGTGAAGCTTGGATTCTGAGTAACACTTGGACACAAGATCTATTGCTGGTAACTTGTGTAAATGATAGATAAAAAAAGGTTTGGGGTACAACCTTTTTGGGGTATAACTCATCCCCATATACAGATAAATATATTTATTTATTTATTTATGCTTTGAAAGATCCAGCCTTCATAAAGGTCCTTGGGCTTGAGACTGAGATGGGAAAAAGGTGAACCCTTTACTGCTGTGACCTCTGCTTATCCCCTTTTCTGGAAAGCCAGCCACGAGGCTGAGATGTAAGACTAATATAGAGTAGGAAATGCAGAAAAGACCCATTTTGTTTTTTCCTTCTGGCTCTTCTTCCCCCCTTCCCCTCTAGGCACAGAGTATCAAGATATTGAGACAGAGAAAACCTGCCCTGAGTCACAGTCGCCTTCAGAAGACTCCTTTGTACGAAGCTGAGGGCTGCTCTCTTACAGCAGAGCCCACCACCACCATCATCACCACCACCATCATCACCACTACCCACAGCCTTCCAGACCTGACAGCCCTGTAGGTCCTGTGCTGCCCGGGAACCTAAGGGTTCCTATGTGGGTTAACCAATATGTAGTCCTTTGAGGCATCAAGCACAGGCCTGTGACAAGGACTAAGGAGGTGGCATGTGGTCAGCTGCCCTCCAAAGTGGGCATTGGTCCTAAAATGCAAGGTTGAAATTGATGTGCAAATTTCCTTTGGCCTATCCTTCTTCTTGCTTCTGTGGGGATGGCTTTCTGACACGCTTTAGAAAATCCCTCCTCTGGGGATGCTTCTCTGACCAAACACTCTTAACCGTTCCAAAGAAATCAGCAGAGGCTGAGCTTTCACAGAAGGGTGTAAAAAATCCAGATTCCCAGAAGAGAAGAGGAAGAAAAGCACATACTTAATAGATTCTGAGTGTGGTAGCCTGTATTTTTGCAGCTTATATTTTCCAGATGAGCAGTTTAGAGATACATAATATAAAGTATATACTGTACATTTGCTGAAATTATATTAAAAGCACTATTTTAATTCTTCCCCTGTCTTGTGCTGTCCCCTCTGTTATGCTTCCTGTGTCTCTGTGCGGAATGAACCATACCAGAGTGTGCTTGCTGTGTATATTCTATATCCATGGGCTTTGACTCGATTAGACCCAAATCCAATCCTCCCGCAGCACTTGGTACTGGTGTGATGCTGGTCGAGTGGTCGGACAGAGCCTCAGTGTCATCTACACCCAGTGGAACATTAATGGCTGCTCTCAAACAACTGTATTGAGACTTCACTGGAAGGGCATGTGAAGGCGCCAAATTCAGTATTCTGCGTGAAAACTGCCATTGTTGGTTCTACAACCTGAGGCTGGAATTGGATTCCACTGCACTGATACAGCTGCTGGGAGTACCCCAGTACCCCTCCATCCCCAGTTTCCTTTCTGAGTCTCCCACCATAGAAACCTGGGAGAGGAAGAGAGTATCCTCAGTTCAACATGCCTGCATTGTTCAGTACAGTCCATGATATAAACAAACCTTGGACAGCTATCCCTGGACCCCATGGCCTGCAGGGCTCTGACTTTATTCTCATTCATCAACCACAACCCCAGCATCCACTTCCCTTTCTCTGGATCCACATGTCTCACCATGGACAGTGATGCCTTTCTATATCTTACCAAGCCTCTTCCTAGTAAGCTGGCTTCTCTTCCATATCCTTACTGCTTCACTGGTTGGACTCTCACTTCCATGGGCAGGTTGAGCAGGTTCAATTTGCCACTAGGCTGCACCTTAGAGATGCTTTTGTCCCATTGTGCAATCACACTGGAGCTCTGGGGATAGATTCATCCAGAACCAGTCTGTGCATTGTTATCCAGGCTACCCTAGATGTTTCAATAACATGGGGCTAGCTCTGAATACTCACCCATTTTCTTCATGCCCACTGAAGCCTGGATCTCACTTCCATTTTGGTTATCCTTTTAACTCACCCAAGAATCAAAGCTTATCAAGCCAGCATTCCCTGAAGATGGTACCCATCTCATCCTTGCTTTATCTTTTCTCCTCTGAGCCTTAGGGGGAAAGTGAGCACATCGTTCCTTCAAGCCCTGTTCACCAGACCACTTGGTCATTTGGACTTCTCTTTAGCATGCCCCAGTTATTTATGTGATTGTTTTTTATCTTCATGAGTCAACATGATTTATTCTATCTGGCATAAAAGCCCCAAGAAAATGCAATTCCAACAGCCTCTGTCCTGACACAAAAAAGATACTGAATCAGCTGAAAAAGTAGTTAGTGTTTCCTTCCTAAGGGAGCTGGCTTCACCTCTGAAAAGTCAATGGAGGCAGAGGCAGGCAGGGAGCTGCTGCTTAAGATGTCAGCACATGTGGTCTGCAGGGTGTTGCTCTTTGGTTCATTTGTTTATTGGGGTTTTGATGTTGCTTTGGTGGTGGTGCTGGGACACTTACATAAAGAATTCCCTACCATGCATCTAAGCTTCTTATTTGTAGTCAGGAGAGTAACACTTCACAAGTTAATAATCCATGACAGATCATGACACGGGGGTTGTTCAAAGAATTCAGAGAGAAAAGATGGCTTAGGTCAGACCCCAAAAACATACCTTCTGCATGTCCTGTCAGCGTGGGTGGCCATGGTCTAGAACCAAATACACATTCATCCATGGTGAGGTTCAGTTTCACATTTGCCCCAGTCTCTTGTGTGCTATTTACAGACATAGCATTTCATTCAGCTAGATTCAAAGCAGGTTCGTTCTTTGGCTTCTACTGGACTCATTGCCAATTGAGCAGCCATCTTTTCAGAGTTCTTTGTTTTCTTGTTTTAGTTAGAGAACTTCTATAAAACTGTTTCTGTAGCACTTATTCTTGTCTACAGTTAATATGCAGGCAGAGACTGGCTTTCTTTCTGGAATGTCTTTGAAAAGTGCCATAACCATCCTGGGTATCTCCAACCATGGCATCTCTGGGCATGTATTCATCAGAAGACATTTCCTGTCTTTTGTATTCCTCCGGTGATAATTAAGAGGTGAAATAAGAAAACCACTAAGAACACAAAAGGAGAGTGACAAGTGCAAGAGTCCCTATGTCCAACACACAGCATAGCTCATGGTCTTGACCTTGATGTGGCTGAAGCCCTCATCTACAAAGGGGAGGAAGCATTTCCCTGTGAAGCTTCTCTGTGTTCCATGGCTGCAAGGGCCCACAAATGGAAAGTCTACTCAGTGACATGGGAGTGGAGACCCTCTACATGTAGACTCCATACCCCTCTGTTTAACATCGTTTTATCCTGTCCTTCACATTCTTTGGGGAATTTTTCCACACTGAGCAAACTACACTGCCATACAGAGATTGACGTTCAAAGTTGGTTAAAGAGGAGGAGTGGAAGCAGGAGGAAAAGGAGTTGAAAAATGGTCCAAGGAAAATTATCACTATCTACTTCTTCAGATTGTATGCAAGTGTTATTATATAGCAACATGCAACTGAAGGGGACATTTCTGCAAACTGGGTTACTGGAAACAAGATTTTTACCTACAGCACAACTATGGCTGGAAACATGACTTTTGAAGGAACAATTATTAAAAGGCATTTTCTCAGAATATATCAGTGGATCAATCTTAGGGGGGGGAATCACCCAGAAAACAACTTAGAGAAGATACAAAATGAGATTCATGAAAGAAGGAACTTGATGGACACATAGAGAGTCTCACCCTGATTGCTCTCACATTGTACATGGTGCCCTGCACTCCCTGGAAATGTGTACTCTTGATGGTTAATTAATTCTATTTGGGTGTATCTCAGCATTAAAAACTGGGTAAAGGATCAACAAAACTCTGTAGAGTTCTCCGTTCAGAGTAGATAATCTGCACTGGGAGAGCTGGGCAGCTCAGTGGAAAGTGTAGGTAACAGGTTTGTCTCCTGGCTCAGAAGCTTACTACTTTCTCCGATTAATAATCCAAGTTTTACTCAGAACCTTAGTCTCTAAGTGACTATGACAATGAGAGGTGGCAGCATATGTGATGGAGACATCATGAGGAGTTTAGCTATGTGTGGCCCCAGTGTCCCTGAGGGACTCAAGATATAATAAAATTCATGATAAGTATCATCCTTGACCACCTAAAAACCTATCAGCTCTGTGTATTATTTTACATAGTCTTCTACAGTATCTTCTCTGTCAATGTCTTCATTTCCATTAATTTTACTTGACAAAGGAGGGTTGTCTCCCCTGTTAAGACCTAATCCTGCTTAGTTGAGAACCTCATGCTCATTCAATTCACACACACACACACACACACACACACACACACACACACACACACACACACACATGGGCACACCCTGAGTGTGCAGGTTAGACCTGTGACTTGAGGTCCTGGAGTAGTAGTAAGTTTGCATTCTCCTATTCCTACTTCTCCCCAACTTCTCCAAACATCTCTCTCTCTTTCTCTCTCCCTCCCTCTCTCTCTCTCTCTCTCTCTCTCTCTATCTCTCTCTCTCTCTCTCTCTCTCTCTCTCTCTCTCTCATTCTCTATCTTCCTCATCCTCTCCCCCCTTCCTGGTGGATGCCACTATAACATACTGAAATAATCTAATGAGGCAGGGCAGCCAACAAATAATAGTAATGAGAGACGCCACAACCTCAAGGGAAGCCTTACAGACAAGCTGTGAGGTCAGCTGCATTGCACCTGGATGCTCTGCAACCTTTTCAACATCAGCTAATTACTACTGCATAGATCTGATAACTTCCTCAAAGCATATTCATCTAGTGCCTGGCACAGGGCCCTGTGTTCTCTGAGATCTAAGGAGAGGTCTAACAAGTCATTGTATCCAATGAGACTGTAACCGGGAATGATTAAGACCAAGCCTGAACACAAGTCAAAGACTCTATGAGAACCCCAAGGATCCAAGTGCTCCCACTGAATGGGAGAGATGTGAGGATGATGAGATTCGACAGAGGAGAATCCCAAGTAACTGAATAGCTAAATAGGATGCCTATCATATCCCTTAGACATGGTTTATATATCATTCAGGACCCATATGTGATGTTTAGTGTTCTATGAAAATTGGTGTCTAAACTCAGATTGGGCATGACTGCAAAAGTACCAGGACCTAAGGTGACAGTAGCAGTTTACTAAGCATGGGGATACTTTTAACTTTTTAATTCATCAATCTATATGTGCATGCTGAGTGCATGTGTATGAAGGTCAGAGAACAACATAAGGGAGTTGCTTCTCTCCTTCCAGCCTGTGAGTACCAAGAATCTATCCACCCTGAACCATCTCACTGGGCCTTACTATACATTCTTTACAAAGCTCTGTCACCCATTTTATCAGCAGCAGCAGCATGTACCGATCATTTTGTACCAGCCTGTGACCCTAGGCTTGAATCTTAATCAAGGATGCCAAAGTCACTATGGCCAGTCTAGGACGCCTGTGAGGATTCATGGGATAACATAGTTCAAATACTTAGGACTAGATAGTACATCAAGAAAAATGTTCAAGAACTAAGGGCGGCTCCTCCCTTTTGTATTTCCAGATCATCTGACTAAGGGAAAATTCAAACATGCCTAACTTGCATGAGTAAATAATTATGACAGCAATTATCTCCCCCAGGACAATTATTCACCATCACCATTTACACCGACTCAAATTACATGCATAAGGAGCAGAATCACCCATTGGCAGATAAACGTAATTAAATTAGGAGAATGACATCCAGTGGCTGGCTGGATTAATAAAAGAAATGGATTCCCCAGAGATATTTAAGAATGCTTCTCCAAGCGGGATATTTCTTTTTAAGCTTGTCATTTGAATTCAAATTACGTATTAATTCTTCCCCCCCAAATCATCGTGCATTCGGTCTTAGAAATATATACCTCTAAAAGAAGCTATGCCTGTGACAGTCGGCCACACACAGTCACAAATCCTCTTGATCTTTGTGTAACTGTGTAGATAAGGCAGTATTCTGGATGAAAAAAAATCTCAGCAAATAAATATTTTATCTTGATGATGTGCTCCCTGATTTGAGTGAAGTAACCCAGAGCCAGAAAAAGACAGACACCGCATGTTTTCTTTTATATGTAGAATGCTAGCTTTTAAGTTGTAGATATGTGCGCTTCAATCCGAATAACCACGGAAGTTAGAAACCTAAGTAAGGAATCAGTGGGGAGAAAGGGATCTTCCAAAGGAAAAGTCGGCTACAGTATTAGAATGAGAGAAGGGGGAACTAGACTGAACTGAGAATTTGATTTTTAAACAGGATGCAAAAGAACATTATATATGTTATAGTGTCCCAGGGCATCATAACCACATACAGAATTGAAAAGGCTTTAGAAACTCAGTTTATAAACTCTTTGAATTTCTCAGGAATTCACAACAAAGGGTGATGATTAACTGGATTCATGTCTGTGAACCTGAAGTAAAATGGATGTCTTTTCTTCCAGTGCTACCATTGGTCTTCTACTTTGGAACACAGGACTGGGCTTCTCTTTCTGAGTCCATGTTTTCTGTTTCTGGCTCTAAGTGCCACAAGAGAATTGGTATCTGTTTGTCATATGATTTTTTTATGCAGTTCTTCATGTGTGCATTTTGGTGGAAGTCTATAGTGGTACACTTCTCAGGTGCTCTAAATACTTCTGTGAGGTACATATAAGGAAACCATAAAACGTTATTTTACCACCAGATAAATCCCAAAGAGGAAGGATATACTTGCCAGTGGTTTTGACTTTGTTCCTGTCACAAAAGGAAATAGGACTGTCTATTCCAAAATGGCAGCCAGAGAGGACCACAAGAAGCTACTGGCCTAAAGGAACACTTCGATCACATCTTTCTTCTTCATATAAAGACCAAAATTGTACCTTAAGCATTTGGAAAGGTAAGAACAAGTACACACGTGGATTGCCCTTAGTGGATGAGTCACTCCTACCTTTGAGAATTCCAAGCTGCATTAAAGATGAGCTGTAAGAGAACACACTTTCAGGAAGCATCCGTGAGACCCAAGATGCTGCTATTTTCACCTCTGGAAGACATTTAATAATCCTTCTAAATGCTTAACCAAACTGAGACTTCATCAGAAAGATTCCTGTGTGGTTTTAAAAAAAGAGAAACAGAAAGTTATTCATCTGGTCTTGGAGCTCATGACTACAAACAATCTCTAGATCTTAGGAGGCTGAGAAAACTGGTTCCAAACTCCAAGGCTAACCTAACCTGCATCTCAAGATCCTGTCTTAAAATATATACCTCTAAAAAATAACCAAGTCCCAAGTCTGTGTAAATGGGACTTGGCCTAGTGACACTGACGGTCCCATGTGTAAACTGGTGTTGTGGTGAATTCATACCCTTTTCCTGGTGGGTGAGCTCAGATTCAGAGCTGTGTCCTTATTTGCTGAAATCAGTACGTCCTTCTATTGTGGGCACAGCAAATATTGATAAATTTTTGTTTGTGGCTGAAAATGAATGCTCTACTTGCCATCAGACAAAACCTAACCTACATGGAGGCTATACCTGCCCGATTCATGTGTGAAAGGTTTCATACGTATTAACAACCATTACCGCAGGAACTATGTTTTCTCACCTACAATGGCACATGTAACTTGTAAACATGCTCGCATATATATACCTAGCAGACTTATGATTTGTAACAACTATAAACCATTTTCTAAGGCAAAGGTAACAATTTGAAAACTACAAGTTTCTTATGACAGGATCAGATGGCTAAATACTGGTAAAATGTGATTTGCTCCCACCCCCAACAACTAAACAATAAGTTTAATGCAGTCTCCACGAAAACCTCAATAGTTTCTACTTAACTGTTGAGAGAAATACTTCCCAGATCACAGGAACTATGTACTTAGGCATCACCACTGATGTTTTTAAACTACAACAAAAATAGCTAAGAATAGGAACCCTCAAAACCAACATGTTAATGAAGATCTCTCATTTTTAAAGAGTGGCATTCTCACAAGATCAACCAAGAAAAGTATCCATGGATAGACATTTATGTATGTGTGACCTATAACATATTAGCCAGAAGAAAGCATTTCAAATCTGAGGGGAAAACATGAAACAATTCAATTCATAGTTCAAAGAAACAAATTAGAAATAAATTTGATTCATTACTGCTTGCTAAAGACAAATCCAATGGAATTTGCATAAATAAGAATGCATGAAAACCATAAACACTAGAAAGAAAGAGAAGAATGCATGATTTGGGAATTTGTCAAAAGATATAAAATAACAAAAAGCCATAAATGAAGGACTAGACAGACCTAACTATTTCAAAGATAACATATCTGTATTTTTAAATCCAAGGCAGCCCAGACACAATCAAGAGACTTAAAATATCTATAAACATTAATCAATAATACACATATATGAATATATGTATATATACATATATATTATATGATATATATATATCCTTTTTCATGTATGAGTGTGTGTGTATAAAATAAGAAAGAGGAGAGGAGAAAGGAGGGAGGGAAGGAAGAGAGGAGTATGGGAGAAGATGCTTAATCCCACAATTCCAGAGGCTACCACTGCCTTCTCTGCCCCTGTATATCTGACAGAAAAGCTCAGATGAAGCCACCCTGGTTCTCCACATGTTTAGACTCACTAGTCAAACAAACACAATCTTTTCAAAGGACCTGGTTTTACCCAGTGTTCATCTAAAATTCTGGCAAAACATTTACACTGAAGCTATCTCCTGCCAAGACACATGGCAAGTGCTAGAGCACAGTTTAGTATAGTCACTCCAGGAAATCTGGCATGGTCTGTAAAATGTTAAATGCTCACACAGTATGATTCCAGAAAATATAAATAACAATAAAACCCAGTATGATCCAGAAATCGTTATTTCTCATCATCCACTTTTATAAAGGAAGAAGCCCAGCTCACTTCTGCCTCAGGTAGTAGACTCAAAACTTACATTTGCAGGGATCTTTGGTGATTGGAAGTTGAGTTCCTGGCCATTCTCTGTCTTTACCTGGTGACCCACATAGAGCATGGTAAGGCCCACAGCTCCAATCCCCTCTCCCAGATATCAATTCTAACACTACTGCCTCCTTGGTTTAAATCCCCTCACCCTTCTATATCTAGCACAAATACAGCAGCCTTCACCTGACCTTCAAGAACATATTACCAAGACTCCTTGTGGATGCCTGGAACACTATATATATTTTTTTCTTTATGTTCACATAAATAATAAAATTTCACATTTCATTCTGGACATATTATAGCTTCCTTTTAGAGTAGTTGAGTTGGCATCAACTTTGGAGGCATCATTAAGTAAACAAACTCTTTGAAGATAGACACTGCAAGACAGTGATAGTAAATCTGATAATCAAGACATGACTAATGAGTAGTGTCCTAGAGTTACTTACTGTTGCTGTGATGAAACACAACGACAAAAAGATACTTAGGGAGGAAAGGGTTTATTTGGTTTATATATCCTGAATCAGTTCATTGAGGGAAGCCAACACAGGAACTCAAACTGAACAGAAACCTGGAGCTGGGGGCTAATGCAGAGACTATGGGAGGGTATTACATACTGGCTTGCTCCTCATGACTTGTTCAGCCTGCTTTCTTTTCTTTGCAACTGCATCATTTTTTATTTTTTTATCATGCCAAATGAAAAATCTATGTATATTTTTCATGCCATAGTCTTTTAGTTAAACAACTTTATTTTAAAAAAGAGATGAATGTACAGATTTTAAAAACATTTTGCATAAAACTATATAAATATATTTTTGTTACTACTTGATTTTTTCTTAAAGTTTTGATAGTATGCATTGAAATCACAATGAGCATAAAGTACATGTAAAACAAAACATAATATGGAAATAGTCAAAGTTTTTTTGGTGTGTAAAGATTAAACAATGATTTTTAAATACCAAGAATTTACATAAGGCTGCATTCTTAGCTCTTGAATTATGAATGATTTAAGGTCTAGGTGTACCACACTCTGAGAGGGTGCTATGCTTTCTTATAGAATCCAGGATCACTAGCCCAGGGATGGCTCCACCTAAAATGTGACCCTCTCACATCAGTCAGTCTCTAAGAATGCTCTAGTAGTGGTTCTCAACCTTGGTAATAATGTGAACCTTTAATACAGGCTTTCATGTTGTAATATCCCGCAACCATACAACTATTTTCATTGCTATTTTATAATAATAAACTTATTACCTAAGTTTCCCAACTCCTGGAGTCCAAAAGTAGTGGCAAGACAGAGAAATATAGATAAAAGACTCTTAGAGAACTTTATGACCTGTCCAGGAAATCCATCTTTAAGTTACTCCAACCCTGGGAAAACCAGAAGGGCACAGGAAACCTTCCAGGGATCCCCACAGTTGACTTTTGTCTCAGAGTTTTTCCACACCTTCCCTCCCTCCATTCCAGGATACTCTTACTAGTAGGAGCCCAAGACTTTAATAATCAAAGATTCAATACCATAAAACATTTTTCTTTTCTGGTCTGTCAACTATTTCTATTCTCATTATATGCTTCCCATGTCAGTTTAAATGGAAAAGATAAAAGAAGGAATAAACAAATAAAACATACTGATTGCATACATCATAATTACTTGGTCATAAAGAATGGGACCCAAGCATCTGAGGAGATCACTTAGTGATTAAGAATGCATACTGATCTTGAGGATAACCTGGGTTTTATTCCCAGTATACACATTGGATGATTCCCAACTAGCTCCAGCTCCAGGAAATCCAACACCCTCTTCTGCCCTCCACTCACATACACATATCAGTACACACTCAAAAGTATTTTAAATAATAAGATAGTGGAAGGGACATGAAACACAATGACATAAACAGTATAGGAAGGGATTTAATGGAAAGAAAGAAGAACAGGGGTACGTGAGGGACAACCAGCACTTTAAGACATTTTTAAAAAGTCACAGGGAAACTTATAACTCTCAAAGCTTTCTAAAATATGATCATCCACATATATAAAAATTAAAATGGAATTACCCTATAATAGAGTACCAATATCCCTATTAGATACTATAAGATAAATAAAATGCCCACCTCAAAAAATGGGCTACCTCTTTTTGTATTTGCTGGCAAATGAGGTCCCATAAACCACAAGTTACAGATGGTTGCCTTTGCTCTTGGTTATCCTCCAGAACTTGACTATAAGGCCTCATTGTTGGAGACACCACACAGCTGAGTCATAGAGCATGGAGAAATAAAGCTGCTTCTCAACTGGAAGCTTTCTTTCTACCTGATACATTTCATAGTGCTGGACAGTGCTATGTAAGCTACCAGAGGAGAAAAAGAATCACTACTCTTACTCAGATGTGAACCCTGAGAGCTGTATCAGTGACCATCCTGGCAAGATAGGCCCATTGGCTCAGTAGTAGCGTAAATATCGTGGGAGTAAGTAATCACTTCCTAATAACATTTAAAGGCCACTCCACAATTTGAAACCCATACTTGGTATCTTTCTTGGGACTAAGAAAGCTCCTGTCACAGGCTCCAGGGAAGAATGTACTATTCTTGCTAAATGGACACAGTATAAAACTGACTCATAATGATTCATTCTTAAGTCCACAGATTAGTGTATCAGTTAACCTCCATTGGAGAAGCTTCATATTTGCAGTAGAATGCAACTCACACAGAGACCCATATGTTTGGCTCTAAACGAGGCATCTATATCATGCAGTCTTCCCCCAAGGCTCAGGGATCTTATGGAAAAGGGTAGACAGACTGTAAGAGCCATAAGCTGTAGATGACTGCAGGGAAACAGACTTTTCTGGAGACAGCAGAGAAGTTGTACATATTAATTCACAGCAGATAAAATAATACTCACAAGATCTGTGCAGGCTCAGGACAGAAAGTACAGCATGGAGGTATGGATCCCACCCCTAGCTAAGGAGCTAGGTGGTTGATAGCTACTGAGGGAGGGAGAGACCATTTTCTTTCTGGGGGAAGTCCCTAGTGGGTTGACCACCTTCAGTGAAAGCAGCACTTCCCAGGGTGTAGGAGCAGTACAAATTGTACTCCATGTTTTTTTTTTTTTTAAGGATACAAAGTAAGGTAAGGGAGTAAGCAGATAGAACTGGGAGGAGTATGGGAAGGGGAGAATATGATATGACCAAATCACAATATATTAAGTTCTCAAAGAATTAAAAAAAAAGACAATAGAAGTAATCATATTAAAAATTTAAAAGCTGGGTCCTCGTATTCAGAAAACAAATCTTCAGCAAGATTTAGAAAGCTTTATCCCACCTGCAATATCAGATATAGCAACTTTTTTTGGGAGAAAAAAAAATAATGAGAGTCGTTTTCATTATTTCTCTCTGCCAAGAGCCTGGCCTTGCATTTGATCTGATTTCCCGGCTGGAGTTTGGCCACATTATTTTCTTCAAGGACCCACCCAAGGTTGCAGGCAGCTGATGCTCACAGTAATCCAAGCCAATGATCAAGTAGCAGAGTTTGTTACCAACTGTTGATATCTAATTCCCTTTGCTCCAAGATTTTCCAGTCTCCACAAAAGCAAAGCTGTGCTGAACATGAGCTTTAGGGACTGAATCAACAGTATACCAGCCTCCTTTCTCAGGCCAGGGAAAATCAGCCTTTTCTGGCTTCAAGCAGGTTATTTCTACTTCAGAACACAGCCATAGCTTTTCAATGTTAAGATACTACATATCTAGAGACTGGATGAACCTGAAATTGTTATTCTGTCCCTCTACCCAGAGAAGAAAAAAATCACTGTTCCCTTTACAGAAGGCAATAGCAACTCAAACCAGTGGAAACAGTAGATTAGAAGACAACAATCCTGCAGTAAGACATTGAAAAGTGAACCTTCCCCACTCCTTCTTGAGTGGAAATGACTTCTAATACAGAAAATGCATAGTGAAGCCAGACAAACAATAACAAAATCCAACAACTATTTTCTGACTATACAAGTCTTGTACCAGTCAGTAAAGGGTTGAAAACAGTTTAGCAGAAAACAAAGGACACAACCTTTAAGATAGGCAGTTAGGAAGCAGTTATCATCAATACACCTTATACCCTACAACAGTTTGAATACACAATGTATACACATCCCTCTCATAACCGCATGTGTGGGATGCTAGTGGCACCATTATGGGAAGTTGTGGAAACCTCAGGACTTAGTACCTGTCTGGAGGAAGTAGGTCACTGTATGTGTGCCTTGATGATTCTACCTAGTCTATTGCTCTGCTCTCCCTCCTGTCTACCATGTAATGAAGCGTCTCCATGCTGTACATTTTGCCACCATGATACCTTTCCAAGAGCATGAATCCACGGTCTCATGGACAAAACCTTTAAACCATGAACCAATAAGTAACTTCTTTTTTAGGTGTGTCTACCAAGAGGGAAGGAAAGCTCCCTAACTGTGGGAGGCACCATTTCATGGACTCTTGTCCCATGGTGAATGAAAAAAAAAAAAATGCCAAGTGTGCCAAGATTATAGCAACAAAAAGGTAATGATTAACACCTTCCCCGCCCCAGGACTCACTAACTGATGCAGCAGAGTATGCAGAGTCCCAAGCAATTTGTCTAGGTTTAACCCCTTTGTGTCGCTGCTCTTGTTTCCTTCACTTCTGCAGCTACATTTACTACGGACAAGATCTGGAAACTCTACATAATGTGGGTGCTTCTTTCTCCTTAATGGAAAGGCCCACATCAACAGCATTCTGAGCATGGAGAGGGGATGGCAAAGGGCAGTCATTGCTTCTAGAAACTCTGCTTGATGCACTGCAGTGGAAGTGTCTGGTGAGCTGATTTGTAGAGGAAAGAGAAAGATATGCCACACGATACAACGCTGTCTCTACATCACATTCTGCCTCAAGCTCTTCCCAATTTTTCCCCCTATCGCTTATCTTTCCTACCAACTCTTGGAGCATTACCGTTTCTATGATGAAACAGCACTTCAAAAAAAAAAAAAAAGATTAATGAGTCTTTTCTTTTGCACTTACTTTTTTCTCTTGGCCCTTTCTTCCCTTCAGTCAAGCAGTTTACTCTGTGTTCACTGCTTTAGGAAGCTGATGTGATAAAGGAGCAGAGGAATTAGCCACTGTAAAAGCAAGGCCTTTGGCAATAGAATCGTCAAGATGGAGAGCCAGACTGAGAGACAGAAGTTATGGCCTTTGACGCAAAGACATCCACCAATAAGAAAAGAATTCCCCAGGCTTCGAGGATCAGCAATCAGAAAGGGGTTAGTAAGAGACAGCACAGTCACAGTGGACTTGCAAGAAGTACATAGAACTTCACGTTATCGACCATGTTCTTAGCCATGATGGTTAATACAGTCAACTTGACAGGACAGCCAGAATCACCTGGAACACTTACCTCTGGGCCTGTTTGTGATTGAATTTCTAGACTGAATTAATTAAGGCGGTAAAACACCCTAAACTGTGGGAGGCAGTATTTCATGGGCTTTTGTTCCATAGTAAATGGAAAAGAAAATGTGAGCTGAGTACCATTCTCCTTGTTTCTGCTTTCTGCTGTAATGAGATCAGCTGCCTCATGCTCCTACCTTCATGCCTTCCCCACTATGACAGACCCTTCCTTATTTACATTGCTTTTGTTTTTGAACATTTTGTCACAGAGATGATAGAAGCAACAGAGCCTTACAGAACTGGTATTATTTCCTGAACTTGGAACTGAGCCTAAACAGGTAGGAAAATCAGATTCAGATTCGTTTCTAGGAGATAGGAGCTACATGGTCTTTATCACATTTGCTGGGTAGAGTAGCAGAAATAAATTCACCTCCAGAGAACTGGTTAAAAGATTTACTAATCACAAATACATAATGGCATGCTGGAAGTCAGTATAATCAGAGAAATTTTAGAAGGTCCTGAGTTGGTTGTATATCATTTCTAGCTTGAAAGTTGTCATGCTGAAAGCTCTTTCTTATCCCCCTGGAAGCTGGTGAACACTATAATTCAGGACTTCCTTTTCCCCAGCCTTTGGCTTCAACCCCCACTCACCCCACTCATTCCACCCACTCCACCCATTCTGCCCACTCCACCCACCCCTATTAGTCAGACCTGGTACTTATTATTAACAGTTACCATTGCACCACAGAAGGTAAAATTTTAGATGGTATTAAAATAGGAAACTCGTGCTCAGAAAATATGACAAGAGCTAGAGAAAAGAGAGTTCCAAATGGAGGAAGCTTTTACTGAAGCAACTGGCAAGTATATAAAAAGACATCAGAGACCACGGAAGAGGACAACACATCAGATACTTACATGATACTGAGAACCAGTTGGACTACAATTGTTTTAGTCGGAGTAATAATATAAACCCAAGGAAATAACAAGAAATCCCCAATTATTTGGGAGTGTATTCTTGCCACCATGAAGAACAGGTACAAATTAGACTCATAGGAAACCACTCCTGACTTGGTGAAGTAAAATATGTATCTACTTGATATGAAAATTATAGGCCTTACCTCTTTCTAAACTCTTGGAATCCACATAGCTGCTTGATCTGAGGTTTGTACAAGATAAGACCAAAGAACTAGGGGTACAAAGCACTTTGGATGGACTGAAAATCATTGAGGCCAAGTCAAGTATAGCCACAATGAAGTAAAAAACTCTTCCCCTGTCCCAGCATCAATCTAGGCAGCTCTCATGATCCTTATGTACCAGAAAAAAAAAAAAAAAAAAAAACTATTCAGCAGAGGGATGAAGAGTTTCTTTGAGTCAGCCTTTGCTAAATAATTCAAAAGCTGATTTAGACAGGAGTTGGGAGAAGGGAGATTTTAATAACCTCAGTGACTAGTGTGGGATGAAGAACATTCTCTGAGATACAAGCAGAGGACATTATGATGACCTGTATGGGACCACAGTGAATGGGGGTCAGTGCTGAATGAACCCTGGAGGATCATGGGTATACCACATTAGGATGAGAGGGCAACAGTGTCTGAAAGGGAGAACCTCCTGGAGGGGCTAAGCCACTATGTCAGTCAATCCAGGCAAGGTATTGGTTGTCCCATACCACCATAATTACCCTCAGAGGCATTTTTTCCCACTGCTAAAAGAATAGTATTGTCACCGGGAACAGCAGAGATCCAGGGTCACAAGCATGGTGAGACTACACTGCTAGTAGCTGAGGCGCAGAGAGGTCTGGACCTAGCACACGGAAGGTGCTCCCCTCCGGCCCCTGCATTGGTTCAGGGGAGCAGGAACTCTGCCATAGGGACTCGGTTTCCACCTGGACGGCCCGAGCATGCAGAATAAACTCTCAGGCCATCTGCCACTGGAAACAGCAGAGATCCAGGGACACAGGCAAGGTACACAGGAGAGATGGGAACCAATCACTGATAAAAAGACCACATATAATCACAGAAAACAAGATGGCAAGAGGAAAGCAAAAGAACATAACCACTGGAAACCAAGAAAACCTGGCAACACCAGAACCTAGCTCTCCCATCACAGCAAACAGATGAATGCCAAACACTCCAGAAAAAGAAGACCTGAAATCATACCCTAAGATGATGATGGAGATCCTTAAACAAGAACGAGAGGAAAAGCATAAAGAAATAGAAGCTTTTAAAGAGGAAACAAGAAAAACACTCAAAGAAATCAACGAACTAGGGAAAAACAGAACCAAAGAGATGAAAAAATTGAAGGAGGAATTTACAATGAAAATTGAAACAATAAAGAAAACACTAAAACAGATAACCCTAAAAAAGAAATCAGTAGTCACAGATGCAAGCATCTCCAACAGAATACAAAAGATGGAAGAGAGAATCTCAGGGGCCAAAGACAACATGGAAAACATAGACAAAACAGTCAGAGAAGATGCAAAAGCCAAAAAGCTCCTAACCCAAAATGTCCAGGAGATCCAGGACACAATGAAAATACCAAACCTAAAGATAATAGGAATATAAGACGGCAAGGAATATCAACTAAGGGGCACAGAAAATATTTTCAACAAAATCGTAGAAGAAAACTTCCCTACTCTTAAGAATGAGATGACCATGAGCATACATAAAAGAAGTCTAGTGAACTCCAAATAGAAAAGAAATTCCTCCTGACACATAATAGTGAAAAGGTCAAGTGCCCAAAGCAAAGAAAGAATACTAAAAGCAGTAAGGAAAAATGGTCATGTAACATATAAAGTCAGACCAATCAGAACCACACCTGACTTCTCAACAGAGACTATGAAAACTAGAAGATCCTGGACAGAAAACATGCAGACCCTAAGAGAACACAAGTGTTAGCCCAGAAAATCTCTCAATCATCATAGATGGAGAGAACAAGATATTCCAGAACAACACTAAATTTACACAATATCTGACCACAAACCCAGCACTACAACTAATTATTGGTGGAAAAGCCAATACAAGGAGGGAAACTACATCCTAGTAAAAACAAAGAAATACCTAAGCAAGAAAACCAAAAGAAGAAAGATACACAGGCACAATTCTCCCTCTAAAAGCAAAAATAGCAGGAAATAGCAACCACTATTTCTGAATATCTGTCAACATAAATGGACTCAATTCCCCAATAAAAAACATAGGCTATCAGACTGGATATATAAACAGAATCCAGCATATTGCTGCATAGAGGAAACTCATCTCAGAGACAAAGACAGACACTATCTCAGAGTAAAAGGTTGGGAAAAAACCTTCCAAGCAAATGGCCCCAAGAAGCAAACTGGAGTGGCTATTCTATGTCGAATAAAGTAGATTTTCAACCAAAAGTTATCAAAAAAGATAAAGAAAGACACTTTTTACTCATTACAGGGAACATCTGTCAGGAGGAACTCTTAATCCTTAACATATATACTCCAAATACAAGAGTACCCATATTCATACGAGAAACCCTACTAAAACTCAAAAAATACATTGCATCCCACACAGTAATCGTGAAAGACCTCAACACCCTACTCTCATCAATGGAGAGATCATGGAAACAGAAACTGAACAAGGACACAGTGAAACTAGCAGAGGTTATGAACCAATTGGAATTAATAGACATCTACAGAAAATTTCATCCTAAAACAGAAGAATACACCTCACAGTACCTTCTCCAAATTGACCATATAATCAGTCAAAAAACAAGTCTCAGTAGATATAAGAAGATTGAAATACTCCCATGCATCCTATCAGATCACCATGGTCTAAGACTGGTCTTTAATAACAACAAAGACAACAAAAGGCACATGTACACATGGAAAATAAACAATACTCTATTAAATGATAGCGTGGTCAAAGAAGAAATAAAGAAAGAAATTAAGGATTTTCTAGAATTTAATGAAAATGAAAACATAACATACCCAAACTTATGGGATGCAATGAAAGCAGCACTGAGAGGAAAACTCAGCTCTGAGTGCTTCCAAAAGAAAACTGGAGAGAGCATATACTAGCAACTTGACAGCACAGTTGAAAGCTCTAGAACAAAAGGAAGCAGATACACCCAAGAGGAGTAGAAGGCAAGAAATAATCAAACTCAGAGCAGAAATTGACCAAATAGGAACAAAAAGAACCACTCAAAGAATCAACAAAACCAAGAGCTGGTTCTTTGAGAAAATTAACAAGATTGATAAACCCTTATCCAGACTAACTAGAGGGCAAAAAGAGAGTATCCAAATTAACAAAATCAGAAATGAAAGTGGACACATAACAACTGAAACAGGAAATTCAAGAAATCATCAGATCCTACTATAAAAGCCTATACTCAACAAAGCTGGAAAATCTGCAGGAAATGTATGAATTCCTAGACAGATAACGTTAAATAAGGACCAGGTAAATCATCTAATAATCCTATAACACCTAAAGAAATAGAAGAAGTCATCAAAAGACTCCAAACTTAAAAAAGCCCAGGTCCAAATGATTTCAGTGCAGAATTCTATCAGACATTTATTGACGACCTAATTCAAATACCCACAAACTATTCCACAAAATAGAGTCAGATGGAACATTACCTAAGTCATTTTTCAAGGCTACAATAACCCTTGTTCCTAAACCACACAAAGACCCTGCAAGGAAAGAGAACTTCAGACCAATCTCACTTATGAACATTGATGTCAAAATAATCAACAAAATCCTTGCAAATTTCATCCAAGAACACATCAAAATGATCATTCACCATGATAAAGTAGGCTTCATTCCTGGGATGCAGGGATAGTTTAATATACAAAATCCATCAACGTAATCCACCATATAAACAAATTCAAAGAAAAAAACCACATGGTTATCTCACTAGATGATGAGAAAGCATTTGACACAATTCAACACCCCTTCATGTTAAAAGTCTTGGAAAGAGCAGGAATCCAAGGCCCATAACTAAACATAATAAAAGCAATATACAGCAAACCAATAGCCAACATCAAACTTAACACTGAGAAACTTGAAACAATCCCACTAAAATCAAGGACTAGACAAGGCTGCCCACTCTCCCCCTACCTATTCAACATTGTACTGGAAGTCCTTGCCTGAGCAATTAGAGAGCAAACAGAAATCAAAGGGATATAAATTGAAAAGGAAGAAGTAAAAACATCACTGTTTGCAGATGACATGACAGTGTACATAAGTGACCCCAAAAATTCCACCAGAGAACTTCTACAGCTGATAAACAAGTTCAGCAAAGTGGCTGGATATAAAATTAACTCAAACAAATCAGTAGCCTTCCTCTACTGAAAAGACAAACATAGGGAGAAAGAAATTAGGGAAAAGATACCCTTCACAATAGTCACAAAAACTATGAAATACCTTGGTGTGACTCTAACTAAGCAAGTGAAGGACCTGTATCATAAGAACTTCAAATCTCTAAAAAAGGAAATCAAGGAACATTTCAGAAAATGGAAATATCTCCCAAGCTCATGGACTGGAAGGATCAACATTGTAAAAATGGCCATCTTACCAAAAGCAATCTACAGATTCAATGCAATTCCCATCAAAATTCCAACCCAATTCTTCATAGAGTTGGAAAGAGCAATGTGCAATTTCATCTGGAATAACAAAAGACCTAGAATAGCGAAACCCATTCTTAACAACAAGAAAACATCAGTGGGAATCACCATCCCTGACCTCAGGCTATATCATAAGGCAATTGTGTTAAAAACTGCATGGTACTGGTACAGAGATAGACAGACACATGGATCAATGGAATAGAATTGAAGATCCAGAAATGAGCCCTCATATATGTGGTCACTTGATTTTTCACAAAGGAGTTGTAAACATTCAATGGAAAAAGGACAGACTCTTCAACAAATGGTGTTGGTCCAACTGGCACTCAGCATGCAGAAGAATGAAAATATTTCCTTCCTTATCTCCTTGTACAATGCTCAAGTGCAAGTGGATCAAAGATCTCCACATTAAACGAGGTACACTGAAACTATTAGAACAGAAACTAGGGTAAACCTTAGAACACATAGGCACAGGAGAACATTTCCTGAACAGAACACCAATGGCTCCTGCTCTAAGGTCAAAGAGCGACAAATGGGAGTTAATGAGATTGCAAAGTTTCTGTAAGGCTAAGGACACTGCCAAGAAAACAAAATGGCAGCCAATAGATTGGGAAAAGATCTTTACCAACCCCACATCTGATAGAGGCCTAATATCCAAGGTATACAAAGAACTCTAGAAGTTAGACACCTGAGAATCAAACAACCCTACTTAAAAATGGGGTACAAAGCTAAACAAAAAGTTCTCTATTGAGGAATATCCAATGGCTGAGAAGCATCTAAGGAAGTGTTCCACATCATTAGCCACCAGGGAAATGCAAATCAAAACAATTCTGAGATTCCACCTCACACCAGTCAAAATGGCTAAGATCAAAAATTCAGATGATAGCAGATGCTGGCGAGGAAGTGGAGAAAGAGGAACACTTCTCCACTGTTGGTGGGATTGTAAACTAGTACAATCACTCTGGAAATCAGTCTGGCAGTTCCTCAGAAAATTGGACATAGTACTACCTGAAGACCCAGTTATTCCAGTTCTGGGCATTTACCCCAGAGACAGTCCAACATACAACAAAGACATATGCACCACAATGCTCATAGCAGCCCTATTTATGATAGCCAGAAGCTGGAAAAGACCCAGATGTCCTTCAGTAGATGAATGGATACAAAAATTGTGGTATATTTACACAATGGCGCACTACTCAGCTATCAGAAACAATGACTCTATGAAATTCTTAAGGAAATGGATGCATCTAGAGAATATCAACCTGAGTAACCCAGTCACAAAAGAACAGATATATTATGCAGTCACTGATAATTGGATACTAACCCCAGAAATCTCTAAACATCCTAGAAACAACTTACAGATTATATGAATTTCAAGAAAAACAAAGGTGAAAAAAAAATGAAAAATCATTATGCTTAATCTTTACACACCAAGAAAACTATCACTATTTCCAAGTTACATCTTGTTTTACCTGTACTTTATGCTGATTGTAACTAGTAAGATTTTAAGGCATACTAGCAATTCTTTAAAAAAATCAAGTACTGACAAAAATGTATTCATATACTGTTATGCAATAATGCTTTTAAAGTCTGTACATTTATCTTTGTTTTTTAAAATAAAGTTTTTCAATTAAAAAATACTTTTGTACTTGGTGAAAGGACAGGCTAATGAAACTGAGCTCAAGGACTCATTATAGACATTTCTAGAAGTAAGCAACTCTTTTTAACAATTGCATCCTTTCACAGCACAACAAGAGAAATTCAGGCTTATGAGGATGATATGTTCTCTATGTGGCAACCATAGCCTTCCTCCAGCCTCTTAGGCCTGCCTGGCTAGGGTCCCCTGAAGTCCAATTTTTTTCTAAATTGTGAAGCAGGACTTCAGCATATTGTTCTTCTAAATAGACTGAGTCCTCTGGCTACCCTGGTTATGACCATTTCTTGGAAGATTGCTGAGGATAGAAATTTCTTTTCCTACTGATGTTGCAATTTAATCCCTAATATGAGATGCTAAAATATGATGTCAGAAGGAACTGTATATTTTAATAGGTCACTCTGGGGCTTTTATTTTGGATGTCAACCACTGGAGGGTCTTGACTGTGGCAACCCTGCAGATTACACTAGATGTAGAAGGGCTCCAGATTCTAGCTGTGAAGCTCAGTGACAGAAACAGTAATTTGAACCAATCACGTGAATCCCGACCTGAGATTTCCACCAGATCTCTCTGGGTAGTCAGGCTTGTCTTTGAACTTCTAAGGAAGTAGAGTCATGGAGGAGGAGGAAGGCCATGGGACTATAGAGGCGGCAAGCACTGGGCCAGCCTGTAGCTACCTCGGTGACATCAGAAAAAGATTCTAGGCACCTGGTATTGACTGAGGTTTCCATTACCAGCCTGTGGTTTGCTTGGTCAGGAGAAGTGGGATCCTGAAGGAGCTGCTAAGAAACGTGGGAAACGTGGGCTTGCTTCTCAATTCCTCATCAATTCTGAGGATCTAATTGTAATCGTCTAGACACTCAGATCAGCAAAGGGCACCAATTTTGATCTTCTCAGCACAAAGCCTGAACACTAACTAGGTCAGTGATGAAAATATCCTCAGTGTCCCCAAAGCAATGGGACACCATGATGCCCTAATCATTGTACTGGGCCAGCTTTATAGATCTGTAGTGACTCGGTGACAGAGCTGATCTGATTCTCTTTGAGCAGGAGGCAATTGTAGGACATCTGGCCCACATCCTAAGCAATACACTGAGGATTGGTCACTATGAGATCATTCTCAAATCATCTGCATTAGCTGTGAACTTCTGCCAAACTTCATAGTCAGGCTGGTCAAATGGGCCTTTGGTACACATCACTGAACAATCTCAGAAGAAGGATCTGTACCATTCAACCAGCTGGTCAGCTGTAGTGTACTTGCTGGTGTCATCAGGAGACTTGAAGTTCTAAAGTCAGAGGCAGTCACATTCATGCTGATGACAACCAGGTTAGTGTTGCCCAGCCTTCTTGGCTGCATTCTTCAGCAGTTCCAGCACTCCAGGATGTTAAGTGCAAGTCTACCTTCATTACCTACATTCTCCATCACCTACATTCGTGGGATCTTTCCCATATTTCTCCTTATTGATGTTGTTCAGGGTGTGGTAAATGTGTGTTCCAATGTGCATGGCTTTCTGAAAACTGGACGTACCATAGGGAACTGGGTAGCCAATTTGTTGCCTACATGAGAACCACTATTGATCATATTGAAAGCCAAAGGGAGCAGGACAACTTTAGAGTTTCTAGATATGTTGATGATGTGGCAGTGCAAAGGCACCCCATTTTCCACAGCTCCAGCTTTGCAGACAGCTGAAGATGCCCCAGGATTTTTTGCACTATGTTTGGACTTCTTTTCAGTCCCACCCAACATACTATTTTCCATTCCACAACCTTAACTTTTTTGCTAGCCCCAGTACGTGTAACAGTTCTACTGACATGCCTTTGAGACAACTTACCCTGTGGAATAAGGGGAACCATAAAGCTATGGGAAGCATGCCTGGAGCAAGAATGGGGAAATCTCATCCTGAGATCTGCAGGAGTAGGATGGCTCCCCTCCCTGCCCTAGGCCTGCATGCCCCAGCCCACATAGGCATATGACCTTAACCTTTGGTCCACTAGAGGAAATCACATAACCCAGTAGCTAGGTTAAACTTCCTTTCTCTTTATAAGGTCATTTCCAGTAGCACCTAGAATTCCTCCTTTGACAAATGAGGTATCCCTAGTACTCTGGGTCAAGCCAATGATACCTACTCACCCTAATAATCCTTACTTACCCAGTAAAGGCTTAAATAGCCTTTGTCCCCCCATTAAATGAGCTGTTTCCCTGAAACCTGTCCTCATTGTACTCACTAACCACCTGAGGACTCTGTCCTCCCTGTCATCTCTGCCTTGGTTTCATGCTCAGGATCTGCCAGCTATGACTCTGTTCATACTAAAAAGAGTTTGGAAGCAGAGCCTGAATGACACTTTTACCATGTAATGTACCTTATCATCGTCCTGGAGTCCCAGGATCTCATAGAAGCCAATGGAGGCATAGCAGCTTGTTAGAGACCTTTGAAGTACAGAGCTCAACCTCAACATTGAAATTTCCCCAAGATTCAAAGACCTCTCTGCCATGAATCTTGATACTAGACATAGTACATTTCTGGCCACTAGATGACTACACGGGAAAGAAACAAAGAACTTTACAAACACCAAGAAGAGTATTAATAAGAGCTGTGATAAATGTCTGCTGCAAGTTCCCATGCTGCTCTCCCAGGAAGGACCTTTAAGAGGAATAATTAGTACCATGCCCTCTTAGATGAATTAGTCTACTTATGCAAGTAAGAAATTAACAAGTTATCTCTAGTGTGTGTCTGGCTTTGTCTCATATACTCCTTGACCCCCAGCATTTGATGCCCTGTTCCATTTGGCACTTGACTGGTAGTAAGTCTATCAACAGATTCGGTCTTTCATCCTGGACCAGATCTGTGAACCAAATCAAGACTCTTTTTTATCACTTACATAGATTGGAGTATTATGTTATTAGCTATAGAACACTGATTTAGTAGCTATCATATACACCAAGGCTCTAAATTAATCAATGAGTCCAAATTCACACAAGGAACAATCGATGGAGCTGGAATTGGTCTCAGAGCAGACCACAAAGCTTAAACACCATTTGGGTTCTTCCATACCCAGAAGCATTCGAAAATATGTAAATTAAATAACATTCCTTATTTCATTTCTCTGTCTGGACAGTGCTAGACCTAACATCTTTTCGCCTGTTTATGGTCTGTGCTATTCTCTTTGTAGGACTGCCCAGTTTGACGTCCGAGCCTGCCTCCTCCTTTCTGGACCTTCTCTGAAGTGTCAAGGCAGTGCGGGAGGCTGTAAGGATGATGACTACTAGCCATGGGCCATGTATCAGCAATCAAGCCACATTTGTACTTACTGAGCCTTTTCTGTGAGAGCAGAGTGTGGGGTCAGGGTCTTTACCTTGACCTTGGGGACAAGAGCAGACATACATAGGAAACTTATGGAATAAAATTCAGAAAGCTCCAAAGGTCAGAATTATCTAGGTACTTAGACAGGTTTATTGAGTTAGAAAAAAAAACAAAAACAAAAACAAAACAAAACACTGAATTGCCTCCTTCCATTATGCATGCTTTTCTGCAAGAATGCTGTCCTTTAGTTTTGTTTGTTTGTTTGCTGTGTGAAAAACAGAGCAGTGATAGGTTACTACACAAGGGTCGCTGGGAAAGATGAGAAGGAAGGGCTTTCTGGGTCTACAAAACACATTTGGGTGGGACAGTGGAGAGAAGTTTAAGGAACAATTCCAAAATTTTAAAGCAGAGGTGGGAAGTCAGGGCAAAGGCAGGGTTGGTGGGTTGGTACGATCTTGAATGAGATTGGGTCCTGTATGACTGCCTAAGGACTCTGGATACTGTCTAGCTCTGTCCAGACAGAGAAATGAAATAAGGGAGGTTATTTAATTTACATATTTGTGAATGCCTCTGGGTACTGAAGACATGACCCATAAACATATCATTAAATCATCCAAAGAGGAAGCTATTCTACTTTCAAATATCTTCCCATTCACCTACTTAAAGAGACAGCCTGTGTCTGGGACTAGCATGTCTTCAATGCTTGGAAACATTTTAGTTTTCAACACTTCAAAAACACTTAATAACTGTTCTATTTAAATTAAGAAGTTGGGACTAGGAAGAGGGATCAGTTAATAAGAGCACTTGCTATGTAAGCATGAGGATCTGAGCTCAGTTGCTAACACCCACACAGAAACAAAACACAAAACCCAAACAAACAAACAGAAAAAGAAACTCAGGCATAAGCTCACCAATGCTTTTAGGTGGAGGAACCATGAGAATATGGGGCTGATTGGCTTCCAGCTTAGTTACAAGTGGAATGAGGAACCCTCCCTCACAGAAGTGAGGCATAGATAGAAACACAAAGGCCATGAGGACACCTGATGTCCACCTCTTGATTGAACGTGGACACATGTGCTTGCATGTCCATCAACTACATGTGAACAGACACCACCCACACTCTCTCATGCACATTCAAGAAAATAAAACTCTATTTCAGAACAAGTGCCTTTGTAGGCAAGAGGATCTAGGTAAGATTCATGAATATTGGTTATCTTACTCAGTTTGATGCCAGCCTTACAATTCTAGCATGATATACAGACTGTTTATTTCTGATGTTAAAAGGTTCTATTTCTAAACAAATTCTAGAGAGCTTATTAAAGGGAAAAAAAAACACACACCAGTGGAGTGCTGAGTTTGCAGGAAAGAATGTAGAGTTGTTGCTGAGGAGGCAAAGGTTGGACAGTGTAACAAAAATGAAAAAGAAAAGGGACAGAAACTGGATTAAAAACACCCACATCATCAGACTGATACCATGGGAGCTGCAACTATCAGGCTTGTTCTGATGCCCAGCTGTGAAAGGACCACCACAATTACCCCAAACTTCTACCTCATCATTTTGTTCTAAAAGCAAAGAGTCATTTAATTCATGACATTTCCCTGGTGATTGCCTCTCCTTCAGAGCACACATATAAGCAGATGGAGCCCGAGACAAAGGACAAAGGAAGAGTTCCCATGCTATAATAGGGAACCCTCCTGCAAATACTAAAGTACACCCTCCACGTTTCTCTCCAACACCATCCTATAATCATCCCAGAAAGAGAGTTGGTATGAAGGCAATGAGGTCATTAGTGAGGCAGGATAAAGAGTCAGGGCTTTGTGGGAGAGGATGAGTACTTTATCCTTGTTTACTTAGCTCCTGGCCTATTGCCCACCACTAGTTAGGACAGAGGCTTTTGTTGTCACTTATTCCAGCATGATTGGGCTTAAATGTGCTTTTGTCTTTCCCAAATCTACATATCCAACCTTCTTCATTATCCGTGTTGTCAGGAGGTGAAGGAGGCAATCATGAGGGTGGAGCCTTCAAGGATGGGAACATTGCCCTTCTAACAGGGGCATTACCCCATGAGAAGTTTAATACTTTACTCCATTTTTTTTGAACAGAGCAGTCACTCTAGTTTCTTTTGTTGATGTGATCCTTGTCTAGAAGTGTCTCTGGGAAGAAGGCCCAAATGGCTACCTAGTGATCTCTGTCTTCAACTCAGTTTGCCCACTCACTGTCAACCCAGACTTGATATTGTGCCAAGAACTCCCTGTGCAGCCTACAACATTCTGAAATGGCATAGCAAACATTGAACCAAAGGACAGTCTGGGCAGGAATGTAAACCAAAAAAGAAAATAGGAAGGAGAGGGTTCTATTTGGACACTTCTGTTTCCCATCTCCCCACAGCCATATAGTCAGACTGCTCTATCAAACTCCAGCCAGGTTCCTCCTACTCTTATTCCAAAGAAGATGCCTTGGGGCTAATGCTAGAGAATTTCCTTCTGCTGTCCCAGTAGTGTGCTGCAGCTACCAGGAATCTAAGAACTCTCTTTAGATGTATAACCAGACTGACTTCTGGGGAGAGACTCTCTAGCTGCAGGAACCGTCCTAGATAGAAGGAAGAAGTGGGGCTTCAAACTCGGATTTGCTATCCATGGCAAGCTAACACATGTTTCTGAATAGGAACTACCAGTCCTTCCGAGTTTCTGGCCTCATTTAACCCTCACAGAGAATCTACCAGAATGTTCTATAGGCAGAGCTTTCAGTGCTCTCACACACACATCTGACTGTATCCGTTGTTAAGATATTGAAATGTCTCTGTGACAGCTGGTGAATAGCTTCTGCCTTAAATGTCCCCTGATCCCAGCAAATCAAAGGTCCTTCATTCTATGGAGCTTCCAGCAATCATGTATTATTCGTGCCTGGTTATTGGAAAACATTTTGAGGGTAGGGGAGATAGATCGCCAAGTGAAGCATTTGCTTCACAAATGTGAGCACCTGAGTTCAGATCCCACGAATCCATTTAAATCCTGATGCAGTGGTGTGTGCTATAATCACAGCACTCCTATGCTGAGGTGGGAGTGAAGACAAAACACACTGAGGCTTGAAGCCAGCTGTCTTTCATAGCTGCAAACAATACGAGACACTGAATAAAACAAAGCAGAAGGTGATGACAGACAATGAAGTTGTCCTCTGACCTCCACACCTTGTGGCACTCATGTGTGTACACTCACATACATGAAAATTTGCACAATACATAGATCATAAACATATCCAAAAAATTAAAAATAAGCTTATTCAAATATTGTCTATTTTTGCTTCATTGTTTTGCTTTTTTTTAGACAAGTTCTCATTTTATAAGCATGCTGGACTGGAACTTGCTATGTACCTCAGGCTAGACTTGAATTCATGATCCTTCTGTCATGACCTCCTAGGTTCTAGGATCACAAGTGAGAATGCCACCATACCTGGCTTAATACTATCTGTGAGAAAACACACACACACACACACACACAAACACACTACATTATTACATAGATAAGGGGTGTGTTATAAAATTTGGTTGCTTATTGTAATGATTTGCATATGCTTGGCCCAGAGAGTGGCACTATTAGAAGGTGTGGCCTTGTTGGAGGAAGTGTGTCACTCTGGGGGTGGGCTTGAAGACCTTCATGATAGTTGCCTGAAGATACTCAGTCTGTTCCTGGCTTCCTTTGGATGAAGGTGTAGAACTCTCAGCTTCTCCTGCACCAAGTCTGCCTGGATTCTGCCATGCTCTCACCTTGATGGTAATGGACTAAACCACTGAACCTATAAGCCAGCCCCAATTAAATGTTGTCATTTATAATACTTGCCTTGGTCATGGTATCTGTTCACAGCAGTAAAACCCTGTCTAAAACACTTCCAGATTAATAATAGATACATAAATAAGCATAGTGGCATGGAACTCATAGAAGAATATAATTTTTATTGAAAATAAGATTTTTTTCTCTCATATGATACACAATTTCTCCTCCCTCAATTTCTTATAGCTTCTCCCAGCTCCTCTCATCCCTAAATCCACTCCAATTCAATTTCCTCTTAAGAAAAGAGACAACAGCTAAACAGGACAAAACAATATACAATTAGATAAGGCAAAAGCCTTCATATGGAGCTGGACAAAGCAACCCAATAGGAGCAAGATGTCTCATAAGCAGGCAAAAGAGTCAGAAATGTACCCACTCCCACAGTTAGGAGTCTCACAAAAACACCAAGTGACCAGCTTAACATATATGTAGAGCCTAGTGCAGATCCTTGCAGGCCTTGTGAGACCTCATGGAGACTTCTAGTTAAGACACTCTCTCCAAGTGATGTCTGACTGTGAGTCTCTACTCACTTCCATCTGCATCTAGAGGAAGCCTATGATGACAACTGAACAAGGGACCAATCTATTGAGTACAGCATAATATCATTAGGGATTTTGTTCATTTTCTTTTCTTGAGACCAGTCATCTTTGGTTCTACCCTTGGTCTCTGGAATATTTGTTTTTTCATATGAAGTTGAGAACTGTTTTCTCAAGGTGTATAAAGAATAGTGTTGGAATTTTCATGGGGATTGTGTTAAATCCCCAAGTAGATTGCTTTTGATAAGACAGATATTTTTACTATATTAATCCTACCAATCTATGAACATAGGGGATCTCTTCATCTTCTGATATCTTTAATTTCCTTTCTCCAAAGACTTGAAGAATTATCATACAGATCTTTTACTTGCCTGGTTAGAGCTTTTTGGAGCTATTTTCTATTATTTGAGGCTAGGGTGTACAACAGAATATTATTTCGCTGTGTGAAGGAATGGGTACTTCACAGGCAGACCTTGAAAACATTATGTTAAAAAAAGAAGATAGATATAAAAGTCCACATTCATGTGCCTCCTTTTATATTAATCATTTACACAGTGTTAGCCAGGATCTAAGAAACCAGGAACTTGGGGTATAAATATAGAAGAAAGTAAAGCATAGCGGTCTAACATTTCTTTTTGTAAATAATGAATTATTGTAAGGTTTTAGATGATCTGTGCACAATTATTTAGACATGCATACTGAAAAGTACTGATTTATTTGCTTTAAAGATTTACTTTTTCCTATTTATTTATTTATGTGTATGAATTTATGTGCAGATATGTGCCTATGTGTGCTTATGTGTATTACATGCATGCCAGTACCTACAGGGGCCAGAAGATGGTCTCAGATCCCATGGAATCAAAATTACAGGAAGTTGTAAGTCATAAGGTGTAGGCAGTAGGAACCAAATCAAGGCTCTTTATATTAGCAGTAAGTGTTCTTAAACACTGAGCCATATCTTCAGCCCCTGATTTATATGTTTAAATGCCTGAGTTGACTGGTACATGTATTAGAACGATCTTTATAAAACCTCTAGGCTCAGACCTCCACAAATCTTTACAAGTCTGAAAATTGTCTATACATGCATGTAGACCATTGATTCACATATTATGAACACTGCACAAACTGAGAAAATGAGTTTTTGTGGGATGTGATGAAAAATAACAGAAGACTTTGTATTTTTATCAGGCATACTCATGGAATGCTTTTTGTCAGATTTAGCAGTAGCAACTGAGGTTCAGAAAACCTGTAGAACCTGCCCTCCAACAGAACCTTTGTTTCTTCCAGTTGGTCCTGAAGATTCAAGGACCCTTCAGAGGTCAAGGGAGGCTATTGTGGGATGTTCCATTTTTGATGCTCAAGATCCGCTGGAAAAATAAGAAATGCCAAGAAGGGATGAACGTATCAAGAAACATTTTAGCTGTTTGCATCTTTTAATTAAGGCTTTTGACATAAAAACCAGAATGTAAGGTAATTGTAGTGTTCACATGAGAATTAGGGTTTTCCTAGTAAAAAATTAATTCAAAGCACAATGAGGCAGTTTGGTGCAGAAAGGGGGAACAATAGGAAGGTCGTGTGCTACTAGCAGTCATTGGGTAATGTGTCATATTTAGTCACTAACAACAGAAGCTGAGAAGTGAAAGACACCGGAGGACGGAGGTGAAAGACACCAGTTAGACTGGAAGATCCTGAAAGCAAGTCAAGTCAACTTATTAATTCACAGCTGGGAGCATCCTTCCCAACAAAAGTTGGTATTAAAATAGGATTATTTTTTTTCTTTCTCTTTTATGTACAGCACAGGAACAATGAGGAGAAAGGGGGAAAATAGCCTGTGAGAGTCTCTTTTTGCTTTCTCCTTAGCCCCCAACATTTCCAAAGCCAGAGAGCTCTAGAGACAGGCAGGGTTCAAAGTCTCCCTCAGGTCTCAGTCCTTGGAAATTGAGTCCCTTCCTCATTTGGAGCTGCCCACCGGTTGCTATGGTAACACAACATCTGCTACCTAACTCTGCTCCAATGGTCACCGGATCTGGCATCTGCCAAGCTACTGCTGGTTCTGCATCTAGCCTCCTGTGTTACTCTCCTCCCCAAGGATCATATCACACTTTTCCAGCAGAGTGAATGTCTATTCAGAAAGCAGGTTACAGAGAGAATAGGGGTTAAATCCGTGTGTGTGGCGATCCCAAGAAGGGAGGCACGTTCCTGCATGCAGAAGTATTAATGCATCCAGTCTCTGGATTGATGCTCTGCATGTGTTGATCTCCAATCCTCCAGCAAGCCAACCCTCCAGATCTCATTTATTAGCATTTATTTTTTGAGGGGCACATATTATTTATTAAAAACCTCATAAGCAATTTAAAACACACAAATTCCATTCTCCTCTCCCTTGTTTTCTCATTTGAATATGTTTCAAGCTTAATTGCTTGCCTGTCTTTCTTTCTTTTCGCCAATTATTTTTGAAACTGAACAGAATAGAATATAAATACAGGTTTCCTTGCCTACCGCTTTCTCTCGTTGCTCCTGGAAGCATCGTTATCTCTACTTCCCTCTTTAGAAATCCCAATTCGACATGCTTTTGCTGATGCTCACAATTCTTCCTGGTCTCTAAGCAATTGGGAGGTGGCAAGAGGCAGCAGAAAGAATGTGGACTCTGAAGTCACACGGACTCAGAGATGACATTCTATCAGTAGTGACCAGACTTAAAGCCACACAACCCCTAATCCTTAGATAAATTGAGGTGACTGGTTGCCTTCTGAGCTTCTCCATCTACTTTCAGTGCTTGGGCAAACCTACTTTGCATTCCTAATACACCGTTTCCTAATTTATCAAACGATAACCAAAAGATTGTAATGAGGTTTGAATTAGCTGACAGTTAAATATGTAGTTCTTGGGCCAGAGAGATGCCTTGGCGGGCAGGAGTACTTGCCACTAAGCCTGACAACGCAGGTTCAATCCCTGGAAACCACATGAAGGTAAGAGAGAACCAGTTCCACAAAGCTGTTCTCTGACCTCCACAAATGCGGCATGGCATGCATGTGCACACGGACATACAAATAAAATAAGTGAAAAACTTGGGCATCTAATGCTTAGTCTGAATCTCCTGCATACAGACGCTATTAGCAGCCTTTCAGAATTCATGGAACTAAGTTTCTATCACTCGATGAACATTAATGGGGAAAGCAATGCTTTTAGGGATGGAACATACAACTGAGAACAGAAAAGGAACTGGGTCGGGCAACATAAAAAGCAAACCTCACTACCAAGCTGTGTAAGTGGAGAATTTTCCTGTGAGCACCTGCAAGGTGCCAGCCTGCTGGGGGGTCATTGGGTCATGCTGCTGGGCTCGAATTCAAAGCCAAGGACATCACACTCTCCTGGACACAATCTCTTTCTTCTCTCTGGAAACAATTAGTTTCTAATAGCAACTGTGCTCCTAAAATTTCCAGCGTTATTCGGGCCAGAAAACACTTTGATTCTGAACATCATTAGGACAAAACAAAACAAAACCCTTAGTTCTCAAGAGACCTTGAGAACTGGGTTATAATAGCCACCTGCCTCCCAAGCAGCATAAAATTTCTCTTTATTGTTAGGACTATTTCATGGAAAGCTTTCAAAAAGATAATGTGCACTTCTGTGCCTTCTTTTCTTTAAACTATAACTTTTATTTTGATAGTATTATGCATTTATATGGAGTTGTAGGAAACAGCAGAAATCCCATGTAGCACTTACTTAGTGTCTCTGGTGGTTACAGTTTACAGAGCTGAGTTATCACAACAGGATATCAGCATCAGCATCACAGATCAGGAATACATCCATGACCACAGCGTGCCTCCTGTTCACCGGCTACCCGACTCTCTTCCTTCTGCCTTCATGCAACCCTTAAGTCCTGGCAACCACAACTCTTTCATATTTATCATTTCATTATTTCATAAAAGTCATATAAGTAACCCTCTCAGTGCGCAACACTTGAGGACTTACTCGCCTCGAGAGACCTCTGGGGACCCAGCAGGAACTCTGAGTACACCAACAGTTCGCCTGTTTTCTCTGTTGAATACAGCGTATAGATGCATTGTGGTTTACAGATTAAAGTCAAGATGACTGCAGCTATGCTGAGTCTTAACCATTGTGATGTTCCCCGAAGAAATATGGTCAGTTTTTGTTTTCTCCTGCCAGGTTGTCAAGTGAGAACAGATGATGGAGGGATACAGATCAAAAGACGGATGATCTGTGGCCCTGTAACACTATAACTGTGCTAGACGCTGAAGCTGATGGTTCTGGAGACGTGACACTCTCTTGTTTATTATGTAGCTGGTAACAGCTGGATTCTTTTACTATTGCTCTCTAAGCTTTATTTTACTACTTAACTCTATCTGACTGTTCTGTGCTAAAAATGTAACTTTTTCTTATTGTTCTGTGCTTCATTAAGCACTGGGGACTTAACTCTTATTGCTCTGGGCTAAAATCTTAACTCTTTATTACTGTTCTATGCTTCATTAAGTGCTGAGGAAACCTAACTCTTTATCTATTATTTACTTTATAAATCTCTGTGCCTGATTAGTGCTAGAAAACTTAACTCTCACTTATTTTATAATTCTCTGTGCTTGATTACATGTTATGAAACTTAATCTCTGTCTGAACTTTAAGACATGGGATGTATTAACTTCTGATGCCAGAAGCTACAGGTATCTGACAAATTAACACCCTATTGTTAAACATAGGTGGGTTAAGTAAAGTGATTCTGCACCCAGAGCAAAGACTGTCCCATAGCCCAAGATTCCCAAATCCTGCCTGGAGAAAGCTGGTCTCCCAGGAGTGTTGTCACTCCTAGGCCCACAGGTGAGATGCCATTTTTGTTCCAATAACTGTCCAAAGACGGATCCACCTGGAGCACACAGGGCAAAGGAACCATGGAACAGCCTGAGACAGGACTCTTCTAGCTTTCATCTGCCCCCAGAGCTGTGCTCTTACTTCTAAGTTCACAGGCTCACAGGCCCACAGAAAAGACAAGTTCCAACTAATGCCAGAGATAACCAGTTGGTGAGAGGCAAGCACAGGAACCTAAGTCATAGAAACCAAGGCAATTTGACATCATCAGAACCCAGTTCTCCCAACATGGTAAATACTGGATATTCCAACGCGTCGGAAAAGTAAGGTTTGGATCTAAAATCACATCTCATGATGATGATAGAAGACTTTTGAAAGGACATAAATAATTTCCTTAAAGAAATACAGAAGAATACAGATAAACAAGTAGAATCTTATAAAGAGGAAACACAAAAATCCCTTAAAGGGTTATAGGAAAACACAACCAAACAGGTAAAGGAACAAAACCATCCAGGATCTAGAAATAGAAATAAAACAATAAAGAAATCACAAAGAGAGACAACCCTGAAGATAGAAAAACTAGAAAAGAAATTAGGTCATAGATGCAAGCATCACCAACAGAATACAAGAGATAGAAGAGAGAACCTTGGGGACAGAAAATACCATAAAAAACACTGACCTAATAGTCAAAGAAAATGTAAAAAGCTCCTAACCCAAAACATCAAGGAAATACAGGACACAATGAAAAGACCAAATCTAAGGATAATACGTATAGAACAGAGCAAAGATTCCCAACTTAAAGGAAAATATCTTCAACAAAATTATAGAAGAAAACTTCCATAACCCTATGAAAGAGATGCCAATGAACATACAAGAAGTCTACAGAACTTCAAATAGATTGTACTTGAAAAGAAATTCCTCCCTTCACATAATAGTCAAAACACCAAATACACAAAACAAAGAATGTGAAAAGCAGTAAGAGGAAAGGTCAAGTAAAATATAGGGGCAGACTTATCAAAATTACACCAGACTTCTCAATAGAGAATGCCAGCCCAGGAAACTATATCCAGTAAAACTCAAAATTAACATAGATGAAGAAACCAAGATATTCCATGACAAAACTAAATTTACACAATATCTTTCTATAAATTCAGCCCTAAAAAGAATAATAGATGGAAAACTCCAACACAAGAGGAAAACTACGCCCTAGAAAAAGCAAGAAAGAAATCTTCTTTCAACAAACCCCAAAAAGGATAACCAGACAAATATAATTCCACCTTTAACAACAAAAATAACATGAAACATCAATCACTATTCCTTAATATCTCTGAACATCAAGGAACTCAGTTCCCCCAATAAAAAGACTAATAGACTGCATATGTAAACAGGACCCAGTGACAAAAACAGACACTACCTCAGAGTATAAGTCTGGAAAAACACTTTCCAAGCAATTGGTTCCAAGAAACAAGCTGGAGTAGTCATTCTAATGTGGAATAAAATCAAATTTCAAGTGAAAGTTATCAAAAATAAGGAAGGATATTTAATATTCATCAGAGGAAAAATCTACCAAAATGAACTCTCAATTCTGAACATCTATGATCCAAATGCAAGGGAACCTACATTCATAAAAGAAACTTTTCTAAAGCTCAAAGCACATATTGAAACACACATAATAATAGTGGGAGACTTCAACACCCCACTCTCATCAATGCACAGTTCATGGAAATAGATACTAAACAGAAACACAATGAAACTAAAAGAAGTTATGAGCAAATGAAGTTAACAGCTATCTGTAGAACATTTTACCCTAAAACAAAAGACTATACCTTCTTCTTAGCACCTAATGGTACCTTCTCCAAAATTAACCATATAGTCGATCACAAAACAAGTCTTAACCGATACAAGAAGATTAATATAATCCCATAAATTTTTTCAAATCACCATGGCCAAAGACTGTTATCCAATAACAACAAAAACAACAGAAAGCCCACATACACATTGCTCAAGAAAGAAATAAAAAAAAAAGAAATTGAAGACTTTATAGAATTTAATAAAATAAAGGCACAACATACCCAAACTTATGGAACACAATGAAAGCAGTCCAAAGAGGAAAACTCATCGCTCTTAGTAACTCCAAAAGAAAACTGGAGAGAACACATACAACAGCTTGACAGCACACCTGAAAGCTTGAGAAGAAAAAGAATCAAATATACCCAATACAAGACAAAAAATAATCAAACTGAGAGCTGAAATCAACCAGTTAGAAATAAAAGGAGCTATACAAAGAATCAGCATAATCCCTTAGCCAAAATAAGAACGCATGATACAGTATCCAAATTAACAAATTCAGAAATGAAAAGGGAGCCATACCAACTCTGAAACTATGAAAAATAAAATAGTTGTCAAATTCTACTTCAAAACCTATACTCAACAAAACTGAAAAATCTGGATGAAATGGACATTTTTCTAGATGGACATCAGGTACAAAATTAAATCAGGATTAGATAAGCCATCTAAACAGTACAATAACCCCTAAAGAAATAAAAAGCAGTCATCAAAAATCTCCCAACCAAAAAAAGTCCAGGACCAGATGGGTTTAATGCAGAATTCTATCAGACCTTCATAGAAGACCTAATACCAATACTCTTAAAAATATTCCACAAAATAGAAACAGAAGGAACACTACCTAATTCATTCTTTGAATCCACAATTATGCTCATACATAAACCACACAAAGACCCTATAATGAAAGAGAACTTCAGATCAAATTCCCTTATAAATATCAATGCAAAAATACTCAAAAAATTCTCAGAAACTGAATCCGAGAACACATCAAAATGATCATTCATCATAATCAAGTAGGCTTCATTCCAGGGATACAGGGATGATTTAGTATATAAAAATTCATCGACATAATCCACTATATAAACAAAAATTAAGAAAAAAACCCACATGATCATCTTATTAGATGCTGAGAAAACATTTGACAAAATTCAACACCCCTTTATGACAAATATCTTGGACAAATCAGGAATTCAAGACCTATACATAAACACAATAAAAGCAATATACAGCAAACCAGTAGCCAAAATCAAACTAAATGGAGAGAAGCTTGAAGTAATCCCACTGAAATCAGGTATTAGACAAGGCTGCCCATTCTCTCTGAAGTACTCCAAGTCCTAGACAGAGCAAATAGACAACAAAAGGAGGTCAAAGAAATAAAAATTGGAAAGAAAGAAGTCAAATATCACTATTTGCAGATAATATGATAGTATACTTAAATGACCCCAAAAACTCCACCAGAGGATTCCTACAGCTAAGACACAATTTCAGCAAAGTGGCTGGATATAAAAGTAATTCAAACAAATGAGTAGGCTTCCTCTACTCAAAGGATAAACAGGCTGAGAAAGAAATTAGGGAAATAACCCCCTTCACAATAGTCACAAATAATATTAAATACCTTGGTGTGACTCTAACCAAGCAAGTGAAAGATCTGTATGACAAGAACTTCAAGTCTCAGAAGAAAGAAATCAAAAAAGTTCTCAGAAGGTGGAAAGATCTTCCATACTCATAGAATAGCAGGATTTATGTTGTAAAAATGGACATCTTGCCAAAAGCAATCTATAGATACAATGCAATCCCTATCAAAATTCCAACTCAATTATTCATTGAGTAAGAAAGAGTAATTTGCAAGTTCATTTGGAATAACAAAAAAATCCAGGATAGCGAAAACTATTCTCATCAATAAAAGAACTTCTGGGGAAATCACCATCCCTGACCTAAAGCTGTACTACAGAGCAGTAGTCAGTAAAACTATATGGCATTGGTACAGTCAGGAAGGTAGATCAATAGATTCGAATTGAAGATCTAACAATGAAGCCTCGTGCCTATGGTCACTTGATCTTTGACAAAGGAGATAAAACCGCCCAGTGGGAAAAAGACAACATTTTCAATAAATGGTGCTGGTCCAATTGGTGGTCAGCATGTAGAAGAATGCAAATTTATTCATTCTTATCACCCCGTACAAAGCTCAAGTGCAAGTGGATCAAGGATCTCCACATAAAACTAGGTACAATGAAACTAATAGAAGAGAAAGTGGGGAAGAGTCTTGAACACATAGGCACTAGGGAAAATTTCCTGAACAGAACACTAATGGCTTTTGTTCTAAGATCAAAAACAGACAGATGAGACCTCATAAAATTGCAAAGCTTCTGTAAGGCAAAGGACATTGTCAATAGGACCAAATGGCATCCAATAGAGTGGGAAAAGATCTTTACCAATCCTACATCCTATAGAAGGCTAGTATCCAATATATTCAAAGAACTCAAGAAGTTAGACTCCAGAAAATCAAATAATTTTATTAAAAATGGACTACATGGCTAAACAAAGAATTCTCAACTGGGGAATACCAAATGGCTGAGAAGCTCCTAAAGAAATGTTCAGCATCCTTAGTCATCAGGGAAATGCAAATCAAAACATCCCTTAGATTCTACCTCACACCAGTCAAGATTGCTAAGATAAAAAACTCAGGTGACAGCAGATACTGGCAAGAATGTGGTAAAAGAGGAACACTTTTCCACTCTTGGTGAGATTGTAAACCGGTACAACCACTCTGGAAATCAGTCTGGAGGTTCCTCAGAAAATTTGACATACTACTACCTGATGATCCTCCTATACCACTCCTGGTCATATATACAAAAGATGCTCCAAAATATAGCAAGAACACATGCTCCACTAAATTCTTAGCAGCCTTATTTATAATAGCCAGAATATGGAAAGAACCCAGATTCCCTTCAACAGAGGAATGGATACAGAAAATTTGGTACATTACATACTGGTGTACTACTCAGCTATTAATAGCAATGACTTCATGAAATTCTTAGGTAAATAGATAGAACTATAAACTATCATCCTGAGTGAGGTAACCCAGTGACAAAAGAGCACAAATTGTATACACTCACTGATAAGTGGATATTAGCCTAAAAGCTCAGAACACCCAAGATATAATTCACAGAACATATGAACTTCAAGAAGAAGGAAGACAAAAATATGGATGCTTCAGTCCTTCTTAGAAGGGGGAACAAAATACTCATGGGAGAAAATACAGGGACAAAAACTGGAGCATAGACTGAAGGAAATGCCATCCAGAGACTACCCCCACTTTTGGATCTATTCCATATGCAGCTACCAAACCTAGTCACTATAGATGATACTAAGAAATGCTTGCTGACAGGAGCCTGATATGGAAGACTCCTGAGAGTCTCTGCCAAAGCTTTACTGATACACATTAAAATGCTTACTGTTAACCATCAGATTGAGCATGGAGACCTGGAAGAAGGATTTGGAGGAGAGTTTGAAGGGAATGAAAAAGTTTGCAACCTCATAGGAAGGACAACAGTATCAACGAACCAGACCCCCAAGAGCTCCTAGGGAATAAACCACCAACCAAAGAGTGCACATATGAGGACCCATGGCTCCAGTTGCATATGTAGCAGAAGATGTCATTGTTTTGCATCAATGAGAGGAGATGCCCTTGGTCCTGTGAAGGCTCATTCCTCAGTGTAGGGGAATGTCAGTGTGTTGAGGTGAAAGTGGGTAGGTGCAAGAGGGAGCATCCTTATAGAAGCAGGGGGGAGGAAATGGGTAAGGAGGGAACTGGAAAAGGAGATAACATCTGAAATGTAAATATAAACTTTCCAATTAAAAAAAAAGTAAAGTGATTATTTGATCTTTTCCTTGCAGGTCCATAGCATGCCTGGCCTGATGCTGGGTATTCACTAATTTCTGGTCAGCAAGTGAAAGTTAAGCTCTCAGAATGAAGTACCAATATGCACATACCAATATGCATAACAACACACATGCATTCCTATATACATTCATACACACATTCATGTCAGAACTACCTGTCTCATCCACTTCCATACTAAACACACATACTTATACTTACATATGGCTTATGGAACAAACGCCAAAGCACCAGTGCAGAAAGAGATCACTGACTCGGGATGAAAAGTAAGCTTCAAGTTTTACTGCAAAGTGAAAGAGAAAACTTCAATCTTTCTATTGCTAAATCCAAGTCTATTAGAAAAACGTCCTGTCCATGTTTGTAAAAAGAAGCCTGATATTTTATCTTTTGTTCTTGTGCCTACAATAAATCATTTGTTCCCCTTTTATAGCCTTTAGTTAATTATTTTAGCCTAGAGGAATGTATTCCTAAGCAGTAATTCTGTATCAATGCTTGCTTTCTATCTCAACACAATTAACTCATGACATGTGAAGGCTGGCAGAGTTCTACTTGTAGTATTCATATCACAGAAGGCTCTAATTGCTGTACGTATTGTAAAAGGCTTAATATTTACTAGTATAATTTTAGGAATTTGGACAAAATCATCATTAGGAATAAATAAATCATCTTTTTGTTTGTATAGCATCACTATAAGACAGTACATCTTCATTAATCTGCAGAAAATATGCCCAATATTGTGGGCTTATGCCCAGGTATTGTTATATTAATTTAATAATGTCAGGAGAAGCATATCAGTAGCAGGAATCAAATCCTGAGATTTGTCCCTCAGGCCTAGCCTCCAAAGGCTCATTTATCACAATGTAGCATCCCTCAAAAATCATCTGCTGGCCTTTAGTTTATCCTAGACGGCATCTTACATTTTCCCTCACAGTTGCTCAGTAAACCAGAAACAGACAAAAGGGTTTAGTGATATCTTGAAAACTCACACTAGTACTAGGAATGCAAGAATGCACACAACTCCTTGTTAAACAAAGAACATTTCAGTTATGGTGAAATGACTTTTGTCCTGACTCCCTGCCCCCGTGTGTGTGTGTGTGTGTGTGTGTGTGTGTGTGTGCGCGCGCGCGCGCGTGCGCGCACATGCATTTGTGTGTGTGTCCTCCTGGCCCAACTGCTACTTGGACCATGCTTTGTTCAGTAGACCTCTTAATAATTACCATTCTGTGGGATCCTTGCTCTGTTGCTTTTCTCTTTAGCTTTTAGTATCTTAGGGTTTTCTTTTTGGTTTCTGAATGTTCCTTCCATAACCATGGTTTGTTTAATCATGAAGAGCAAGCATTTAAGTTGTCTTTATTTTGTACTACTTTATTTATTATTTTATAAATAAATGGTTATAAAAATCTTCATGTATGTGAATCAAAGAATGAAAAGAAGACACCCATGTGAAGTCTTCTATACCATGTTAGGGAACTTTGAAAATTTGTGTTCTTTAAATGCCCGAGGCATTCCAGAAACTCAACAATTCCTACCACAATCTCAATACTATGTTTCCAAAGGCATAAAATTACATATCAAAATGTATATAGAATTTATAAGACTTCAAGCAGCAAAAATGAGAACTCATAAAAAAACAATGAATAGGAAGTCCCATATTTGATTTCAAAATGTGTACTGCAGAACTATAATAATCAAATCAGTCTGATTTGGCAAAGAGGCTGATAGGTCTATGCTAGAGTATAGAGTTTATAAATGTTTTGTATATACTATCAAATTTGTATGAATATGTGTAGTGTGTATACATGCTTGTATGTGGGGGCACATGTTGTAGGGGTACATGTGTACATAAACCTATAAATGTGGAATCCAGAGTTTGATACTGGTTGCCTTCCTTGATTCCCCATCCATTTTACTTTGAGGTAGGGTCTCTCTCAGAATTCACTGCTAAAACTAGTCTAGTTATCTGGCTGGCTCTGGGGATGCTGTCTCTGTCTACTATATATGATAGAATTACAAACAGGTTACCATGCATACCTGGCAATTATATGGGTGCTGAGGATCTGATGTTAACACTAGTATGGCAGGTGCTCTATCTAACAACTCATCTCTCCAGCCCCATGAGTCAAAGGACTTTTGGTAAGTGTGATAAGTTCACTAAACAGAGAAAGAAATCTTTAAACCAAAGCAAGCACTTTAAACAACAGACTAATATTGTTGCGGATGTAGAACATGTTCAGTAGTTAAGGGTACTAGCTGCTCTTGAAAAAAACCTGGGCTCCTTTCTCAGCACTTATGTGGTGGCTCACAACTGTCTGCAATGCCAGTTCCAGAGTACCCAGTGCCTCCTTCTGATCTCTGTGGACACCAGACATGAATGCAGTGTACTGGTATATGTTCAAGCAAAACACTCATAGCCATAAAATAAAAATAAATATTTTAGAAAGTAAATACCCATATGCAAAAACAAAGCCAGACTTTCATGTTACATTTAAGAGTGAACTTAAACTGTTTCAAAGACCAAAAGGTATTAGCTGAAACTAAAGCTCCTGGGAAGAAGCAGTTGGATCTTTAAGTTGTAGGCCAGTCTGGTCTACTGATCAAGTTCTAGGACAGCCAGGGATATGCAGAGAAAACTTGTCTGGAAAAGAAGGGAGGAAGAAAGAAAGAAAGAAAGGAAGGAAGGAAGGAAGGAAGGAAGAAAGAAAGAAGGAAAGAGAAAGAAAAAAAGAAAGAAAGAAAGAAAGAAAGAAAGAAAAAAGAAAGAAAGAAAGAAAGAAAGAAAAAGAGAAAGAAACCATATTCTATGTATAAAATTTCAGAGTGCTTTCTTGCTCATACTACCAACAGCCCAGGTAATAAAAATAGACATGTTCTGATACATGTTGTTCCCAAACATGATGACTTTTGAGATGAAACCATCATAGAGGGAATGAGGAATGATTCCATTTATATCTGGGTGGACTACATCAAAAATTAAAACTTCTGAGCTTCAAAATATGATGAGTAAATGAAAGGGCAATCCTTGAAATGGGAGAAAAACATTGTAAGTATATTGCAATAAAGAACTAACATTCATAATATGCAAAGAATTCCTACAACTGAAAAAAAAAGGAACAAAACATGATTCATGAATGGAGGATGTGAATTTCATTTCTACAAAGAAGACATATGAATAGCAAAGATTACATGTACAATATCAGCAATTATTAGAATAAAAATAAAAGCCACACTGAGCTGCATGTCCATTAAGAAGACTTTGTTTTCAAAATGAGTTCATAAGGATGTTATATTAGTCTGGTTTTTTATTATTATAGCAAATTATTTGAGGCTTAGTAATGTATGCAGAAAAGAGATCTGTTTGTTTTGTTCAATGTCATATGCTAAAAATTTTAAATATATGGTATCAGCTCTCACAAGTCCTCCCCTAGCCATCTCACAGCACAGCAGATAGCATCCTGGGTGGGTTGTGTGTGAAAGAGAGAATTGTTAGTTGTGAAATAAGAATCCAGAGCTGAGCTTGAAAACAAACTCTAGAACGCAACACTCAGACGGCCAAGGCTGAAGCAACACAGGATGTTTGAGGCCAGCTTGGGCTACGTGGCTAGATACTGTCTTATAAATGAAGAAAGAAGAGAAATAAGAGAAAGGACTAGAACACAGAACAAGAAGAGGAAGTGAAGGATGTAGGTTGATGGCTATATGCAGGTGAGGGCTGGCACTAGTTAAGTCAAGGCGATACATAATCTGTGGCAAACCTACATGTTAGGCAAAAATCCACTAAAAGTATCAGCCTAAGAGTTAAAAAGAATGTTTTATTTTCTAAGTGAGAGGGGTCCAGCACCATGTTGAGTCACATGATGTTTCAAGCATGGAAACCTTAAACAAAAGAAACACAGAAGCAGCCTAGGCTTGCAGGGTGTAGATCCTTTGCTGTGATAGGCACTGTCAGCTCATGGAGTTAGAGATTAGAAGCTGCTTGCTTCCTCAGCAAAGGTTGTTTAGAAAATGATTTAATTTAGGTTTGGTTTAATTGTTTTAAAGATAGTAGGAAGATTTAATGCTCTATTAAGTCTTTTAGGATACCCATAATCTTTGTATGTGGGGTCCATGGGAACTTTGTGTTAAATTCTAGTTAGACATGCCTTCTTCTTAATAACAGGTATTAGTGGAATTGTGATTAAATTTGTTTTTATAGTTTGAAGAAGAAAGTACAGAGTTTACCCAAAGCAGGTGGGGATTTTCACCCACGGATTGGAACTAAGATAGAGAAAATTAGTCACTGATTCTAAGTGGAGAGTGGTGATATTTGCAAGTTAATAAGATTATTAAAAATAGAAGTCTGAAGCACCAGACAGAGTGCATTACATACACATATTATTGAAATGGTTGATAAGTGATGATCTGATGCTCCAGACAGAGAGCTTGACAGACTGATATATTTTGGGCTAAAGTCATGGTTTGATAAATTGCCTATATCTTATTGGTATTGAAATTAACAGGTGTTTAATTTGTTTTATGAATTACCTTGCTAATTGTCATATGGCTTGTTGATGCTGGCTAGTAAGGGTTTATGGTTATTTTAAAATTATCACAACATTCTCTTAACTTGGGCTCCATGTGAATTTTGAGTTAATTTTCTAACATGACAGATTATTAGAGGCCTAATAATATGCTCGGACAGTGTTTTAGTTTATTCATTTGTTTTATATCATTTTAATTTTCAAAATGGATGCCATCTTAAATTTTATCATTATATTATTTCTTTTGGGGAGATTATAAGATACAAGCTTTTCTGTCAATTAAAGTACATGCTATTTTGGGAGAAAGGTTTTGTCTTTGTTTTTAAAAGGGGTGATTAGGTTCTAGACACCTTTCAAAGTTATGTAGATCAGATTTGATAGAGGGAGACAACCTGAATAACTAGATTCAAGAAATAAAAAATATCTTGGTGATGCTAAAATTTTGGTTTGATATTTATATATTACAGAATGTACAGCTTTGATGAAGCTCATTATCATAATGCTGAACTGGCCTGCTTGGATTCTTGATCTCAGAGACTTTTAGCCAGATTCAGTCAAGAAAGACATCAGAGGTCACAACAATTGTTGTGTGGCCTTTTGAAGGCCATTCAACTCCCCAGTTTTCCCTCTATCCCCTCCCCCCCCAGGATATCTCAATGCCCATCTACAGCTTGAAAAAGCCAATAAAGAGTCATTACCCAAATTCCCTTGACTTTGTGTGGCTGAAAGTGGTTATTAGGTTGTTTTTATGAGGAATTTAAAAATGGTCATATGTTAACAGGGAGGAATTAGCTAGATTGATTTGTATAGCCATAGTCTCATTTGGTAACTAAGCTAAAGTCATATCTTACATTGGTAGAAATCTTTGTAATTAATAAAAAGTTTGAAGTTATAATCTTTGCATTGGTATAGAATTTATTTCATATAATTTTGAGGTTTTCATTGGTAAAATTTCTTATTAATTTAAAATTGAGATTAATATTGTTACTTTCATATTGGCATTGTGGCTATACAATATGTAAGAATACAAGGCTTAGACTCAGTCCTATAACTGCTATTATACACTGTCCTTAGTTGATTAAACAATATAACTTAGTTAAAAGGGTGTTTTTTAATATTTCAATTAAAAATGGCCAAGAGTAGTCAAGGTTTAACAGTTTAGAATGTGTGTGTGTGTGTGTGTGTGTGTGTGTGTGTGTGTGTGTGTGTAGATAGACAGTCTTCAAAGGCATCAGAAGTCTACAGAATATGTCATTTATGGACATTTCTTTATTAAAGGTCATTTAAATAGAGATATTTCTACTCCTAACAGCACCCTTTCTTGGATTATAAGAAGAAACTGAGCATCAATGGAATTGCTCCAATTGTGACAAGACAGCTACTAGGCAAAACCTGCTTATTTCATCTACAGAATAATACTGTTCAGAAAGAGATACATTATGCAGAATAGTTGACTGATAATTTTTGCTGAGCAAGAATTATCAACCCTTCAAAATTCTGCATTATAAAGGTCTGTCAGATGATCCTGGGCCAGAAGGCTGAAGACTGATATTCTAACATCTTGAGGAACGAGGGACTGTCCAGGTGATCAGCAGTCCCTGTAAATTGGCTAAGTTTTGGAAACTCTGTTTTATGCTGCTCACAATTTCAGGTAATATTAGTCATTCTCAGATTTCTGACAGAGTTAATGATTATTTTAGTCTCATAACCTACCCTAGCTAATTAACTTTGAGAAAACAGTCATTTAGATGAGTTTCAAATGGTAATAGTTATGCACAGCTTACATTTAAGAAAAAACTTGTTTGTTTTTCATTAAACAGAAAGTGGGATGTGTAGGTTGATGTCTATATGCAAGTGAGGGCTGGCACTAGTTAAGTCAAGGCAATACATGATTGTATGGTAGAAAGTGGGGCAGGGACAAGTTTTCGTAAGGTAGGAGAGAAGAAGGAAGGAGAATCAAGATAAAGACAGTGGTGGAGGATGGTTCAGATCAAGGTGAATTAGATCGATTTTATCTTGTGTAGGTGGGTGATTTATGTCTTTATTAATTTGCAGTGGATTCATTGCTTGGATGTACTGTGGATTGAGAATTTAACATATAAATCTAATTGCTAAATTACAAGTTCTGGAAGCTTGATTTTACCGGGCTGTGGAGGATAGTGTGCTATGTGGATCTGGCTCTGTTGCCTGCTGTGAGGGGCCCACTGAACGAGCTGTGTATGTGCCAGGTATGGTAACTACATGCCTAGCGGACCACGTGGAGAGGGCAGCTAAAATTGAGATATCTGGGAGAGGGCGGTTTGCAGACCACATGGGTCTGAGAGTACTTGGAGGCAGTGTGGGGCCGCTGAGATAAAGATACCCCTCAGTGCAATGTAGTCTAATTGGTGCCAGCACTAGCGTGGGATAACAGGTTACTACATTTTTAAATATTTGCCACAACAGAAGTAGGAGAAGGAGAAGAAAAAGGAGGAGAGGGTGGAAGAGGTAGGAATGGTGGTACATGATGTGGAGGTCACCACCTCTCCCCGTCTCCTGCTTCCTACCTATAGTGATAAAGGGCAAGTCTTGTTTTTAAATATATGTAGTTAATATACATTATACACTTAATATATATAAAGACAATTTAACATTGCTTTCTTCCAATATTGACCCTGATGACCTAACGACTCACTAGACTAAACTTCTCATAAGGTTCTACAACCAACACTATCACGCTGTGAGCCAAGGGTCCAGCACATGAACCACTTGGGGAAATAGCCATGACGAAATCACAGAAGATATTTAGAGCACGACACCTTCATGATGCCAAGTTGGGAGAGAATATTACACAGATACTACAATAAACAGTTTGGTGGCTCCTCAGAAAACTAAAAATGGATTATCGCATAAGCTATTAATTCCCCTGCCACGCACATACTCAAAAATAATGGTTCATTCCACTTAACGTGGATAGTCTCAAGATTCATCTCTATGGGAAAGTCACCGTAAGGAACTTGCTGAGAAATATCTTGTCAGTTATGTTCCTACTTCTAAGGAGAAAAAATATTAGAAAAGTCATTTCTTTGCTTTTTACCTAGGACCATTACGTTGGAAGCAACCATCTCATTTTGGTAGTGTGCTTTACTTGAGCTGACTCATATCTCTCAGAATAGGTACAAGAAATAAGTCCTTAAGCAATATAATGTCTTAGCTGCAGCTAATTCTAATGCTAAAATATAATTTTAAATACAAAAAAATGGATGTTAAAGCTTTCTCCACCTTCCTTTACATGAGCTTATTAATAGTTCATATCCAAGAATGATTTCTTTTCACTCTAAAAGCAAAGTGTTCTGGACACCTTTTAAGAATTTATATTTAAAATCTATTTATGTAATTTAATAGATATATAACCTTGGAAAATGTGCTTAACTACCTTAAGACTCAAACTTATGCAAAATATTTAAGATATTAACTGTTTGAAAGCCCTCTTATGAGGTTATGAGCTAACATGTAAATCACCCAGAGAAGATTAGAAGCCGTGGGTAAGGCAGTGGACATTACTATTTTTTCATAGGTCTTTAGCAAGGTGGGTCTTGATAAATAATATAGAACTCTAGGTCCAGTCAAACTTCCTAAAAAGAAGTCAGGCTGTGTAACCTTTGTCCAAAACGCTTGGAGCCAAAACTATTTCAGATTCATGAATGTTTTCTGTTATGTTGGTGTAGTTTTTATTGCTTTTATGCTCTTAATAGGAAAACACAAATCTGAAGTTGTTCAAACATTTTTAGACATTTATTGAGTTTTGTATGGGCACATGTGTGTGCACATGTGCAAACATATCCATGCACGTGTGCCTGTGTGTGTATATCCACAATATTTGACTGGTAGTCAGAGAGCCACATGTACAAGTCAGTCCTGAACTCTGGTCTTTAAGCTCAAAGGAAAAAATACCCTTACCCACTGAGTTAGCTTGCCAAGCAGAAACTATTTTACATTCCAGTTTCAATTATTCTTTAGTTAGTGTAGAAGTAATGGGCTTCGCTGTGGTCTTTTCATATGTGTATATCATTGTGTCTTCCTCGTAGTTACACAGTTACTCCCTCATTCCTCTCCTTATCTCTACTCCCTGTTCCTCTAAGGTACCTCCCCTTATCATCTGTTTTGTACATTGGATAAATGCAAGAAGACCACTAAATAGAAAATAGAAAACTAGTTTTAAATAATAAAGTTAAAACAGTACAAAAAGTAGAGTTAGGAGGAAGACTGCAAATGTAAGGGCACGAAAAAAACAAGGACAAAGTATTGGAATGGCTTCCTTCTGGTGCTTTAAACTGGAATCAGCCAGCTTGGGGCAGGAGCAATTGCTGTGGGATACTGTTGTCCATTCTACTGTGTGGGTTACCTGCCTGGGCATTTTTCCTTCCGGGATTGTGCCTTTGCAAACCAGGGCTCTCTACTTACCGCGTTTTGCTTTGCAGTTTGTGGTGAGCAGATTCTCCTGAGGCTCCTCAGTTTGTGCTCTCTACATTAATGATTGTTATAGTCATAGGATGTCTCCTAAGCATGGTGGAGTGGGAGAAACAAACACTGCACTGAGATCTACAGGCAGATGGAAGACTGCATTTTCTAACTCATCGGGCATCAAGCCTCATGCTGAATGGATGAGGCTGTAGAAGTTGAACACTCTTCAGGGGCTCTTGGTCTTGTCATCAGTGACACTTCAGCACAGTCAGTAGCCACCTAGTGTTGGACACAGAAGTAGGAGGGGCCTTCTTGTGAAAAAATGATATAGCAGGAGAGAGAATGAGAGACCAATGGGGGTTTTCATGACTAAAATTCATTGTATACATGAGTGAAACTGTCAAAGAATAAATGAATAAATAATTTTAAAACAAGCACATCATAGCAAAACCAAAGAAAAAAATGTTAGCCCATTCATTGATTTTTAAGCTAGGAGAACTCTGAATTTCTAGCAACTGAGAATGGTCTACCAACCAGAGAAAAGTTCACAGCCCAAGTTGGACCTCTGGCCATCTGAACTTCCTGCAAGCATCAGGTTTGACCCTCTCTCTCCTTTCAACCACTCCCTGCAGCTGTCTCCCACTCTTGGCTATGGCATGTTGACCACAGGCAACCAACTTTGTGATTGTTTCTTGTTTTCTGAGCAATGTATGTGCTCGGTCTTAAACAATGGGTTTTCTCTGAAATATGGCCTTCAACCACAGTCTTCTGAAACTCGGGAACTAACCAAACAGAACTGATCATCACTAACTTAGCCTCACCAAAGGAGTCATGCTTGCTCCAGAATCCTCAGCTGGATCCAGGCTGATGGGTACCATTACCTAGTCCGCAGGAAAGAACATCTGTCTCTTTCCCAACAACCATCAGTGGCAGTTTTTACTTCTCCTTCCCTAGCTAGCAGACATAGACACATAGCGCTTCTTCCCTCACAGCAGTGCCTCCCTGAACTTCCAATCCTGCTGCCCTTTCCTATCTTTCTCTCTTTGCAAAAGACTCTTCCTTAGAACTTAGACTCTTTTCATCACCCTGCCACAGGAGGGAAGCCTCTAATCTGACCGTTCACTACAGAATTATACACTGGAATTGTACCTGGTCTTTGCTACTTTGTGGGATCTTCTTTTTTCCACCCATTATCTCCCCCACCGCCCAGTTTCACCCCTAACACTAAATAGGAAAGAAAGAAGGATAAAGAGAAAGAGATCCCTGTAGCGGAATTTTCCCCTAATTGATTAAAATAGTAAATACAACAGACTAATTACTGGGCAAGGAGATGGGACTTGCAGGTCCAACAGAGAAATGGCGAAGGCAGGAGGGGGAGACATCCTTTGAGACTGCAGGAGCAAGGAGACACGATGAAGACTGTTAGTTCTGCCACTGGAAGATTTCTAACTTAGAATAGTTGATAAAATTAGGATTCAAAGGTTCTGCGCTCACCGATTGTGTTATCTGTTGATTCAAATAAGATTGTCTGGTATTTTCCTTCTTGAAGCAATTCAACTGAACTCAAGAAAAAGGCAATCACAGAGAAGTGTGTGTTTGCCAGAGTGCACCCTAGCTAGCTGTAGAAATTTGCGAGTACTGAGTGGGTTTGGGTGCAGCCAGCCGCAGGGAGGAGAGAGCTATCTTGGAGCTCTGGAGAAGCCTCAGCAAGGGAAAACATGGGGTCATGGGATGGGTACCGAGCTGGGGACAAGCGACAACAGTGTGGAATCTTTATTTTATTTTATTTTTTAATATTACATGCTATAGATTCTTGAATCTAATTTCTTTCCTTTTGTTTCTTCTTTGATCATGGCTACTAAGAAACCACAACCACCTCCCCCCAAAACAACAAGCAATGATCCTTCTCGGGGCCCTAGCATTTAGGTACCCTTTGAAAAGTTCCTAGAATTCCAAGTGTCACACAATCAAACACATTATCTGCAGCTGGTAAAACCATGCCTCTGCTAGAGCATGAAGCTGAGTAGTACTCCATTGAGTAAATATACCACAATTTTTGTATCCATTCATCTACTGAAGGACATCTGGGTTCTTTCCAGCTTCTGGCTATTATAAATAGGGCTGCTATGAACATTGTGGTACATGTGTCTTTGTTGTATGCTGGAGCGTCCCTGGGGTATATGCCCAGAAGCAGAATAACTGGGTCTTCAGGTAGTATTGTGTCCAATTTTCTGAGGAATCACCAGACTGATTTCCAGAGTGGTTGTACCAGTTTACAACCCTACCAACAGTGGAGAAGTGTTCCTCTTTCTTCACATACTTGCCAGCATCTGCTGTCATCTGAATTTTTGATCTTAGCCATTCTGACTGGAGTTAGGTGGAATCTCAGTGTTTTTTTTTTTTTTTTTAGAAGAACAAAATTATTTTATTAATAAAAGAGCATTTTCTTGTATCATTGTTACTAATTTTCCTGCATTATATTCTTTTTTGTTTTTGATATCAAGAATCATATCTGCCACTTAGGATGTATGGGAAGACCTGTACCCACTAAAAGATATGTGTTAGGATTAGTAAGTATTTGCTCTTTAATTTTTTTTCATTTTTTTATTGAAAAATTTTATTTAAAAACAAAGATAAATGTACAAATTTTTAAGCATTTTTGCCTTAAAAATGTATTTGTATACTCAGAGTTGTTTTGATTTGCATTTCCCTGATGGCTCCTGATGACTAAGGACGTTAAGCACTTCCTTAGATGCTTCTCAGCCATTTGATATTCTTCAATTTAGAACTTATTGTTTAGCTCTGTACCCCATTTCTTAACAGGGTTGTTTGATTCTCTGGTGTCTAACTTCTTGAGGTCTTTGTATACTTTGGATATTAGGCCTCTATTTGATGTGGGGTTGGTAAAGATCTTTTCACACTCTGTTGGCTGCCATTTTGTTTTCTTGACAGTGTCTTTAGCCTTACAGAAGCTTTGCAATCTCATTAAGTCCCATTTGTCGATATTTGACCTTAGAGTATGAGCCATTGGTGTTCTGTTCAGAAAATGTTCTCCTGTGCCTATGTGTTCTAAGGTTTTTCCCTACTTTCTCTTCTAATAGTTTCAATGTACCTGGCTTAATGTGGAGATCTTTGATCCACTTGAACTTGAGCTTTTTACATGGAGATAAGAAAGGGTCTATTTTCATTCTTCTGCATGCTGAGTGCCAGTTGGATCAACACCATTTGTTGAAGAGACTGTCCTTTTTCCATTGAATGTTGTCAAAAATCAAGTGACCATATATGTAACAGCTCATTTCTGGATCTTCTATTCTATTCCATTGATCCATGTGCCTATTTATGTACCAGTACCATGCAGTTCTCAGCACAATTGCCTTGCAATATAGCTTGAGATAAGGGATGGTGATTCCCACTGATGTTTTCTTGTTGTTAAGGATGGATTTCACTATTTTAGGTCTTTTATTATTCCAGATGAAATTGCACATTGCTCTTTCCAACTCTATGAAAAATTGGGTTGGAAATTTGATGGGGATTGCATTGAATCTGTAGATTGCTTTTGGTAAGATGGCCATTTTTACAATGTTGGTCCTTCCAGTCCATGAACATAGGAGATCTTCCCATTTTCTGAGATTTTCCTCAATTTCCTTCTTTAGATATTTGAGTTCTTCTCATACAGGTCCTTCACTTGCTTAGTTAGAGTCACACCAAGGTATTTCATATTGTTTGTGACTATTGTGAAGGGTATCTTTTCCCTAATTTCATTCTCCACATGTTTGTCCTTTGAGTATAGGAAGGATACTGGTTTGTTTGAGTTAATTTTATATCTAGCCACTTTGCTGAACTTGTTTATCAGCTGTAGGAGTCCTCTGCTGGAATTTTTGGGGTCACTTACATACACTATCATGTCATTTGCAAACAATGATGTTTTTACTTCTTCCTTTCCAATTTGTATCCTTTGATTTCCTTTTGCTGTCTAATTGCTATGGCCAGGACTTCCAGTACTATGTTGAATAGGTAGGGGGAGAGTGGGCAGCCTTGTCTAGTCCCTGATTTTAGTGGGATTGCTTCAAGTTTCTCAATGTTAAGTTTGATGTTGGCTGTTGGTTTGCTGTATATTGCTTTTATTATGTTTAGGTCTGGTCCTTGTATTCCTGTTTTTTCCAAGACTTTTAACATGAAGGGGTGTTGAATTGTGTCAAATGCTTTCTCAGCATCTAGTGAAATGACCATGTGGTTTTTTTCTTTGAGTTTGTTTATATGGTGGATTACATTGATGGATTTCCATATATTAAACCATCCCTGCATCCCAGGGATGAAGCCTACTTGATCATGGTGAATGATTGTTTTGTTGTGATAAACAGAGGCTCTTTTTCCATTTCGTCGTCTTTTTCTTCACTGGGATTTGGTGTTTTCAATAGATATATCTTTCAACTCCATTAAACAGACAAGTTTATTTTTTTCATTGCTAATATTGTAAATATGGTTACTGTATGCATTTCATTATAACTCCTAGAAGTACCATGGATTTTTGTGTGTCAATTTTTGTATCCTTAAACTTCACTGAATTTATCAGTTCCTACATAATTTTATGAAGTTTTTAGGGTTTTCGTATATACAAGACCATGTTGTCAACAAATGGAGACAATTTTATTCATTCATTGACTATTCATTTATTGCTTGTTCACTAATTTTTTATTTTCTTGCATGAAAATCATCATCAGGTCAACACAAGAAAGAACAGAGAATTAAATGGATTAAATGGCGTCACAGTTTGAACGATTTAAAACATATCTTTAGAAAATTCTATCCAAATACTACAAAATAATCATTGTTCTCAGAAGTCCATGGAATGTTCTATAAAATGACACAAAGCAAGACTTACAAATGTAGAAAAGTTTAAATAATTTCTTGCAATCTACCTGATTTAGACTAACAATCCAGATGAGAAATTCTAAAATATACACAAACTCATGGAGATTAAATAGCACACTATTAAACAGGCCATGGAGAGGATAAGTTTAAAATTAAGTGAAAAATTCACAGAATCAAATGAAAATTAAAATGGCATACCAAAACCTATAAGATACAATAAAAATTATCCTAAGAAAAAAGTTTGTAGTTATAATTACCTACATTAAAAAGAGAAAGAAAGAAATCCCAAATAAATAACATAATGATGTACCTTAGGGACTTAAACAAACAAGAACAAGCCAAATAACTAATCACTAGAAATAAATAGCTAAGATTAGGACACTGATTAGTAAAATAAAAATACAAATGATTATGAAGAATAAATGAAATAGTGTTTCACTATTTTGAAAATCAATGTGACAAAGTTGGAGCCATCCTAACCAAAATAGAGTGAAAAGATTCAAATTAATAAAATTAGAAATGAAAGGGAGAACATTATGATAGGATTCAATGATATTTAGGAAATTGTTAGGATGTGTTTAAAACTTACACTAAAATGCATGGACAAATTTCTAGATGCTTTTGGCCTATTAAAACTAAACCCAAATAAAATAATTTAAACAGAGTTATAAAGAACAACATTAAAGCAAAGAAAAAATTGTCTTCTTAAATAAAAATTCTAGGTCCATATAGGATTACTGCTGAAGTCTGAGGGCTCTTTTAAAAATAATAACACTGTCATTTAAACTATCTCATAATAAAAAATAATAATATTGCCAAACCCCCTTTCATGAAGCCAATATTACTCCAAAACCTAAACCAGAGAAAGACATAGCAATAAAAGGCAATTACAGGTCATTCTCCCTGACCAACATAAACACAAATATTTTGAATATAATTTTGGGAATTGAATTCAAGAAACTATCAAAAAGATTGTTCATTGACCATACCCTCCCTTGAAACCTTACATAGTACCTTCTGGAATTATGGTAGCAGACCTGAAGAAAAAGGCTTTCAGATCAGAACCAGCTCAACTCTTCTAGGCCCCGGGTTTAAAGTGTATGATATCTTCAGCAAAAGACTTCTTTCAACCTCCAAGAGGCAAGAAAGTGCAATAGCAACAGCTTATATTATTTTGAGAGTCACATGGACTGCTCTGCCCACCACTCAAACAGGTTGCTCATATCTGGTATTGGGGTTTTGTTAGACAGTCTATGGTTCTTGTGGACAGCACTGAAACTCCGAGTGATATAACTTCAATAATCTATTCAGCTGTGATTTCATGAATGATACCAATGATCAGCATGTCAAAATATCCCTAAAGGTGCAATAATGGCACTCATATCTTGGCAGTAACCAACAGGTAATTTTACAGAAGGCCCAGTCAATAGGAGGGAAAATATTCCTGTTACTAGAAACCTATACAACTACATGGGTGAAATTATGAATATTAGAAGATGACCTACTGCAGTCATTTTACTAGGCTACTATAATTTATACCTTCATTCTTAAAACTTATTCTTATGCCCACAGTTAAGTGGAGCTCCTACCTCTCATATTAAGGAAGTTTTCATTAAAGCAAGCAGAGATCTTTACAGAAAATCACAAAAGGCTATAATGCTTTCTCTGCCATGATGGTCCATGTAGTTTTGAACTGTAGAACAAAACAACTCCTTCTGCCCTTGATTGGTTCATGTTAGGTGATTATTTTATATAGATATATAGTAGATTATATATATTTCTCACAGCAATGAGAAAATGTATTCAGTCAAATACCACAAAGACATTTGCCATCTTCTTCAAAGTTCACTGCACCATCATTCACAATAGCAAAACGATAGAACCAACTTGAGTATCCAAAACCAGATGAGGGAAGTGCAGTATCCATACCCAATGGAATTGTTTCAGACATAAACAACAATGGGGTTTGGGTGTGTGCAGAAAATGGATGCAGCTGGAGGTTATCATATTAGACTAATTCAGTCAGTCTCAGGAAGACAAATGCAATGTGTTTTCCCTCATTTTGGGGAACTAGATTTCATATAGTCATATAAAATCATAAATGAATGTAGTAAATGAAATTGTCTTGGGGAACAAAGGACAGTAATGGGGGGGAATAGGACAAAACTGAAGAAAGGTGGTGAGGAATGTAGGAGCTATATGTTCAAAATATTATACAAATACATATATATATATATGCATTTTTAACAGAAATGTTTTGAGACACAAGAAAAGGAGAAAATAAGAGAAATTTCAGCAGTTAACAAATCAACTCTAACAGCATGTTCAAAGGAGAATACAGTCAAATGTAGCTTATTTGGGGAATGCAAGATGTACTAGTAATGCACAAATCAATCAGTGTCATCCATCAGCTTCACGGGTTAAGTAAACCCATATGCTCATATTCAATAGATGCAGTGAAAGAGTTAGGCAAGGCTCAAATCAATATTTGACAAAAATTGGCAACAAACTAGGAACAGAAGGACACTTCTTTAATCTGATAAACTACATCTATGAATCACCTCCAGCAAACATACTTAACAAAGGAAGATTTAGTAACTTCTCCCAAGACAAGGAACAAAGAAAGGATGTTCACTCCCAGCCTCCCATTGAACAGTGTGATAATTCATAGTGTATTCAAGCAAGAAAATAAATGAAAGGACTATAGATTAGGAAGAAAGAAATATAATTGTTTTTATTCAGAGATGATAATCTTTATAGAAGATACTAAAGGAAAATTAGCTAAACAAAGTCCTAGAATGTCAGATCAATAGGCAACTATCAATCACATTTCTATGTAGTAGCAATAAACAGCTGAGAATTAAAAAATACTGTTTATCAAAAATGCTTGAGGTTTGTAGATATAAATCTAACTAAAAATATGTAGGTTTTGAACTTGGAATATAACAAAACTCTGAATAAGTCAAACAGGACCCAAGTAAATTGATATATATCACCTTTTTACAAACTAATTATGCAATATTAGAACCTAGAAAAGTGGCTTAGTTAAGAGTGCTTGCTGCTTAACCTTCAGTTCCACTACACACATCAGGTGGCTCTCAAGCATTTATAACTCAGGCTTAAGGATCTGATGCCCTCTCTGGCCTCCACACACACACACACACACACACAAACAGACACACACACACAGACACACACACAGAGAGAGAGAGACAGAGACAGAGACAGAGACAGAGACAGAGACAGAGACAGACAGAGACAGAGACAGACAGACAGACAGACAGACAGACAGACAGACAGAGACAGCGAATAAAACACAGTATCAAGACCTCAGTATCTCAGTTTTCCCCAAACTAGTAATGGGGCAAATGTGATTGTGAACATCTAATGACAGTCTTATGAGAATGTCACAAAGCACTTTATTTATATGGAAAGGAAAAGCCGATAGAATAGTCAAAACAAATTTTAATGCAAAATTAGAAGATTTCTATTTCCCAGCATTAAGATTACTTGAAATGCACAATTAAGAATAGAGTAATAACGACAAATGCTTAGATACATAGTTAAGGAGATAGAAGAATTCAGAAGTAGAACCATGCAAATGTAGCTGACTCATCCTTTACAAAGTCACAAAGGCTTAGGAGAAAGGATAACATTTTTGAATACTTTTAGATATCCATAAGCAAGGAAGTTGACTTTCAAATGTATTTTGTATTATATAAATTTTTACTCCAAATGGATTATAAGCTTAAGTGAACAGCCTAAGAGCATAAAACTTCTGGATGAGAACAAATGAGATCATTATTGTGATTCTGCATCAAGGAGTTTCTAGGTACAACCCCAAAGGCAGGGTCCGTTAAGTAAAAACACAATAAATCACACCTCTCCAACACTAGAGTAGTGGCTGCAAAATAGTTTACAGGATGCAAATATAAGCACAAACTTCAAGAAAACATTTGCAATTCGCACATAGCAGAGGGAACTGCACTAAGAATAAATTGTCTCTCAAAACATAGTCAGCAAATAACCAATCAAATAGAAATGAACAAATAATTCTAAGGCATTTCAACCAAGAAGATGCAGATAAGAAAATAAACAGCTAAGCATATTAAGCAGCAACTGTCTTAGCTAGGTTTTCTATTGCTGTGATAAGATGCCATTACCAAAAGCAAGGTGGAGAAGTAAGGGGTTTATTCAGCTTACATTAAACTATACCCAGTCACTGAAGGATGTCAGGACAGGAACTCAAACAAGGCAGGAACCTAGAGGCAGACCTAGAGGCAGGAGGTGCTGCAGAGGCCTGTAACTTGCTCAGCCTGCTTTCTTTTAGAATCAAAGACCACCAGTCCAAGGATGGCACTGCTCACAATGAGCTTGCGCCCCTCCCCCCATCAATCACTAATTAGAAACATATCCTACAGCATGATCTTCTAGAGGCATTGCCTCAATTGAGGGTCTCTTCTTTCAGACAGATCAAGTTAACATAACATTAAACAGATCAGAAACACAGAGTTAAATCACAACAGAGGGAATACAAAGGAGAAGAGTCACAATGAAAGGAAAAACCTCCTGAAAAATCAGACAGAAGAAAGTGGATCATCAAATATTTATCAAACAGCCCGAGAAAGCAGACTGGGGATGGAGAGATGGCTCAGTGGTTATGAGTGTTAGCTACTCTTCCTGAGGATCTGTATTTGGTTTCGTGCATCCGCATTCACATGATGACTCACAAATCCAGCTACAGTTGATTCAATACCCTCTACTAGCCTCGTCTACTACAGTCATATATGTGGAACACAGACATACATACAAACAAATGAAATCAGTCATACATGAAATAAGACATACATGCACACAGATTAAATAAGTAATGGGCAAATACCACATGAAAATGAAATGCAGGTGACATGAAAAGAAATGAGAAAAGCCCAGGCTCAGCATTAAACAAAGAAATGGAAAAATGTGCTCTTGGATTTTCCAGCCACAAGGGTTTTCAGAAGTATCAGTATCAATGTTGTGAGGTGGATGAACACATATTTTATCATAACTGCTGGCAGCGGCATTGTTTGTTAAAGAACATGATTTGTAATTATCTGTCATGAGCTATAAAAACTTTCATCCTCTTTGAATCAGTAATTTTCACTTCCATGAATGGTTTCTAAGAAAGTCATCAAAAACAACCACAGAGATTTATACACACAGCAGTTCATCATGTTATTATTTTCAATACTGTGACACAAGAAACAACTCAAGAAAACAAAAGGTTTACATTCAATTAGGGTATGGCTATAAAGCAGAATGTTATCTTGCTGTTAAAAATATAATGAGTTTTGATGACATGGGCAAATACTTCTGATACATTGGTAAGTACTTAAAGATCAGCACAGAAAAATATATAGTATGATACTTTCACTGTGATCATAAATATGTGTGTGAGTTTTAGCAGGCTATGAATAAATATATATTCATTGGATATATGAATTATAATATATATCATTGTATATATCTATACATCTCCAAATAACTGCACGTACAGACCACAAAAGAATACAGCCACTAAGACTACCAGATTAACTTTTGTTTGCTACTTTAAAAAATATTAATTCAATTATTTTTTAACTTTTATAGATTTTTCATATTTGAAAAAAAATAAACTATATGACTTACAGCTAAAAAAAAAAAAAATCCCATCATTTGAAAGTAATGCTTTTATTTGTAGTTGGTGAGTGGAGGCTTTACCAGGGGATGAACAACCATATTTATGATAGTTTCTTTTTTCCCCACTGTGACCAAATACCTGACAAGATGTACATTAGGGTGGACCATTCACTACAGCATGAAATACTTGAGGTAGATACTTAGCAATTGATCAGGTTACCTTCTCTGTCAGGAAGTAGAGTGCAGGAAGGAAGTAGAGTTGTAGACTCCAGCTATAATCCTTTAAGGGCCACCTGAGCTGCACCCTTCCTCCAGAGAAGCCTGGCATCCTAACTCCCCCCTCCTGCCTCCAAACCAATGCTCTCAGATGAGATCCATGTCTTCAAAGCCAAGAGCCCCCGAGAGATATTTTGAATTCCAGCTAACATCATCAGCTTAGCAGCAAATCAGATTAGCTGAACCCATGCTCTAGTTGACTCAACCCTTAACTAGGAAATGTCTCACAGGAGCAAACACTGGCCCATCCTCATTCACAAAATAATCTCACTTTCGACCACAGCAAAAGTAGAATGGAGTATTGCAAAGGGGGAGGGTGCAAGGCGGGGGGGGGGGGGTGAACTCACTATAAAGAGACAGACTAACCAATGGTGCACTTAGACATGACACAGATGTTAACTCTACCAACATAAAATAATACGATTAATGGGAACGATGATTTAGCAGAAGTGGACATCTCACCTGATCAGAGAGCTTATTTCAGCAGCCAACCTGAAACCGGTGGAAGGAATGAAAAAGAAAAGCCAGAAACGAAAACAACAAACGTAGGATTGAAGGGAGATTCAGTGCAGCCAAGGGCAGCAGCCACAATTGAGGTGGTTAGTATTTAACATGGCGATATGGTAACTGGGCAAAAAGGGAATAGAGGGGCAACATGCCCCTGATATTAAGAATGGCTATAAAGTGGGTGTGCCTGTTTCAAATGGGCAATAGTTTTCATGTGCTCTTTTCACTTCAGGAAGCCAACATTCCTAAATCAAAGGAAAAAATATAATATAAAGGGGTTCCAGAGTGTCTCAGATATTCAAACAGAACTGAAGAACCAGCAGGGGGCGGGGACAAAAGCCCCTGTTCTCTGAATTCAGACCCTGATAATTTCAATGTGTGTGTGTGTGTGTGTGTGTGTGTGTGTGTGTGCTCTGCACAGTTTAATTAGACATGCCTGTGTGCCATCTTCCTCTGTGGATTTTGCTTTTGCTACCACTGGAACAGGAAATGCATGGCATCTTTGTTTTGGAAATATCTAAGGAAAGGTTAAAGTCATTTCTAGAGAACCAAGGAAAACACGGGGGTCTTGGGAGCAGCAAGGGCCTCTGTCTCCTACCTAGGGTGCACACAGCCTGTTATCAGAGCCTGCTTTCTCCTGCAATCAGACTCCAGCTGAGCAGGCAAGGGTCTCAGAGGAATTTACTGTAGGGTGCCTTTTTCCCTTCGAAGACATGATTCAGAGCTATGAATGATTTTTTTTAAAGTCATTTTAAGCTAATGACTGTCCCAGATCTTGCGCATCAAATGCCATTTACAGGGTCAGTGAGTGGGACAAAACGGAAAATGACAGGCTTTGAGGGGAGACACAGCTGGCATTTAACTACCCAAAAGCACAGAAATGGAGTGAGCTTTTCTAAGAGACCCAGAGTACTGACTATAGTGAGAAGAAAGAGAGAGAGAGAGAAATGGGAGAGAGGCTAGGAGTGATGGCGTGAAGGAAGGGAAGGGCTTGTGGGAAGAGTAGAGGGTGTGGAACAGGAAGGCTCTTCACTGCTTTGGAAACCTTCATGGTCTTTGGGGATAAAGACATGCAATGCTGGGTTGCTTCACTTCCTCCTAGAAACCCATTAATATCAAAAGGATCTAGGGAAGCTCTGAAAAGTAAGGCCCAGATAACTCTAGGAATAAAACCTTCCAGAACTTTCCAGAAAACAAGTGCAGGCTAAGCCCCAGGGTCTCCAGAGAAATAGAAACCTTCAGAAGAAGGTGTACAATGTATGTTTATTGTAAGGAATAGTCTCATACAGTTTGACAAAATAATGAGTTGCAAAATTCATTTAGGTGTGTGTGTGTGTGTGTGTGTGTGTGTGTGTGTGTGTGTGTGTGATTTGATTTCATGTAGGTGTATGTAGACATTTGCCCAGATATGTGAGTTTCGGTCAGCGTTGGCTCTCTATGTTATTGTTGTTGTTGTTGCTTGAGACATACGCTTTTGCTGAACCTGGAGCTAACTGATTTGGCTGGCCAGTGAGCTTCAAGAAACTTCTTGTCTCTAATTCAGTAGTACAACTGTGTGACACTGCACCTGGCTTTTCACAGGGTTGCTCAGCATCTGAATTCAGGCCCCCATGCTCACGGTAAAGCTAGTGTTTTACTGACTGAAACAACTCTCCAGCCCAAGTTCAAAGTTCTATGTCAGGAAGCCGGAGATCCAAGAAATGGAACATGGTCAATGGTATAAATCCTCTGCAAACACCAGCAGGCTTCAAGATCCAGAGGCTACTGTTATCTCAGTTTAAATCCAGGGACAGAAAAAGTAAGCCCAAGTTTAAGGACAATCAGGAAGTGGGAATTCTCTTCTACTTGGCCCTTTTGTTCTATTTAAGCTTTCGACTGATTAGATGTCACCCTGCCATCCTAGGCGAGGAGATATACTTTTCTTCCCCCAATATTGCTTAAAATTATAGCATTTTCTAAGAGTACTGCTCAGGATATCTGATAAACAGCTGGGCATCCTGAGCACCAATCAAGTTGGTAAATCAAATCAACCACCACAAAACAGATGAGAGTTTTTAACGATGAAGTGGCTCAGTAGTTCTGAGCATCCACATAGTGAATGATTTACAACCACCTGTATCTCCAGTTTTAGGGTATCTGACCCTCCTTTTCCAGTCTCCAGGTATGCAAATACATATACACATACACATAAAATAAAATAAACAAATCTTCTGTAAAAAGTAAAGAAGGAAAGAAGGAAGGAAAAAGAAAAATGAAAAGGAAAGAAAAGGAGAAAGGGCCAGTGTCTCATGACCACATGACCATGGCGATAATCAAATACAACCTATGGTACGAAGTCTTTTGCAAAGAAGCATCTCACAGGCTGTGGGTGAAAATACCAAATAATCTGCAGTTCTGATACACAGGAGGTCCTGGAGAGAGGAATTCAAGAGCTGGGACACAGTCTGTGGCTATGGCCACATGTCTAGCACAAAGGTTTTGTTTGTGTTGTTCATTTAAAAATAGAAAGAATGGAGCTGGGCAGGAGACCACACATCTGCAGTCCCAGAACTCGGGAGCTGAGGCAGGAGACCATGAGTTCTCAGACAGACTGAGCTACATACAGAAACCCCCATCTGAAGAGAAACAAATTACAACAAGCAGCTAAGTGGACAGCTTCTGACCAGCGTCTTCATTTGTCCTTCTTCCTTCCATCCTGCCCCTTCCCCCACCCCACCCCCACCTCCACACATTCTGTCTGCTAAGGGACCTAGCAATGGAGATGAGAAATGGAGGTGCCCAAATCAGTTCTTCTCACACTCCTCTACTCTACAGTACACTGCCTGCCATGATGGGCTGAGCCTTGAAACTATGAGCCAACATAAAGAATCCCTCCTTTGAAGTTATTGCTCTCATGAACTCAGTATCTCCTGTGTGACTCTGAAACCAGCCATGCGGTTGATGGAGGTTAGCCCCAGCCATGCTGTTGATGGAGGTTAGCCCCAGCCATGCTGTTGATGAAGGTTAGCCCCAGCCATGCGGTTGATGGAGGTTAGCCCCAGTCATGCTGTTGACAGAGGTTAGCCCCAGACATGCTGTTGATGGAGGTTAGCCCCAGCCATGCTGTTGATGAAGGTTAGCCCCAGTCATGCTGTTGATGGAGGTTAGCCCCAGGCATGCTGTTGATGGAGGTTAGCCCCAGTCATGCTGTTGAGGAAGGTTAACCCCAGTCATGCTGTTGACGGAGGTTAGCCCCAGTCATGCTGTTGACAGAGGTTAGCCCCAGCCATGCTGTTGATGAAGGTTAGCCCCAGTCATACTGTTGATGGAGGTTAGCCCCAGTCATACTGTTGATGGAGGTTAGCCCCAGTCATGCTGTTGATGGAGGTTAGCCCCAGCCATGCTGTTGATGGAGGTTAGCCCCAGTCATACTGTTGATGGAGGTTAGCCCCAGTCATACTGTTGATGGAGGTTAGCCCCAGTCATGCTGTTGATGAAGGTTAGCCATCATAATGCCCAAGTTGACTTGCCAGATCATAGTGAGAAGGCTGCTGTGCATTATCAGCCTTTCTTCCCTTTAAGACCTTGTTAGGCAACAGTTTCCTCCTAGATTAAAGCATCCCATCCTGCAGGAAGCTCCTTAGGATGGGAAACAACTCAAAATAGCTTCAGAAAAATTCCTAAAACTGACCAGGTTCACTAGACCCCCTCCTGACAGAGCAAGCAATAAAAGCTGAGGGTTACTATCAGCCAGAAGGAGCTAAAGCTGCAAAGAAGATTCTCAAACCAGACCAGCTGCCAGGAAGAAATGGAAAGCAGATAATCTTCCTGGAAGAGGTTTAGACCAAAGTCACTTGGGACTCACACTCTCCAACCTGTGGGGCTGCCTGCAAGCTGTACAGTGTGCTCCAGGTTTTCCAGCTTCTGTGAGCAGTCACCCACGCTGGTGTGGGCCTTTAGGTCATTTCTGCTCCTGTGAGTAACTTTCACCCACATGTCTGTAAGTAAATCCAATAAAACTCATTAGTTCACCAAGATGAACTTTGCTGGGTATTTGTGGGTTCCTCTTCTGGGGTGAGTAGATGTATGTATCTCCTCAGGAAATACCTTCAGCATGATGATGAACCCCAAAGTATGCAGTAGGTATGAAATAAGCTTGTTTAGAGGACTCCTCATTGGTAGAGGATTCTGGAGGGACTGGGTATCTCCCTAGAAGATGCTGAAAGACTCCATACCATTACAAGAGAGTGGGCAGGAGGAGCCACATCTCCAGACTCCATGACCATTTTAATGGATCCTTCCAAACAACCTTTAAAGGAGCAACTCTGGTCAGTTCTAGGCATACCTGTGACACCCCCCAAGTCAGGTAGCAAGGACACAGCTCAGATTTGCAGTGAACTCTGAACCTCCATAGGATGGACATCAACCAAAATACAAATTGATGAAGGGAGAAAGTTTCCAACAAAGCTGTTAAATACATCTTCACCTACCCCCAACCTCACACGTTCACAGAAGCAAAGCAGAAGGTATGGGAAATGTGTTCGCACCATTTCTATGACACAGCTCAAAGAAAGGATTCGTCAACGAGCAAGAGGGCTCTGCTAAAAGTTTCCACATCCCTTCTCCAAACTATTCCAAAGGACACTGTGTCAGGAGGTAGAGTCATGTGGGTATGTGTGTGTGTGTGTGTGTGTGTGTGTGTGTGTGTGTGTGTGTGTGGGTGTGTGCATGTGTGTATGAAAGTAAAAGAAAGAAAGAAAGAAAGAAAGAAAGAAAGAAAGAAAGAAAGAAAGAAAGAAAGAAAGAAGGAAGGAAGGAAGGAAGGAAGGAAGGAAGGAAGGAAGGAAGGAAGGCAGGCAGGCAGGCAGGCAGGCAGGCAGGCAGGCAGGCAGGCAGGCAGGAAGGAAGGAAGGAAGGAAGGAAGGAAGGAAGGAAGGAAGGAAGGAAAGAAGGAAGGAAAAGGGGGCACCAGCTAAGCAGTACAAAGTGGCTACATCATTTATGAAGTTTGTGTGGTTTGGATGAGCAGTTCTCAAGCTGCTAATGTGGGATGAGGACGGGAATAAGTCTAATTGTGTTCAATAAGAAATAATTCCGAAGATATTACAAATTACCAACAGGATTTCATCTGAGAAGTCTTGCAAGACTTAGAGATGAAGGATAAGAAGATAAGGAAATTTATAACTATAAAATAATTCAAGACTCAAAAAAAAGAACATGCAAAAAAACTATCATAAAAAGCTTGTTTTTAAAGTCCCCTTGCCATGTCATACCTACATATCTACTGGCATGCCTATGGTTGAAAAGGTGATAATAGAAGAGTTTTCAAAGCTGGAAAGACTCTGAAGCTCATACACCCAGCTGAGATGGATGCTAAGTGAAGCATCCTGTATAGAAAATAGCTTTGCAGTTCCATGAAATGCTAAAAACAAAACCCACATATCTCTAACCGAGCAATTTTATTTTTAAACATGTACTTAAGAGAGATGAATATATGTATATACTCACACAAATACACAAAAGTTGTATATGAATCTTTAGAGCAATTTTATTCATAATAGTCAAAAAGAAGAAATAATCCCAATGGCCACCAAGCAACCAATGAACCAAACATGACATATTCTTACTACAGATTATTACTTGGCCATAAAGAAGGATTGATATCTGAATAGATGAATGACTACTGTAAGCATTATGCTAAGCGGCAAAATCCATCACAAAGGCTACATTTTCTATGACTTCATTTACTGCATCAGTGCATGGTTTCCAGGATCTTGAACCTACCTAAGAGCAGTGAGAGAATAAAGAAATGACAGACACAGAGACAGAAAGACAGAAGATCTTTGGTCAGGCGGTCTGCACTCTTTGCTGGAGAAAATGCAGTACCCAGATAGTTTGACATCTTTTGTATAAAGTTGAATAGAGAGGCAGGGCTATTCCGTGCAGCTGAACAAGTCGGTGGAATTATTACAAACACAAACAGGGATGCAGGCTTTATGGTATAGAGCCAGATCAAGGAGAGAACTGTAGCTAATCTCCCTAAGAGCAGTCTCTGAAGGGAGGAGTCTTCTGGGCATTAACATCCTTCAAGGAGCAGCCCATAATGGACAACTTCTGCACACACTGTCAGGATAGATACTTGTCCCCAGGAAGCCTTTGCCATCCTTCTGAGCCCAAGGCTATAGGGCCCTAGGCATGGCCATTCCCATATTAAAAGCACACATCCACTCAGGACTGCAGTCACTTAGGACTATATCCACTTCCTAGAACCATTACTTAAGTTACTAGAATAGACAACCTACAGAAAAAGACAGATTAGTTACTGTCTGTGATGAAGGAATGGGCATATTAATGTAGGTAGGTTGGTGATTGTCTGGATATGTTAATGTGTATTTTAGAAAGGAAGGAGATGGAATTTTTCTAAAATATTAGTAGTAACATTATTGTGACTATCTTTTAAAGCATCTGAACTGAGCGCTTTGGCAAGAAAATTTTGTGGTGTGCGATTTATACTTTTAATTTAAAAGAACAGTATGATAGCCAAATGTATTTTTAGGTTTTCAGGTCCCAGCAAGTTCCTCAGCCATGAGTGAGGCAGGGAAGTGGGAAGATATGCCGTGATGGGTTTATTATTGTTCTAAGATTTCAAGTCAGAAGTAAACATCTCTCAGGGGCAGGCAGAAGAGATCACTGTGAAGGGATGTGAGTGGATGTGTACATCAGCTTCTCTCCTAATTTTAAAAATCACAGGGACAAGCCTGCAAGTCTTAGACCCAAGGATAAGAGGCCCCAGGGGTGTAGTGTAAAACACAAGGAAACATCCCTACACAAGCCCACATACACAGTGAATTCTTCTATGGGCCAGAAAACAACAAAAATTCTGAACCCTCAAGTTTAAAAGTAACTTTTATTTTCCTGGTGTATTTGTAGTCTTAGAGGTTTATTGCCTCTGTCTGCTGACCTAGGCCTAGTTCTGGAAGCTTCTAGCCTCCATACAATCTAATCTAGGCCTAGAATGTTTTTAACCTCTGAGGCTTACTGCTGAATAAGCTCACCCTTTCTGGTTCTGAGTTTTTCTTGACTGCTTCAACTCAGCAATTCTGGAATAGCTCAAAACTCCTCTCCAAGCTGATTGGTTTAAACTGTCTCCTTTCTGCTCCTCACTGAATTGCCTTGCTCGGCTTCAAACTAACTCTAGCAAACTGTTCTAATCTGGCTCCTTCTCATTGTCTGGGTCCTTCTGTCTACCTGCATTTAGCTTGTTTCTTTTCAATCTCTCTGTAAAACTCTCCTGGTAAAACTGCCTCTAAATTATTTCATAAACTGAACAGAACTGACTAGAACTCAGAGATCTGCATGCCTTTGTCTCCTGAGTGCTGGAATTATGGGCCTGTATCACAAGACCTGGACCTAAGCTTTTCTTTACCTGAAAATTGCTCTATACCAGGTTGGCCTTGAACTCAGAGATCTGCTTGCCTTCGTCTCCTGAGAATAAAGGCAAGTCTGTATTTCAACCAGATTACATAGACCTAGAAGGTCTTTGGGTATGATCTCTTGCCATAGCAGCTATGTTCTGAATTAAAATCTACTCTAAAGCATGGGGTGTCATACATAAAAGTCACAGTGCACAAAGAAAGAATGTGGACTAAAACTGCAGTCTAGCCTGAACCATGCCAGGCAATGGCAAATGGCTTGTATGACAGTGACAACCACCCCACTAGTATGTCAAATGCCTGTCTGTTTTTTGGATGGTCACCAAGGACCCTGTAAGCAACTCTCAGCAGCTTCCTGAGAAGGATCTGCCAGTCTATAATTACCAAAAAGGAAACCCAGAATTAGAATGGGGCTGAGGTGAGTTGCTGTCCTCTAGGCATGGCCGTCCTCCCTCTTCAAACCTTGGCAGCTGGGATTATCTGTATAAGAACTGCACAAGATTAGGTTCACAAGGTTCCATCATGGATCCGGTGGAGGACTCACAAGGCTCCACTTGTCTCTAAGGATTTATATAGGCAGTTGACCATTGCTGGAAAAAGGCAAGGCATTTTCTTCAGTAGCGTGAACATCCTCTTATATGTAGCTCCACACCCATCCTCCTATAACTAACTCTGATTAAAATCACTGGCTTGATAGGTTTGAGTGGATCATTTCTTTGTCCTATCTTTATTGTCCTTTCTGAGGTGAATAGATGTTTATTCATCTCTCCTGGCAATGATCACACAATGGCCTTTTGCCTTCCATACTCCTAGAATTTGGAACCAGGCCATTCTTCATGATGGGCTCTTCTGGCCACTGTAGGGTGTTAAACAGAAGTCCTTGTACTTTGGCATATCTCTAGGCCAGATGTCCTTTTAGGGACAGACGAACCCTAGTTGTGAACCACTGTCTTCAAGTCATTCAACCAGTTACCCAGCTCACAGCCAAGCCTAGTGGTTCCATGTTCCAGCTGTTGATAGTCAGAACAGAACTGCTCTGGAATTCCAGCATCATAGTCTTACCTCTATCAGTCACATCACCATGGGTGCCATACCTTGCTTGTGTGGCTTTTTTTGTACAGTAGCTCCTACAGTGGTAGAGTTAACTGGTTGGATTCCACATTTAGAACAGCAAGGCTCTGAACTCACCCTCTGTCAGACCCATCTAAGAGATTTCTCTGGAGTCTTAGAGGCCCTTGTCAGGAATCCAGTCTTCCCATAGAAAGATACAGACTTGTTTTCTTAATTAAGCAAGTTGTGCCACTAAGATGAGAGGTTGTCCTGTGAGTTACACTGTGGATTGGCACTGTTATGAGATTTTTAGATTCAATGAACATTTTTTAAGTGATACAATTATCAATAGGTTCACAGGATTTCCTGGCCAAGTAAACTGTCATTCTCAAGAAAGATCAAATTGTTTAAAAGCCATGAAAATGTGGACCATTAGTCTATTTCCTCTGAAAATCCCATCCTACTCTCCAAGGTGTGAGAAACCCTTGTTAATACAGGGCACTTTTGAAGAAGTTTCTTCTGAGAAATACATCATGTTTCAAGAAATTAGTTTCATGGTTTCAAGAGCATATAACAAGAATGTCTATCAACTGTGGAGCTTCAAGGAGAATACATCTGTAGGAAGACTCTTTGTGGGACAGAGGAGATGGCTCAGTCAGCTAAATATCTGCCATATAAGAACAAGGACCTGAGTTCTAACCCCTGACCCCCTCCTAATATCCAGGCCCGTCAAACAGATCTGAAAGTCTAGGGCTGGTGGGAGATAAGACAGGTGAATCTGACAAACACACTGAGCCAGTCTAGCCAATAATAGAGCTTGGGGTTCACGGGAGACACTATCTAAAAGGTAAGAAAGGGAGGGATTTTGGAAGATTGTTAATGCCAACTCCAAGCCTCTGCATTACAGGCACATACAAAGATGTGTGTGTGTGTGTGTGTGTGTGTGTGTGTGTGTGTGTGTGTGTGTGTGTGCGCGCGCGCGCGCGTGCATAGATTTTTGAAAAAAGACTTCTGAAATAGCAAATTTAGAATTTAGAGTTTCATGGGGACCTAAAGTGTTTGACCTAAAATTGAATAATTAGAGATGTCATATTATTAGTCGGATTCAGACCACTGGTATTACAATTACTTTTTGTTTACATTTGATTGTTACTGTATGGATGCCTGCCTCTCCCCTTGTTGGACTGGATGATACCCTCCACAGGAGCATCATGAATATTCTCACTCATTCCAGAGTTCCTTATAATTCTTGTTTTTGGTGATCTGTGGGCCTCCTGTCCCTGATAAAATGAGACTTCTTCACTGGAAATATAATAGTTTGGTTTAGGCACATTACAAAACACCGAATTGAACCCCTGAATCACCAAGGGGAAACAAAACAACCAAAAGCAAAGATACCAGATCCACAGTCAACTTGAGATTTCACATGTATTTTTCCAAAAGGAAAAAAGAGAGTATAAAGTCTTACCCAGCTGAGTCTCAGAAGGTTCATGGCTTTCAAACTTCTTGGACTGGGGGCCCTTTCAGTAGAAAAAAGCTTCCATAATTACTTCTTTCAGATGCCTAATTGGCACAACAAAACCATTCATTCCTCCAATTGATAAAGACTTTCTCATTTCTTTTGTGTCTAACATAGAACAAAGAATAGGGCTCTACAACAGGAGTGCCCAGCTCCTTGAACAAATCCCACACGTGGCTGGCTCGTTGTCAGAACAATTTTCTTCTCAACTTAGTCTTCAAGTGAGTCTGGGGAAAGAGCCTATAATCCGTTTCCCATGAACAAGGGTGTGGTGCTTTTCCGGGCCACCTGGAGGTTCTGCACATCCACTCGATATAGGCCTCCACCTGTGTCCCAACCTCAGAGGGTAGCTGACCTCTGCTGACCTCTCTGACTCCTTCTGTATTCCTCAGAAGGATTAACAGTGAGATAATCAATTAACATTTCACTTCTATGAAATGGCAACTGGATAATTTTTAAGTTTTACACTATTAATTATCACATACAAATTACATAAGATAAAAAAGAACAATCCACAGGAATCCTGAGATCCCTCATGAGCCACTACTGACCTTCAACTCTATTTAAATAATGCTTGCCATGGAGTCATCTTTTAATGATGGCTATACAAAAAAAAAAAAAAAAAAAAAAAAAAAAAAAAAAAAAAAAAAAAAAAAAACACCTCCATCCAGCTTGTATAAATCCTATATATAAGCCATGAGATCTGGAGCTAACAATGGTCTATTCTGATGGGGATTAGTCACTAATCTCTTCATGCTTCCAATGTTTGTACCACAAGCCTCAACACAGTCCTGGTTGCTTCTAATCCTGAGCTGGCATGCCAGCAACCATGATTCCTATGGGACCAAATATTTGAAAGCATGGTCCCTAGTTGGTGGATTGTTTGGGAAGGATTAGGAGGTGTGGCCTTGTTGAAGGAAGTGCACCACTTGGGTGGGCTTCAAGGTTTCAAAGGCCCTTGGAAGCCTTTCTCTCTGCCTTCTGCTTATGGATGTCAGCTCTCAGCTATTGCTCCAGTGCCTGCCTTGTCTGCCTACTGCCATCCATCCTTGCTACAATAATGGCCACAGACTCACACTCTGAAACTATGAGTAAGCCCCAACCTAAATGTTTTCCTTTATAAGTTGCCTTGGTCATGGTGTTTTATCACAGCAATGGAACAGTAACTAAAATACGTGATTTTTTTTTATCATTCCTGCATTAGAGTTCTGCAGAGCAATGGAACTGAGAAGATGAACCTACCAGTAAACGGTGTCATTAGACTGGCTTACACACTACGGTAGGTAGTTGTCCAACAATGACTGCCTTGTGCCAAGGAAACCATCAATCCTGGTTGTTGCTCAGCCCTCATGACTCAGCTGACTCAACCTGAAAGGCCAAATGAGCCAAACTGAAGGCCTGAATGGTTCCTGGAGAGTTGCTGGTCTTCAGTCTATATGGGAACACAGGTGAAGATGGTTCTAACATCAGCAATGGGATGCCATAGTGACAAGACAGATTAGCTTGCAATTGAGAGTGAGGGCAAGCAGACAAAAAGCCAAGTTTCCTTCTTCCATGTGCTTTTAATCTTGGCATTTAGAGTGGGTCTTCCTACTTCAAATAACTTGATCAAGGCAAGTCCCTCCCAGGAGGTGTCAGAGGCGTGCGAATTCCAGACCCAGTCAAGTTGACAACCAAAGTCAGCCATCACAGATCTGTATGTGATTCAACAAAAGTGGTCACATGCTGACAGCTCCTCCTCCTCTAGGTGAATAAGTCAGTAGATGATAATAATAGGGTTTCAATAACAACCTTGAGTTTATGATCTGATTGAGGGCATAAAGGGGAGCATCAAGCTGAATACCTTGTGCATTCAGAGAAGTCAGAAAACAGGCTGTTGAAGACAAGAGTCTAAGGAGCATCTGGAAAGCAGAGGAAGTCAAAGGCTGCAGTGGGAATGGGCGTGGCCAAAATGAGCCAGAGGAGGCAAATGATACAGAGCCTTGTGAAACATAACACAGGGCAGGAAGAGGCGTTTACTTGCATGGTTGGCATGAGCTTTTGCATTTTAGTCCAGGTTGCCTGTCACAAGATTGGCTCCTGTGACCTGAGATGCCCGCTGCAGCTCCAGAAACTGTGTTGATAGGGAGCAGCAGAATTTCTCATTGAAAAGCAGTGTTTACGATTAGGGTGCTCTGTGATGTTCATGCCAAGTCTATTGGAACAGGTTTCTGGAGAGCTCCTTAAGAGGGCACTGGTTGGATGGCATACCCTTTGGCATTTGTTACTCTCCCTCTTGGTGCTCCCTGGAATACAAATGGGATGGCGCTAGCAATAGCATTCATTGTGCTAGCATGAGGCAGCTTTGAGGATAAAAGCTGCCCTCGAAATAGCAAAGAAGAAAATACAGGCAGTCCTCCCGACTGTGGGGATATCCTCTCAGTTCCAGAATCCCACATGATCTGTGCCTCCTATGTTTTTGAGAGAAAAACAAATGCCTGTTTTGTCAAAACTATTGTGAGTTAGGCTCTTGTACCTACATGTGGAGGACAATGTGCAGTGTCTTTCCCCCTCAGGAATTGTCCACTTCGTTTGAGACAGGATCTCTCACTGGCCTGAAACTCGTCAATTGTGTTATGCTGTCTGACCAGGGAGTTCTAGGGATCTGCCTGTCTATCGTCCCAGCCCTAGGACTACAAGCACACATCATCCTGCCCAGCTTTTCACATGAGTGCTCTTACCAAATTTGGGCCCTTGTGTTTCTACTGCACTTTACTGAGTGATCAGCAGTCATCCCTCAGTGCCTTTTGCGGTGATTACTGTTGCTGAGACCAGTATCAGAAGCAACCTAGGTGGGAGGGTTTATGAGGCTTATACTTCCTCTTTACTGTTCAATGTCAAAGGAGGTCAGGACAGGAACTCAAACAGGGCAGGAACCTGGAGTCAGTAGCTGAAGAAGAGGCTGTGGAAGAGGGTGGTGCTGCGTATTAGCTTGCTCTTAATGACTTGCTCAGCTTGCTTTTTTATAAAACCCAGGATTACCTACAATGGACAGGGCCCTCCCTCATCAATCACTAATTAAGAAAATGCCCTATATTGGCTTGCCCGCAGCCCAATCTTATGGGTACACTTTTTTTTTTTTGGATATATTTTATTTACATTTCAAATGTTATCCCTTTCCCAGTTTCCCTTTCATAAACCCCCTATCCCATTCCCCCTTCCCCTGCTTCTATGGGATGCCCCCCAACCTCTCCTGCCTCCCTGCCCTGACATTCCCCTACACTAGGGCATCAAGCCTTGGCAGGACTAAGGTCTTCTCTTCCCACTGATGCCCAACAAGACCATCCTCTGCCACATATTCAGCTGGAGCCATGGGTCCATCCATGTGTACTCTTCAGATAGTGGTTTAGTCCCTGGGAACTCTGGGGGGTCTGAATGATTGATAACGTTGTTTTATGGGGTTGTATATCCATTCAGCTCCTTCAATACTTTCTCTAACTCCTCCATTGGGGACCTCAATCTCAGTTCAATGGTTGGCTGTGAGAATCCACCTCTGTATTTGTCAGGCTCTGGCAGAGCCTCTCAGGAGACAGCTATATCAGGCTCCTGTCAGCATATACTTCTTGGCATCAGAAATATTGTCTGGGTTTGATGGCTGCATATGGGCTGGATCTCTAGGTGGGAAAGTCTTTTCATTCGCTCTTTCAAACTTTGTCTCTGTATTTCCTCCTGTTAATATTTTTGTTCCCTCTTCTAAGAAGTATTCAAGCATCTGTGCTTTGGTCTTTCTTCTTCTTGAGCTTCATGTGGTCTGTGAATGGGTACACTTTCTTAATTAAGATTCACTCCTCTTAAATGACTTCAGCTTGTGTCAAGTTGACATAAAAACTATCCAGCACAGGTTTTTTTACAGACAGCAGGAGCCCATTATAAACGTTTAGGGAGAAGCTTACTGAAATACAGAGATATTCAGGCTTCTGCATGAGGACAGGTTCAGCCTCAACTCAGAAGTAAGAAGTTTGGCTAGAGAGGAAGCCTTGAGAAGTCTTAATGAGGAGGGATCAATATGGCTGGTGACAGACCAGAACCCGGTGGCTGAGGCAGATGGGAATTTCATGTTGCTGCTATTTAGAAAGTTGATAAACAGGTTTACAACACACCTTCAAAACACTTGACATTGAAACTTAGGAAAACCTGAAAACCTACAATGGAATCAGTGCTCAGCCCTCACCTGTATTTCCAGCAAAATGTGTCATCAACTACACAGAAGGTTCCCAGCAAACTTTTGAATCAGACTCATCAAATAACATAGCCAGACCCTTTGAAGTATAAAAGCCTTAAACTTCAAAGGAAAATCCTTTTAGCTATTTTTCCTTAAAATTTGAGTGTTCTCTGAAAAAATTCCATGGTGGAATTCCTGCCCTGAATTCTGAGTCTCTTCGAAGTAAAACGTAAAACTTAACTGGAAAAAGGAGAGCAGTGACCACTGTGGTAGTCTCATTCCTACTCACCCACACTGTTAAGGGGAGCCTGTGTCCTTTGATAGTTGAGCCATCTTCAGTACATCAGTCTCTCCATGTTTGAAACATTTGAAGCCTTTCAGGGAAGTCGTTGGGCTCAGGGTCACCAATATTTCTGAAATTCTCCGAAGTGCACCATCTTTGTGTATCTGAACCAAGCCTTGCATGAGCAAACTATCTGAAATCCAATTCATTGTTCCCTCTTGGTCACAACCACTAAAACTGGAGTCAGATCTGCCTGCTGCAGGTGTGCCTCTGTCTCAGCCAGGGTTGGATGTTCTCTTTTGTTTCCTTTCTGGTTTCTGTGACAAGACACCCAAAAGAAACAACATAGAGGATACAGGGTTAGTGCAGGCTCATTCTTTCAGACTGTAGTCCACTCTAGCAGAGAAGTCATAGCAGCTGAAGTTTGAAAGTTGGTCACATCACACCCATAATCAGAACAGAATTGCCCTCTCTAATTCCAGGATCCCCTGCTTAGAGCATGATTCCACCCACAATTAAGAAGTGCCTTCCTAGATCAATTAGCAAAATTAAGGCGAGTCATCAAAGCCATTCTTAGAGGCTAACCTTAATCCAGAAAAATACCCCAGAACGGTGCCCAGCATTCTTCTCCTAGGTGAGTCTAGTTCCTGTCCTGTAGAAAATTGGCAGGCATCATAGAGTTTGTGTCCCATGCAGGCTCTCACTGAGTTCATTCAATCAGCCCGGAACATGCACACGTAGCATATCCACAGAGCCAGTTATCCCTCTCCTGGGGCTAGCTCATGCTGATTTGGGGTTTCCTTTACTTCTGGCCTAGCAGCAATCTTCACGGGCATCACCCAGGAAGCAGATAAACACATTCCCACCTGCTGATGGCGCCTCTCAATGCGACACAGTCACACTCATCCTCCACATTTCGCCTAAAAGCAGACATCATGGAGCAAGGCATATCCTCATTCTGCATCCTGAATGGGAAATGATTAACAGAGGGCAGGAGACAGAGGCAAAATTGCTAGCGTTGCTGCATCAGAAGCTTTGGGAAATGACAGAAATTGCTGACTGTTTTTCTTGGTGTCACTGAGGTACTGAGAAGTCAGTTTTTAGTTTAGTTCTGACACGTATCCTCCCAGTGACAAGGTGGGGCCTGGGGTGCTGAACTGACTGTATGGGCCAGCAAGAACAGGGCCTCAAACTCAAGGAGTTTTCAAGCTAGTTGTTCAATCATTAGTTGCTTGTCATTGGCCCAGGTGACAGCATCTGCCTTGGGGAAACCCAGCAAATTGTGAAGAAAATGTGTTTACATTGGAAGAAGCAATGGAAGCATTTATTGGGTAGAAATAGCAACAAGACGGGAGTGACAGTAGGTGGAGCATGGGTAGCACTAGAGAATCTACATATTAAGTTAGGAGCCAGTGTAGATTTATATTGAGTCGATACATGATTGGACAGTGGAGAGTTAGGCAGCAAAAAAGGTAGGAAAACGGAAGAGGAACAGAGATTAAGAGAGGAAATCAAGATGGAGCTGGAGAAAGCAGACCTGGATCCTGGTGGCTGTCATTGGCAATAGGTAAATAGGAATATTTTAAGGAATTGTATAGGTCTTTTATCTCATATAGAAGGGCAGTTTGTGTCTTTGTCCATTTGATGTAATCTTACAGTATAGAGGGTTTATGGATTAAGAATGTAATATATAAACCTGCATGAAATGCTATCGGGTCTTGGAGTAATATTTGTGCCAGGCAGTGGAGGAAAGAAAATGCCAGGGTGGTAACTACCACCTGAGACAGAAACAGCAGGGCAGGCAGAGTGAATCACCTGGGGAGGGAATCACGTGGAGGGGGCAGCTTGGACCAAGTGATGGAGTCCATGTGTTCGGCTCCATATTAAAGCATGGAGTGAGACCACAGGGACCATAAAGAGATAAGCAATCCATTTTAATATTAACTGAAACATCCTGGGACAGTTTTTCTAGATTGTGGAAACAGCTCTCTAGACATACCTCTCTAGAGGGACTGTCTAGATTAGGCTCACTGGGGTGTCAATACCCACTGATCTTAGTTTGGGCTTCATTGTTGTGAAGAGACACCATGACCAAGACACCTTTTATAAAGGACAACTTTTAATTGGGGCTGGCTTATGGCTTCAGAGATTCAGTCGATTATCTTCATAGAAACATAGCAGCGTCCAGGCAGGCATGGAACTAGAGAAAGAGCTGAGTATTCTGCATCCTGATCTGACTGCAGCCAGAAGAGATTGACTGTCTCTTTTGCACTGGGTGGAGCTTGAGCATAGGACCTCAAAGCCCACCCCCACAGTGACACATATCCTCAAACAAGGCCGCACATAGTCTAACAAGAACCCACCTCCTAAGAGTTTCACTCCCTGTGAACCAAGTATCCAAACACATGAGTCTATTGGGGGGCAAACCTATTCAAACCACCACACTATCCTAACTGAAAATGGTACCAGCCCTGGAATGAGGTCCCAGACCAAACAACAAGGAGAAAATGAACTGAGTACCAGCACTCAACTCTCTGCTTTCTGGGTATGAGTTCAATGTGACCAGATGCCTCTTACTACTGCTGCTGCAGTGGACTGTGTTCCCCAGAACCATGAGCCAAAATAAGCCCTCCCTTCTTTAAGTTGCTTCTGCTCAGGTGTTTTGTTACAATGATGAGAAAAGTAACCAGTGGTTTATTTGGTTATCCACTTTACTACATCTGGAATCAGCTAAGATCTAAACTTCCAGGCATTCCTGTGGGGGACTTTTACTGAGCAGATAAAAGCAGGAAGATCTATATACCTTAAAAATGGGTGGCACCTTCTGGTGACAGCTCAAATAAAAGGACGTCAAAGAGGGAACTGGATTTGCCTGCTTGCCCTCACTCTCAGTGGCAAGTTCATCTACTCTGCTGCTCTGCAGCATTCCTTTATTGATATTAGAACTAATATCATTGGGCCTCCAACATATTCTGAAGACCACTTCTACAGGAATCCTCCAGGCCCTCAGTGGTATATTAGGACTGCTCAGGTACCCAGCCTCATGGACTGAGCAACTACTGGGTTCTCAGCCTCTCCTATGAGAGATAGCTATTGTTAGATTACCACATCCTGTAAGCCAATCTAATAAATTCATGTTTAATTGTGTTTACTCATTCTGTCTTCTCTGTTCCTTGAGAGAACACAGACTAAGATGGTAAACTACATACAGAAGACCTTAGGCAGCACAGCTATGCATTAGCATATGTATAGCATCAAAACCATGTGTTCCGGCTGGAGACATGCATCTTAGTTAAGAGTGGTGTTTCTTGTGGTGTTTCTATTCCCTCTTTCTGGTTCCTCTGATCTTTCTCTGCCCCCCACCAGGACTCCCTGAGTTCAGCCAAATGTTTGGCTGTGAGACATTGCTCCCATCAGTTGCTGGATAAAGTTTCTCTGGTCTCTTTAATAACAATTCTGCTAGGCTCAGGTCTCAGAACACTCTACAATCAGAACAAACCGTACATGGAAGGCTTTGTAGTTAGATTGGTGTCCCAGTCCCTCCACTTGAGTTCTTTCTGATTACAGAAGATAACCAGTTCAAACTCACTGTTCCCAATTACAATTGTCTTTGCTTGGATTATTCTCTTAGATTACAGGAAAACACTAGAACACGGCCCATAGAATCAACTGACCAGAAATCTTGGAGACTTGCAGAGATCAGGGAGCTTGTAGGGGTCTGATCTGAGTTCTCTGCATATGAGTACTTTGATGTTCTTGTAGGAATCCTAAGAGTGGGAGTAGGGGTTCTCCCTGGCTCTTTTGCCTACTTTTTCTCCTATTGGGAAAATGTGATGATATGTACCTAGTCTTGTAGTTTGTTCTGATGCATTTGGTTAATATCCCTGGGAAACACGCTCTTTTTCTGAGGGAGGCAGTGGGATGAGGATCAAGGGAAAAGGAAAAGTGGGGTGAGAGGGAAGCTAGGGGAAGGGAAGGGAGGGGAAACTGCAGCCAGGGTGTAATATATGAGAGAAGAATGAGAGAGAGAGAGAGAGAGAGAGAGAGAGAGAGAGAGAGAGAGAGAGAGAGAGAGAAGGAAGAAGGTGCTTCTCCTTCAGAGGATCTGAGTTCAATTCCCAACACCCACCCTGGGTGTCTTACAACTGCCTGTAACTCCACCTCTTGGGGATATAATATATCACTCTCTTCTGACCCCTAAAGGCACGTATCATACATACATAATATGTACATGCATGCATACATATATACATACATACATACAAATATACAATCATATAAATAAAAATACACATAAATAAAAACAAATCTTTAAAAATGCACTGCAAATAGAAAAACCCAAGAAAAGATCATACAGCGCTTCTCAAAACATCTCTGACTAGAAATAAGATTGTAATCAATGTCATAGTTTTGCATAATATTGTCAAACTTTTTACGTTTTATTTTTCACTAAATACGCTTTCTTTAATTATTTTTTAGAATTTTTGTGTGCATGCATGCCCTGGTCCATGTATGTTTGTATTCTATGCTCGTGCCTGACATCTATGAAATTCAGAAGAGGGCATTGATCCCCTAGAGTTGGAGGTAGAGATAGTTATGAGCCATCATGTAGGTGCTGAGAATGGAACAAACATTCTCAAACACTGAGCCATACTTTTAAAGGAAAGAACAAATTGTTCCAACGGTTCTTTTTTTATCTTAAATTTATTTATTATATTGTAGCTGTCTTCAGCCACATCAGAAGAGGGAATCAAATCTTACTGTAGAGGGACTTGAACTAAGGTCCTCTGGAAGAGCAGTCAGTGCTGTTAACTGCAGAGCCATCTCTCCAGCAGGAAAGAACAAATTGAGAAAGAAAGAAATCCCTTGAAGTAATGCTAGAAAGGGGACTTGGGAAAAGAGTCTGGGCTGAGGCAAGCAAGCAATTACTCTTTGTCTCAGCATTTCAGGAATAAACATTTTCTGAGCCTTTAATAATTTTATGTTTATTTACCAGTGTTTATATGTGTGGCCACATGCATTCAATAGCACACATGTGGAGGTCAGAGAACAACTTTTGGGAATTTCTCTGCCTTTCTCCATTTGGTTTCCAGGGATCTATCTCAGATAAACAGGCTTTATTATAACTAAGCCACATACTGGAGAAGGGAAGTAGAACCTCTGAAAATAAAAAGATAATTTGGATATTTAAAAAATTATTTACCATGTTTTTGGGCTAATAGAAAATATGGAATTTTAGGCCATAAAAAATTGAGTTAGAGTATCAAACAAAAGCACAGATAACATTGAGAAGGTAACAAGGAGAAGCAATAATTGAATGACTTAGGTGTCTCCAACCCAAGAAAAGAGAGCTTTTGTGAATTCTAGAATAACTGTGAATGAATCAAACCATTTGTAGCTGACACTATAGTGGCACAGTATCAGTGTTTCAGAGGAAGGAGACAACTAACTGCAACACACAAGAAATCAAACACCACACACCTGGGCACAGTGCACGTGGGCATGACACACCTGGGAATAACACACCTGGGCATGACACACCTGGGCACAGTACACCTGGCATGCCACACCTGGGCAAGGCATAACATGAGTCAGCTAAAGAACTTGGAAGAAAAGATGGTAAACTCAGCCAGAATTCTTTTTAAAAACAAATATCTATTTTACATATGTGTTTCTGTGTGAGTTTATGTCATGTATATACTGGTACCTGTGGGAGCCAGAAGAGGCTGTAACAGGACATTGAGGGTACCCAGAGTTAGTGCAAGAAACCAAATTTAAGTCCTTGAAAAAACCATTTGGACATTTTTTTCTCTTCTTTGTTTTTACAAAGGGTTTCGTTTTGTAGTCCTGGCTGACCTAGAACTCACTTGTGTGGACCAGGCTGGTTTTGAACTCACAATGATCTACTTCCCTGTGTGTGTCTCATTACATCTGATCCCAACTAGAAATTCATAATAAAAGAATCTTTAAAAGTAAAGACAGGCATGAAAATACCCATAACCCTAACAGCTACATAGAAGCAAAAAAAGAAAATCATTGCCATTATATTTTCTATGCACTGGTAGGGAAAAAAAGACTCAGATGTTACTGTTACCTCTTAGACATGGATATCAAACTGGCCTTGAACTCCTGATTCTCTTGCCTCTACATCTCAAGCTCTTAGAGTTTTAGGCACGTGCCACCATGTCTAGCTTCTATGTAGAATTTTATAACTACTGACAACATATTTCAAGGGTAAAGCTGAATATTCAAAATGGTTGACATCAGGAGGAAGCCAGACAAACCCAGACCAGAGGCATTTGATAACAGTTCCATATAAAAAGCCAACATAGAACAGAAAAGGAACAACAGTGTAAGGTAAATGAGCTTAAAGAGATTTAATAACCAAGCCATGGAAGCCTTGTCATAGAGCAATGCAGTTGGGGAGACGTGCTATCAAGGTACCCACTTTGAAGACAGTTTGGGAAAATTAAATAAAGAGCAATATTGGACGACTGGAGCTTTGGATGGCCTCAGTATACTGTGATTCCTCAGCTTTATAGTGTGCTCCTACTTTTAAGAGATGCCCACAAAAACAGTTAAGAAAGACATTCCAGGATGTGTGTACCTTGCTTTCAGACTTCTTCAAAGATTGATTGAAGTTTTAAATGTATATACAGATATATTACTCTTTGTGTTCATGTTTACTTTGAGAAATAGTTGTCCATAAAAAGAATATTATGAGGTGAAAATGTTTCCACACGAAGAAGAAACAAGTTTATGGGCTATAATTCCTCATTAAAGGAAAATCTAAAGAATTATATCTAAGATGCTACAAAACAAAATAATTAATATGAAGCTATCTAAACAGTCTGAGAAATAACAAACTTCAAGGCACTGTGCTAGCAAGATAAAGAGAAATCGCTGAGCACTGATAGCTACTAGGCTGACAATATATTCTAAGGCTCATGGAAGGGTTGGGAGGGGATAAATATATTGATTAATTTATACTAAATCTGAGGATTAGACATTTAAGGATAACCACTAAAAGAAGAGAATTGGAAATGCAGCTTCTGAAGAATACTATGAGGTGAAAAAGAAAAAGGAATGAGGAAACCATATAACTGATTAATAAGAGAAAACCACACAAAAGCAAATGGGAAAGGCATAAGAGATGGAAAGGAAAGTCAATGATAGTATAACTAAGCGAAGCAAGCAAGTCGTTCCAACAAATGAGAAGAATGTGGCATCTTTTGTGTGTGCAATTCTATAGTAGAAAGCCCTGCTCCCCACATATGCTATAGCACTACTCACCAGAGCCAGGTTACAAGATCATTACATGAATACATATAGAAAGACTGGAATACATGTACAATGAAACCCTATTCTGCCATATAGAATGGAATCCTATCATTTCTAGGAGGATGAATGGAAGCTGGCAATTCCCACGGAAAATAAGTCAGAAATACAAAACTGTTTTCTGACCTGTGTAAGATCTAGGTTAAAATAAAAATAATGTGAAGGCAGAAGGGATACCTGTTGGGAAAGGAGGAGTCAGAAGAAGGAGGAAGGAGAGACGGAAATGGGGCTGAACACCACCAAAGTATGTGATTTACATGTGAAAATGCTACTATAATAACACTACAATTAACATATGGTAAATTATTCTCTGCCAGAGAAATGAGTCAATTCAATCCAGTTGAAACTATGTAAAGGCAAGTTTATTTCGAAGCAGTTCTCAGGAAGGTTCACTGGTCTCAAGGAATGAGACCAGGGAAGTCACTATGGGGAAGGAGACAGGAGAGAGGGGGAGGAGAAAGAACACAGGCACAGAGAGAGAAGGATGGAGTCCTTGGGTGTGGAGGTAGTTCTGGTCAGACGTTACAGCTAGAGCCAGCCCCTCTTGATGATCCTCACCATGGACTTTTTCCCTTGGGTGAGGCTTCACCCTACCAACACGATTCCTTTTTCTCATAAATCCTAGTACTAGATGAACCGTGTTTGCTAGGGTACCTTGTCCTGATCCTTGCCCAGAGTCATGATAACTTGGCTAGCCAACCTCTAGTGACTACCTCTAGTCCTACCCGTGTCCTTTGAACAGCTTGGGCTCAAGCCTGTGACTCTTTACCCAGGGAACTTGGTCTTAGTCTATAGCTCTAAGCTCCCCACTGGGATGCCTCCTGGAGAACCTCAGACACTACACCTAGAGCCAGGTTTAAAGGCTTCCAAACCCATACTCTTGCAGGCCTCTCTATCTCTTTGATAATGAATCTCAATGGCTACTTAATACTTTTGATCTCATTATTATGCAGGGCCTCTACAGTTATTGCCAGCAGTCCAAGAAATGGATGAAGGTTTCCTATACTTCAGACCTTCTCTCTGTTCTTCCTGCTTTCCCACTCAGCTCCTTCTAGTGCTGAAATCTCAACCAGATGAAACTCTACTATCCTGGATCCTGTCAATGAACCTCCTCCTTACTGTCCCCAACTGACAGCTCCCTCACCTCCCCTGGTTTCTTCAGCCTCTTCTCTTCCCTCTCCAGTTACAGGCCTCTCGAAAAGTCCCATGCTGGCACCTACATTCACCCCACAAACAATGTTTAGTCCCCCAACACACACACACACACACACACACACACACACACACAAACACACACACACACACACACACACTACTCACTCCTGTGCTGTGGCAAATCTACTACTTTTCCCCTACCCAACCTAATTCTGCACGAGGTTGCTGATGTGAATGGCCCATACATGATAACTTTCCATTCAGTGAACTTTCTCAAATAGAAAAAAAGACTGGGATCCTATACCTCTTCCTCTTCCAATCTCATTAAAGAATTTCAATATATTACTCAATTCTATAGTCTCACCTCCCATTATATATTTAATTCTCACTAACAACCTATGGCCTGAGAAGCTCAGGGGAGTTTGGGAGCAAGCTAGAGAACACGCCAATGAACACACCGGACCAACTCAGCACACAGGAATGGGTCTGAGGGGCTGACCACTACTCATCTCCTTCTTGCACTGAAACTATAGAGGAACTACTGTCCCACTCCTCATACATACAGGAGGGCACATTGCCTCAGGCCATCTATTTCTGGTACACAGATGGCAGCTCCTGTATACATGAAGGAGCCCAAAGAGCTGTCTATTCCATAGTATCAGATACTGAGGCTGAGGCACAGGCCCTCCTCACCCACACCACTAATCAACAGGATGACTTAGTAGCTTTTTACCCAAGCCTTCTAATTGGTGCAGGGAAGGTCCCTAAACATCTAAACAGACGCATATGCCTTCCATAGCTTCCAGTCCCAGGCTGCCATCTAGAAAGAGTAAGAATTACTTTAGGCAAAAGGAAGATCAATAACCAAAGAAGACCAAATTATGGCCATGCTAAAGGCCTCCCATCTCTCCATAGCTACTGGAATTATCCCCTGCCAGTCCCACCAGACCAACAATTTCATCACCTCGAAGGAAAATAATCAGTCTGATGAGGCAGCTAGAGCTGCGGCCATTGGAGGCCCAGACCTGTCCCACCCACCATAGGATATTCTCACTTTACAACCCACATGCCCACTGTCACCCCCTGGCACTCAACCAAAGCTGTCCTCTCTACACTAGCTCTTTCATCCTAATGACCAAACCTTACCTCACAATGTTAAAACTCAGCTACCACCTACCACTGAGGACTTGAGTTTCTTAAAGTCTTTCATTGCCTCTTGTAAACTTTTTTCAGATAGCGTAGTCCCCCGATTTTCCTACCCACCAGGCTAGAGGCTCCCTCCCAGGGATAGATTGGCAATTTAACTTTACCCACTTGCCCACAGTCAAATGTGTCCGGGACCTCCTAGTCTTGGTAGATACCGTCTCAGGGTGGTGAAAACATTCCTCACTACCAACAAATGGCTCAAGACAGTCTTTGATCTCCTCCTCTGTGATACCATCCCTCTGTTTAGAATACCTGCCTCCTTCTAGTCAGACAATGGCCCCGAATTAATTTCCTCTATTTCCCAAACCCTTTCTAAAACCCTCAACATCTCTTGGGGTTTTCATATCCTGTCCCACCCCCAGTCCTCAGGAAAGCTGAAACACACTGGCCGCTCCTTAAAAACTGCCCTTGTCAAATTGTCACAGGAATTTCACCTTGATTGGGTAAAGCCCCTACCACTGGTTCCTTTCAGGACACGGGCTCTCCCCAGTGATCCCTCTTGCCTCTCCCTGAGTACCACCTCACTCCCTTACTCTGCCATCTCTGCTCCCTCCTATAGAACCTCTACCCTGTACCAAAGGCACACACTATCTCCTGTCCACTCCCCATCAACATTGGAGGTCAGGGCCTTCTCTCCTCTCTGGATCATCATCCCTCACCTTTTTCCTCTAAACAGCAGCGCCCCTTCAAGGTGATTCTTGTGACCCCTTCTACTAAACATAAGGAACTCCCTCATTGGATTCACCCATCTCACCTCAAACCTTTTATGTCCTACCTCAGAATAACTTCCCTTCTTTCATATCAACCACATGTCAACAGGAACCTGCTCCGTGAAGTTTCAGAGGGGACTGAAACCAACCACATTGTGCCCCATTTAAGAAGAATAAGGTTTATCTCCGGCAGCTGTGATCGACCCTACTGGGTTGAATATGGATATTTTTTTCTCTTCTCCCCTTGCTTGTTTCTGTCCAGGGTAAGCCTTACATATGAAAATTCAAAGTTCAAAGATCTCTCATTCAAACTCTTATTCATTCAAGAAACTCATAACAGTGGATTTGAATAGGGTCAGGAAATTGCTCTATAGCTGAAGCCAGGAGCTGATTGAAATACCCATCACCCCTTTATCCACCTTCTTGTTCGCTTCCTCTTTGACCAGACAGAAAGTCAGTCTAAAGAATGGCCAGACAGATATGGAGGCTGCCCGTTCTGGTCTTGTCAATACCATTTGCCTATCATAAGAAAAAATTTACTTTATCTACAACACAAGACCCTCTTCTTCTAGATCCCAGAGCCATGGAATCTCAGGTGGGAAACCCTACCGCCACTACAGCCCTGGGCTCCCGATAAGCATGATTAATATCCAGAGAAAATAATGTCCCAATTACCCAACCCCTGGAGATAAGGGAAGTAGAAGGGGCAATTAAACACTCCTCCAAGGTCACTGCATCTCTAATATTCCCTCTCCTAAATAATACAAACTTGCCATTTTATCTCCTGCTTCAGACTCTAACCTTGGCCTATCAGCTCCTTAATGTTACCCAACCTGACTGCTTCAGAGACTGCAGGCTGTGTGTGCCTTATGGGACTAGCTGAAAACTGCCACTTACAGCTAAGCTTCTCCAGTGATCCTGTCAAATAACTTCTTTGCCATTCACCAACTGCCCTGACCCTAGTGTTGCGAAGACTCACTACCTTTTCTATGTCACTCTCTTTGGCATGGCAAACTATTTTAAGGCATCTAGGACATGTTCTCCAGGGATCTTAAGTTCCCTAAACTGCAGCAAAGTTTTCAATACCTCATCTCTGCTCCAGTGCCCTATAGTACATAACACCTCAATTCTTTTTGGTACTCAGTTCTACTGCCACCTACCTGCCAGCCAGTCAGGGGTTTGCACACTGTTGTTTCTCTTTCCCAAATTAGGGGTGATACAGGGAGAGGATCCCCTACTGATCCCAGTGGTGAACTTTAGAGATGCCCACATAATAGAAGGGCAGTTCAAATCTTGCCCCTCCTGGTTGTCACAGGAATGACTGTAGTTGTTGCCACCAGGACAGCAGACTGGCCATTTCCCTTACCTTGTACTGTGAGTTTTCTTCCAAGTTTATCCAGGATCTGTAGCAGGTGGCACAAACCATACTCACTCTTCAGGGACAGATGGACTCCCAGGCAGCAGCGGTACTTCAAAACCAAAAGGGATTAGACTTTCTTACAGCAGAAAAAAAAAAAAAAAAGGTGGTCTTTGCCTCTTCTTCTAAGAGGCATGCTGTTCCTGTATCAGCTGGTTGAATGTAATGAAAAACAACAACAAATACAACAATATTCCAGCCGAATGATTAATCAGTCACTTTTACAGGATTACCAACTACTGGCCACAGAGCCTGAGGCTAATGACTATCCACCACACTCTGATGGTGAGAATCAACTGTACCCTGGAGATGACAATGCCCTCAGGTAACAGCAAGTAGCCTAAATAGGGTGATGCCCTTATCCCCAACTCACCATCACACCCATTCTACTCCCTCCTCTTTCTAATAAACAAAAGGGAGGAATGCTGGCTACCAGGCATCTCCACAGCCACCAGAGACAATAGGACACATCATCACTAGCTGCCAAGGTGACATACTCCTACTGTTGCTTCTGAGGCAGCCTCTATATCTCTTCCTCCTTCCCTGAATAAATCTCCTACATGAGATCTGTGGAATGGTTTGACTGTATAGATTCTGCCACATAGATCTAACACTGCACCTATCTGGGAGACAAGTGTTGTATCAGCTATATGTTTTATAAATATGCTTAACATGTTTTTTAAGAGAGACCTAAAGAAATGTCTATGTGCCCTGGATAGACACTACAGACAAACCAAGGAAAGTCCAGCCTGGTGAGGCATTGAGTTCACTGGGGTCACTTACAGAAGTATGGATGACTCAACCGCAGAGAAATCGGAAACAACTATGTAGTGAGAGTTTTGGTTTCTTTAAAAACACATTTATGTTATACGAATATGTTTTTGTTTTAATCCCAGGTATGGGATATGGGGCTCTTTAAGATTGTCCACAGATGCTAGTTATGATTGTCTCATGCTCTTGGAGGGGTGTGATTTTTGTCAGCTGCAGATAGCTTAATTTTGGGTCTCTGAAGAGGACATAAATGGGAGAGTCCCAAGAGGGCCTGTGGTAGATGCTGCTCCACCTACAGTTGCTGGGCCCTGTTCCTGCTGCTTTGCTATTGCTGGGTTGCTGGGTTGCTGGGTTGCTGGGTTGCTGGGTTGCTGGGTTGCTGGGTGGTGAATCCTGACCACAATGATTGGATTTTCCCCCAGGGAACTGAACACCCTTAGTCAGAGGAAAATTATCTAAAGAGGTCTATGCTCTCTTTCCCCTCTAACCCTTTTCCTCTCCTAGTGTTGAGCAGAGTTGGGAGGGATAAGGGAGAAATTAGGGTTGAAGCTTGATAAATATAAGAACCCAAAAAAGTGGCTAAAATAATATTTCGAAAGTCGAGCCTACACAGCTACAACACTGATGAACACACCTGCCAACTTTTTTCTCTCATGTTAATTCCAATGGAGTCCCATCCCAGCTGGTTGTTCATTTCTTATGAAACCTGGGGAAAGAGAGGTCCTCCTGAAAAGGGGGTCCCTTCTTTCCCATGTAGGTGTGTTAATTGGCCTGATCTCTGTGGGCGATCACAGCTCCTTTGCTTCCAGACAGCAAGTTAGATCCAACTGTGAGGAACCAGTTTGCTATGCAGCCGAAGTCTTCCCTTGCAGTCTGCAGCTTGTCTTTTCATTGCCTTAACATCCTCTTCTGCAAGCAAAAGTCTTCCACTGCAGTGCTGTCTCCTGTGATATTTTTCTCCGCATTTTGTACCTTTACAGTTCGAGCTGTGAAATGTTTGCTTGCTCTGTGTTCACAAATTTTTCTTCTAGAATTTTTATACTGCTAACATTAAACTTAGATGAATGATCAATGTTGGTTCATTGTTGGGACTGGCATGATATGTAATTAGGAGTGCATCCTCAGCTTGTAGCTATGCCTTGATGTTCAAAGCATCCTGACGAATGCTCTCAATTGATATTCTAAGATGGCTAATCTTGAGTATCAATTTGACAGGATCACAGACCTCTGAGCAAATCTGTGACAGAGTTTCTAGGCTGGGTTGATCGAGGATGAAAGATCCACCCACCAATGCGAGTGGCACCATTCTATAAGCTGGAATCCCCAACTGTATAAAAAGAAAAAAGTGACTAAGCACCAGCATCCCTGGCCCTGCTTCCTGAATGCAAATGCACTGTGACCAGCTGCTTCCTATTCCTGTTGCCATGGCTTCCCTGTCGTGATGACTGTGCTCCAGGGAACTGTGAGCCCAAGCAGATCCTTGCCTTCCATAGGCTGCTTTTGTAGGTATCTTGTCGTAGCAATAAATTAAGCACTCAGATAGCATAGGGAACATAATTTACATGTTCTCACAGAGCATATAGGGAAGCAAACATATTTAAATACACTAAGATAAGTCACAACATGTTTTATGACCCCAAAGAAATTAATAGGTCAATAATAAATAGTCCTAAATATTTATATAGTAAGTATCACTTTTAAGCCATCCATTAGACAAAGAAAAAATGACCATAGGAATTAGGAGGTATTATAAACAAAATGAAAATGAAAAAAAAAACCCACAATAATTAGAACTGGTGGGTCCATCAAAAATAGAAAAATTTAAAAATTCAGAGCATTAAATGCTGATATACATTTTTTAAAAAATCTCAGATTAGTCATTCAAAGTTTCTACCTTAAGAAACAAGAAAACACTGGTGGTGGTGGTACACACCTTTAATCCCAGCAATTAGAAAGCAGAGGCAAAGTGGATCTCTGAATTCAAGGCCAGCCTGATCTACAGAGTAAATTTCTGGACAGCCAGGGCTACACAGGTAAACTCTGTCTCAACAAAACAAAACCAAAGAAGAAAAAAAAGAAGGAAATTTAAACAACATAAGCAGAATTAAGGCAAATTTTACACGACAATAGAACCTCACTCATGTTCACAAAGCCAAAATGCATAAACATTTATACGTAAATGGATAAACAAAGATGGTATATGAGGATGATGTAATATTATTCAGCATTTAAAAGGAGGTAAGTTCTGACACATGACAAACAAGGATGAATCTTGATTACACTAAATAAAATATCTAGGCATCAAAGGAAAACATCTGTGTCCTTCAGTTACATGATGTAGGAAGTAGACTGGTGGTCTTCCTAGAGAGGAAGACTGGAAGTCTTTTCTTACTGACTAAAAGAAAATGCATTCTGGAGGCTAACTGCACAAAATACAATGAACTTGGGATGAACTGAGCACTTAGCATGGTAAAGATGATTCATTTAGGATTGTGTACGTATGTATCTCATCACAATTAAAACTAAGGCCATGGACCAGTGAGAAGAGCTAGCGGCAATTGCCACCAAACCTGATGACCTGAGACCAATCCCTCAAGCCCACTTCCCACATGGATGAGGTACAAGAACAGAACTGTGTCTCTCAGAGCCATTCTCCATATGCACGCCATAGCACATATATGTGAGAGGGAGATAAAAGCACCAAGAACCTTAGCAGTCTTAAAATTCAAATATGAAATTATTCTCATTAAGCAATAAATCCCCCCTCTGCACTTTGTATTGATAACTGGGGTGCTCATTAAATTTATTTATCCACCGACTTCTTTTCTGACTTTCCCCTCCTAGGGACCTAGCACTTTGATGTTTCTGTTTCTATCACAAATTTATGGACTGGGTCTTTCATGGTCGCATGGATTTATAACATGCCTCCTTAAACTTAACAGAGTTTTCTTAAGAATACTGTTCCTTCACCTCATCTGCAGTATGAGATTCATTCTATAAATTCTGTTACTCTTAAAAAGGGATCCAGCCATTTCTCTCGGCCTTTCTGCTGCTGCTGACAAACGTGTGAATTCGTACATATGTTATAGAATATGTTATATATAATATGTTATTATTATTTGAAAGAGCAGATTAACATTTTTCTTAATTTTAAGAATTACAAAAGGAAAGTTACTGCCTTTCCCCGTGTTCCATGTCTAGCTTTCTGTCTCTTTCCATGTACCAGCTCCAGCCTCCCACCTCTCTGCCTGGGCCCTGTCTCTAATCTCTTCATTTATGTAGATCCAGATGCCCAATTGCTATTACATTCCTTCTGTCTGAAGGGTTTTCTTTAACATGTTTCTTTTTTTGGTGTGATCCTGCCAGCAATAAATTCTTTGTAGCTTTTTCTTTTTATGCCTTTATTTGCTATCATTTATGACAAGAGTTGAGGTTTTATTTTTTTTCCCCCTTGACCATAAAATTCTAGGTGGAGTTTAAAATTTTTATTCCAGTCCTTTCAAATGTCAGTCTACTGCAGCCTGGGTTTCATCACGTCTGACAGTAAACCTGCCATTGTTCTTCATTGGCTGTTACCTGCGTCTTCTTTCCTGAATGTTTTAAATATGTTCTTGTTCTGCTTTTTTGGTTGTGGGTTGCCATAGTATTCAGTTCACTCGCTTTGTGGTCGATGTCTCTTGAGTAATCTGGATCTGTTCTTATCATTCACTTAATTTGAAATTCATGGATACGGTTGTTTCAAATATTTTTCTCTCCCTACACATTTCCTGTGACCAAATTGCCTGCTGTGTAGCCTCCTGTCCTTATTAGAGACCTCTTCAGGCTTTGGTTTTTCAGGCTGTTTGCTTTGTTGTTTGTTTTCTCCCTCTTTCAGAATAGTCTCTATACTGAAAGCCCACCACCAATCCTTTTACTCCCCTATCTAATTTCTATTACTCCTATGAGGTATCATCTTTAATTCTAATGTTCTAACTTCCACCCTCGGGGTTCCATTCATCCCTGTCCCCTACACGTCCCTTCTCCATCTTCCAGAGCATTGACCCATTTCTCATTGTAGCTTAGATGCATTATCTGTTAATTAATTTTGACATCGGTGCCTCCCTCAGCCTGCGTCTATTGTTTAACACTGGATTGTCTCCACTTCCTCAGTTCTGATATTACATGAGAACACTACTGTGCCCAGCTTTTTCAATAGTGGATTTGGGGATAAAGCAGGGGTCTTCATACTTACCCAACAGCGTCTTTGCTGAGTGAGCATTCTTCAACTCCTCACTGACCAACTGTTTAATACTCAAGTCAGAAACTCCAACAGATTTTTTTTTAATTAAAATCAATCTAATACAAATAATCCAAAGATTTACTGATTTCATATATGCTCAGGACTAATGGTAGCAAAACATTAGAAGTCTTTGTTTTCTGCAATTCAACTATTATGTACCTGTAATAGAAAATTCCCTATGGATTGTGTTATGACTACTCTTAGTTGTCAGCTAGACTACAACTGGACTTAACTCAAAGCCTAAAATGGAGGACACACATGAAAGAAATTTTTATTTGGTTCTACAAATGTAGAAGGAAGTTCTACATCTAGTCTGTATTTATAAGGTATAAAGAAACACCTTAGGTGTGCTAATATATCTCTGTGTAAGGTTTCATACTGAAAATGAGGTGAAGGAATTAATCCAGATCATATGAACTGGGAAAACCCACCTCTCAGCTAGGCCATACTTTCTGTTGGAAACCTATGAAAGAAGGAAGCTTTTTCTTTTTGCCTGCTTGCCCTTGCCTTGCTAACAAGTTCATTCCTTACCAGCATTAGAGTCTATTTCTTCAGGATTCCAGCATGTGCCAAGGAATAGCTGAGATATCAAGCCTTGTGGACTGACCATCTACTGGGTTCTTAGATTTTGTATTCATAGTCAATCACTGTTTGATTATTTGGGCCATGGCCTATAAGTCATTCTAATGAATCTCTTATATTTAGAGGCTCATTCTATAAATTCTGTTACTCTAGAGAACCCTGACAAAACACTATAATTTATAACATACAGCAGACCAGAATTCAAATAAACACTCCAAATTTTATATTGGCATGGAAAAGCAAATGTCTATTAGTCAATCAGAGAAGAAACAGCCGTGGAAGGGGCAAGGTCTCAGGAAGAAACACCAGGGGTGGCATCCATGTGTGAAATGTCATTATAAAGCTCATTGCTTTGTGTTAATATATGTTAATAAATACATAATATAATCAACAGAACAAACACTTATTATGATTAAGTAAGAAAACAATCTAGTTTTGGTGACTGGGTGAAAACAGGATAAATTAAAAACAGAAATAAGGACTGGAGAGATGGCTCAACAATTAAGGACCTGGTTTCAGTTTCATGCATGTGCACTTTGATTATAACTCTGGTTTCAGGGTTCCAATGTCCTCCATCTTCTAAAAGATACTGCTCTGTGGATAGCAGATGTAAATATATATACATAAGGCAGTATTCATACATATAACATTAAAAAATCAATCTTTAAAAAACAACGTGAAACAGGCTACACACATACACACACACATATATATACACATATAATATACATATATATACATATACATACATGAAATTGACACCTCTCTGGGGAAGGGTGAATTCGTTAATGGTGTTGAGATGTATTTTCTATCTGAGAAAACACTAAATTTGTCCCTGCCACTCACCTTGTACAAAGTAATCAAATCCAGGTATAGGGTTAACCCTTGCAGACTATGTAGGTATGTCAATGAATAGTTAGAGGCAGTATTGCTCATAATAACAATATAGAAGTGAAAGACCAGGATAAATTTTGACTCCCTAACAGGTAAAGTAGAAGACCTCTAGCAGGTAGAGTAGAGCCAAAAATGTAGGATAGCAGGTTCAGTGACTGTTTCAGGAACTGGCTGACCATAACAAATTTATGGCCTTAAGGTCAGGGTGACTGTTTTAGAAACCAACTGACCATAAAAACATAAAAGTTAAATAACACATCATAAACAATCTTGAGAAACCGGATGTTCTCCTTGTGATTCTTCACTGGTACTTTTGGTATTCTCCAATGACGTACCCCCCCCCCCCCATTGTGGTTTATTTTCTTTAAAATCCCCTTCTCGCAGCCACTCAGGGTCAGACTCCTCTACTCCTGTGTGGGATATGAGTCTCCACCCCAGTGTACTGATCCACTAAAAAACGTCATGTAATTGCATCAAGGACAGTCTCTTGTGAGTTCTTGGGGGGGGTCGTGTTATCCTGAGACTTGACTGAGGGTCTGCCCTCTGCAGTGATCTTTCAGAAGTCTATCACAAAAAAGATATGAGAAACTGCCATGCAGAGACACAAATGAATCGGACCATGCAGGGGAGTGAGTCTGAGCTTTTATCACACTGACTTCATTCTTCCTTGTTTCAAAAGGAGAAGTGAATTGAAGCCCCTGTTTAAACACATACATCTCCGTGACAAGTGCATAAAGAAAAAGCATGATAACAAACATTTAAGAATAATGCTTACTTTGATTGGCAAAACAGAGTGACTGATGGGGGTGACTGGTAGCAGAGACAGGAAGGGGATTGGGGGAGAAATCACAGAGTATGAGGGGGTTTGCAATGCTCTGTATCCTAAGCTTGGTAGTGCATTACAAATATCTGTTCTATGATTTGTTTTAGTACATGTATTAATTTTATCATCGTAAACAACATGGAATCTGAAGAGATCAACTGCTTCCCTTGTCCCATCATATTCTTTATTTCATTTTATTGGCTGTTTTTTAAATTATTTACATTTTAAATATTATCCCCTTTCCTGGTTCCCCTTTTTCTAATCTCCCCTCCCCCTGCTTCTATGAAGCTGCTCCCCCTTCTTCCCACCCACTCCAACTTCACCACCCTGACATTCCCCTACACTGGGAAATCCAGCCTTCACAGGACCAAGGGCTTTTCCTCCTATTGATGCCAGACTATGCCATCCTCTGCTACATATGCACTTGGAGCCATGAGTCCCCTCCATGTGTACTCTTTGATTGGTGGTTTAGTCCCTGGGAACTCTGGGGGTTCTGGTTGGTTGATGTTGTTGTTCTTCTTTAGAGTTGCAAACCCCTTTGGCTCCTTCAGTCCTGTCTCTAACTCCTTCATTGGGGACCCCATTCTCAGTACAATGGTTGGTTGCAAGCGTCCACCTCTGTATTTGTTATGCTCTGGCAGACATCTCAAAAGACAGATATGTCAGGCTCTTATCACCAAGCACCTCTTTGCATCAGCAATGCGACTTGGTTTAGTGGCTGCATATGGAATGGATACCCAGGTGGGGCAATCTCTGAATGTCCTTTCCTTCATACTCTGCTCCACTCTTTCTCTCTGTATTTCCATTAGACAAAAGCAATTCTGGGTTAAATTTTTGAGAGGGTGGATGGCCCCATCCCCCAACTGGGAGCCTTGCTTAATCTCTAGATATGGTCTCTACAGGTTCTCCCTCATCTTTGTTGGACATTTCAGCTTTCCTGGCATCTGGGACTTGCAGGTGGCTACCCCCAGTACCCCATTCCCCATTACTCCACACTTCTGTTCAAATTCCTAAACCTATGTATATCATCCCTGTCTCCTATCATACCTAATCCTGTCCCTTTTTTTCCCTTCCCCTTCTTTCTTCCTCCCAAGTCTCTATTACCATCTGAGTCCTGTGAGTATTTTGTTCCCTTTCTAAGACAGACTGAAGCATCCACATTTTGGTCTTCCTTTTTCTTGACCTTCATATGGTCTATGAATTTTATCCTTGGTATTCCTAACTTTTGGGCTAATACCCACTTATCAGTGAGTGCATACTATGCATGTCCTTTTGTGAGTGGGTTACCTCATTCAGGATGATATTTTCTAGTTCCCCCCATTTGACTAAGAATTTCATGAAGTCATTATTTTAATAGCTGAGTGATTCTCTATTGTATAAATGTACTACATATTCTGTATATATTCCTCTCTTAAAGGACATCTGAGTTCTTTCCAGCTTCTGGCTATTCTAAATAAAGCTGCTGTGAATGTAGTAAATCATGTGTCCTTCTTATATGTAGGAGCATCTTTTTGGGTATATGCCCAGGAGTGATATATATAGGTCCTTAGGTAGTACTATGTCAAATTATCTGAAGAACCGCCAGACTAATTTACAGAGTGGTTGTACCATCTTGCAATTCCACCAAAAATGGAGGAGTGTTCCTCTTTCTCCACATCCTCTCCAGCATCTGCTGTCACCTGAGTTTTTGCTCTTAGCCATTTTGACTGGTGTGAAGTGGAATCTCAGTGTTGTTTTGATTTGCATTTTTCTGATGACTAAGGATATTAAACATTATTTTAGGTGCTTCTCAGTTGTTCCATATTCCTCAGTTGAGAATTCTTTTTTTAGCTCTGTACCCCATTTTTAATATGGTTATTTTGTTCTCTGGAATCTAACTTCTTGAGTTCTTTGTATATATTGAATATTAGCCTATTGGATGTAAGATTGGTAAAGATCTTTTCCTAATCTGTTGGTTGCTGTATTGCCCTATTAACAGTGTCCTTAGCCCTACAGAAACTTTGCAATTTCATAAGGTCCCATTTGTCAATTCTTGATCTTAGGGCATAACTATTGATGTTCTGTTCAGGAAAACTTCTCCTGTGTCTACATATTCTAAGCTCTTCTCCACTTTCTCTTCTATTACTTTTTGTGTATCTAGTTTTATGTGGAGATCCTTGATCCACTTGGACTTGAGCTTTGTACAAGGAGATAAGAACGGATTAATTTGAATTTTTTTCATGCCAATTGGCCAGCAGCATTTGTTGGAAATCCTATCTTGTTTCCCCTGGGTGATTTAGCTCCTTTGACAAAAATCAAGTGACCATAGGTGGGTGGGTTCATTTCTGGGTCTTCAATTATATTCCATTGATGTACCTGCTTGTCTCTGTACCAATACCATGCAGTTTTTTATCATGATTGCTCTGCAATACACCTTGAGGTCAGGGATGGTGATTCTCCCAGAAGTTGTTTTATTGTTAAGAATAGTTTTCACTATCCTGGGTTTTTGAAAAAAATCAACAAAAGAGATAAACTCTTAGGCAGACTAACCAGAAGTCACAGAGACAATATCCAAGTTAACAATATCAGAAATGAAAAGGGAGACATAACAATAGAAACTGAGAGAATTTTAAAAAAAAACATCAGATCTTACTACAAAAGCCTATACTCAAGAAAACTGGAAAATCTAGATTAAATAAACATTTTTCTAGACAGATACTAGGTACCAAAGTTTAATCAGAATCAGATAAACCAGTTAAATAATCTCATAACTCCTAAAGAAATAAAAGCATCTTTAGAAGTTTACTAATTGAAAAAAAAGCCCAGGACCAGCTGTGTTTAGTGCTGAATTCTATCAGACCTACAAAGACGACCTGATACTAATACTCTTCAAACTATTTCACAAAATAGAAACAGAAGAAACACTACTCAATTCCTTTTATGAGGCCACAATTACACTTATAGCTAAACCACACAAAGACCCAAAAAAAGAGAACTTCAGACCAATTTTCCTTATGAATGTTGATGCAAAAATACTCAATAAAATTCTCACAAATGAAATCTAAGAACACATCAAAACACTCTTGATCAAGTAGGCTTCATTCTAGGTATGGTTCAATATATGGAAATCCATCAATGTAATCTACTATATAAACACACTCAATGAAAATAACCACATGATTATCTCATTAGATGCTGAGAAAGCATTTGACAAAATACAACAACTCTTCATAAAAGTCTGAACAGATCAGGAATTCAAGGCCCATACATAAAAAATAGTAAAAGCAATATACAGCAAACCAGTAGCTAAAATCAAACTAAATGTTGAGAAACTTGAAGCAATCACACTAAAATCAGGGACTAGACAAGGATGCCCACTCTCTCCCTTCCTATTCAACATAGTACTCGAGATTCAAGCCCAAGCAATTAGACAATAAAAGGAAGTCAAAGGGATATAAATCTAAAAGGAAGAAGTCAAAATACCACTCTTTGCAGATGATATGATAGTATACTTAGGTGACCCCAAAAATTCCACCAGAGAACTCCTATAGCTGATAAACAACTTCAGCAAAGTGGCTGGATATAAAATTACCTCAAACAAATCAGTAGCCTTCCTATACTCGGAGGATAAACAAGCAGAGAAAGAAATTGGAAAATTACACCCTTAACAATATTTACAAATAATATAAAATACATTGCAATGACTCTAACCCAGCAAGTAAAAAAATCTGTATGACAAGAACTTCAAGTCTCTGAAGAAACATATGGAAGAAAATCTCAGAAGATGGAAAAATCTCCCATGATCATGGATTGGCAGAATTACTGTAGTAAAAATGGCCATCTTGCCAAAAGCAATCTATAGATTCAATGCAATCCCCATCAAAATTCCAACTCAATTCTCCATAGATTAGAAAGAGCAATTTGCAAATTCATCATATTCTTGAGGACTTTACAATGTGTCAGAACCTTACATAGCAGATCCTGAAGGAGTGTTCTCCCCCAAGACCTGGTTTCCTATCTGATTCCCTACCTCCGGAGCTGGAGACACAAGTCTCTGGGTTTCACTGTTTTGCATCTCATTCTAACCCAAGATTACATATGTAAGGATACAGTGTCTCTTCTTTGATATTCTTAACCCTGACAGCTTCAGACCCTACTACCTCACTTCCACACTTCTGTGTAAGGTAGTCCCTCTTCAGTTTGCCTTTCTTTTCTTCTCTCAATCACATTTTCTACCTCCCAACTAACTTTCTCAATAGTTTTAATTCAGCCAAAGCAGCACAAGCAAAAGCAGCATTGAGTTCAGGGAACAAGAAGCAGGTGCTGGCATCTCTCAGTAACTATGAAACACTTCTCTAAAGACAACAAGGAGGCAGTGGTTACAGCTGGGATTCCTGAAGGTCTTCAAGCAGAAAGCAGTATAAGGAGTGGGCTTTGAAAAGCATCTGGGATTTTGATTGATGAAAAAACATGACTACCACAGCAGAGGAATGTTACCCAGCCTTTGGAACACCAAGCCATTTGGCTTGACTGAGAAGTAAGTGATAACATATAATGGAATTAAAATGTCATATTTAAAAGTTCAGTCCTGGAGCCAGAGAGGTAGCTCAATGGTTAAGAGCCCTTGCTGCTTTTGATAAAATTCAGAATTTAGTTCGTATCATCCATATGTGACAGCCCCTAATTTACTCTAACTTCAGCTCTGACACCTTCTTCTTGCCTCCTCAGGCACCTGCACATATGTACGATTAAATATTTTTTTTAAAAAATCATTAAAAAATAATTTAGATCCTTATACGTTATCCAGTTGTCTGAGTAACTATTAATGTGACTGGAATGTCCTAGTTACTCTTGGGTCCTAACTAAGGACACTGTATCCTTACATATGTAATCTGGGGTTAGAATGAGATGCAAAACAGTGAAACCCAGAGACTTGTGTCTCCAGCTCTGGTGGCTCATACCCCAGTGGAGTTACAGAACAATGTAAAGGGTTCAGAGTTGACACAGCAGGCCAGCTTCCCAGCTTCCCTGGGTTCAGAGTTGGCACAGCAGGCCAGCTTCCCAGCTTCCCAGCTTCCCTAGGTTCAGAGTTGACACAGCAGGCCGGCTTCCCAGCTTCCCAGCTTCCCCGAAGCAGGTCTACAGTTTGTGGTTTGCCAGTTTGATTGGAATCAGTGTGACTAACTACAAGAACTGTCCAAATTAAAGCACAACAGCAAACAGTCCATTTTTGCCTGGCTCAGCACACTATAAATCGAACCGGTGGCAAGCGGGTGCTATAATGTTCAAGAGAGCCTATCATTAGGGATCCTCAGAAAATGCACATTCCGTTGCACAGGAGCACAAAGGGCTCTGTGCCCACAAGCCACACAGACCCTATTTTCAAAGTTCAGACTGCAGAGATTTGTGTAGTGTGTGAATCGGAGTACTGTGGTCATTAGGGCAAGAAGTTCTGGGGAAGAATTAGGCTTGCCCTTTTGTGTAGTGAGTTATTGGTGCTGAACTTGGCCAGTGGCATTGTCCTATGCATTCCTTCAGCTGGTCCTTTTTATTGTCTGTATCGCAAACCTCCCTGGCTATCAGTGTATATTGATGTGGCTACCTGCCTTATAATGCCATGGTGAGCTATCTGCAATCTACCTTTGCTTATCGCTGCATATTGACTAAGAAGAAGCTGAGTCTCTCTTCCCACCACTTATCCATCATCCTCCAAGTACCAACAGAACTCTTTTGAAAAGGAAGAGGCTGCCAAGGCATATGCCAAAATTATATTGTATTTCATCTTACTTTGGATATAACGAGATCGTTTAGCCTGAAATGTAATTTAAAAGTGCAATGTGCCTTTTTCCTCTTTTCCTCTTTTGGTAATAGCTTCAGAGACTGCATGCAGCTTGCTGACTGACACATTAGTAACAGGTACAGAATGAAACCTTTTCCTTCCAGAAAACGAGTGTCTGCCAAGAAGGCTGGACAGAAGTCAGGACATGGAAATGTGCTGACAGCTCAGATCCTAACAGGTAGGGATCTATCAGCCTCGCTGTGACAAAAAGCTGCCTTCACAGTGGAAGACTGAAGCCAAGTTCACATGCAGATTAAGCTAAAAGAAAAAAAGAAAAAAAAGAAAGAAAAGACACCCAAGCCGCTGCAGCTCAAAGGCATTCCCTTCTCTTTCCTGCTTCCCCACTAAAGAATGATGTGCTTAACTTCCTTGGCTGAGAAACAGCAGCTGATTCCAATCAAATAACACCTAAGATATTAACAGCTCCAGGTGTGTTTGACAGTTCTCAAGGGGTGTAATGTGAAAAATCAATGGTGTTGGGCAAAGCTGGAAACATAATGGCCCAGGGGGGAAAAAATTCCACATTCAAGATGAAGTCACACCTCATAAGGCAGCTAATAGTTTTAGAGTCACATATTTAAGAAGAAAGTGGTAATTATATGATAAAATATTAGCCTAGCTCCAGAAAAAAAAAAAAAAAAACAGATCTAGGGAGACAAATCTACATATGTTAAGAAATGTGCCCAGATTGAATTTTGGTTTGCTCTTCAGTTACCTAAAGTTCTTAAGTTTGGAATGTGTTCATCAGGCAAGGTGGGTGGGGCACAGGAGAGCCACATCCTGGCTTCTACAGGAACTATCAGCCAATCACCTCATCTGTCCCTTCCTTGGGCTTTTTTTCCCACCAAGAGTGGGAGCTATGATTGATGCATAGCTTATGTTACGTTTACAGAATGATGTGGTTTTTAAAGTTCATTTTTAATGTATACGTTTAAAAGACACTGAGATTTCAAACACAGCTTTGCTGTTTGTCAAGTGTGACCCGCCTGGGAGCTCACATGACGGAGGAATTCAGGAGGCACATTCCAAGCCGGCCTGTTGAGTTGATAGAGAGCAAGAAGCGAGTGTCTCGGACTCAGCTGGTCTGGGGACAATGTGAGGTTGAGTCATTTTAACAAGCTCCCGTGGGACTCTACTACTGCTCTCTGAGGCCCATGCTTTGGGTCACAGGGCTCAGAATGCCTGTGCATTAGAGCTGTCTCGTACAACAGCCTTCTGAAACTAGGTGCAGGGGTAGTCTACAGGCTGGCTCCATAGATCTGGACTGAGACTAGCAATTTGTGTTTCTAATTAACTTCCCAGTGATGCTGCTGTTGCTGGCCCAGGGTCCACATTTGAGAATCAGCCGTCTATGGACTATAGGAGAGAGGATGGGGCATTGAGACACAGAGACAGAGATGCTTTCAGTATACATGCGGCCATAGGTTTGATTCCTCAGAACCATATGCCCACAAATTCCTAAAATGTAGGAGACCATGCACCCAAGATTGTTTTATAAGGCAGGACTCTGGCTGAATTTGGGGTCATGGTCTCTAATTTTCAAGTCTAATCTTTGTAAAAGTCACTTTCTGTTGTATCCCTACCTCCCTCCTTGGCTGTATTTTCAAAAGCAGCAGATCTCCTGAGCTCTGGCCTTGCCTACTTGCAAGTAAGAGGGAAAAACACTATGACTTCTGATTGGGAAAGAGACTCCGAAGCATGGGCAAGGTACTAGTCAAAAGAGTGGGCATTGTAAAGAGAGGTAAGCCAGTTAATGTAGCTGTCTTCACAGATCAACATGGTGGCGGGCCCACAGACAGACAAGAGTGTTAGCTTGTTAGTTACATCCTCTTGTCTTCCTAAAAGGCTTGAAAATGCTTTCCAATGCATTCCAGACTGGACCTCCAGGCAGCAAATGTTTGATTGTCAGGCTTCTGTTCTGCAGGATATGTGCTACTGAGAGTCACCATCCCAATCCTCTGTTATCTGTGGGGTTACAGTCCTGCCCAAGGTCAGTGTCTCTCTACTGGTCATAGGTTGTTCAAGGCCCAGCTAGAAGGACCTCAGCTCTTCAATACAAACTTCCCCTGATTTATTTATCTATTTATTTTTAAATATTTGTTTACTTTTATTTTGTGTGTATGAGTGATGGTTCAAATGTGTATTTGTGTGTGACATGCATGCCTGATACCCACAGAGACCAGAAAAGTGAGCCAGAGCCCCATGGAACTAGAGTTATAGGTGGCTGTGAGCCAATGTGGGGGTGCTTGAAACTGAACCCAGGTCCTTTCAAAGATTAGCAGGTGCTCTTAACCACTGAGCTATCTCTGCAGCCCCTCCACTGTGACTGAATAGGTCTCTAACACCTGGGGGAGAGCCACAAGAGCTGTGGTAGAGTGTGCACAGCTGGCCCTTTCCCCAAAGAAAGGAAATTAAGACAAGATAAACTCCTCCTTATCACCATCATCATCATCACGATTATCATCATCATCATCATCATCATATCTTTTTCCTTTCAAAAATTCACTATACTGGATCCATCTTAAGAAAATGAAGAAGGGTGATATTCATGTGACTATTCAAAGGCAGGTTCTCAGCAACCAAATGCTAAGCATCACATGGTCTTTAAAAATTAGACCCGTGGGGAGCTGGAAAGCAGCCTAGCGGTTAAGAGCACTAAATGATTTTGCAGAAGCTCCGGCTTTACGTTCCTAAAACCCACATCTGGTAGCTCATAGCTGTTGGTAACACTCCTTACAGGGGACCAGACACCTCTGACCTCCTTGAGCACCAACGTGCATGTGGTGCACATAAACAAGCATGCACACATATGCACACATAATAAATACTTCTTTTATAAGTTATTCCCATGGAGGCTAAACTATCATTATAGTATTATGACAGAAAGAATTTTCTGAGCTAAGTTTGAAAACATGATATAAAAATCCCCCTTAAGGCTTGATTGCAGCTGTATTTTTAAAACCCTGTGCCCAGGCACACCTGAAAGAAGGCATTGCAAAAGGCACACATTACTCATGTTTACACTGCCAGTCTCCTTCAAATTTCACTTTCTTTCCTTCCAAAAATGTTTGTTTAATAAGTATGCATTAAATCTATAATGAAAAATGAACACTTTTTAAAATCACGGTTTTGTAAATTATGTTATTTTAATGCTAACCATGCTGAGAGTGAAAGGAAGATAAGAAATCATTACTCTATAATTACAGTGATGCACAGGCATCCACGTTTTCAAAATAGAAGCAAATGCATTCGAAGCAATTGGATTGCTTTTATGGGGGCTTGGGAGAATTAGAGGGGAGTTGAGGAATTTATTTGCTATGGTTTGAGAATGAAGCAAAGACACAAATTGGGGACAATGATGTTTGTGGGAGTATACTTGAAGTTCAAATGCAAACTTCATACCTTCACAAAGCAGCACCTGACTTGGAGGATTAGCCTTTAACTAAGATTGACCATTCTTGGGTTAAAGCATTCTCCAGCCTGACCTCTGTAGGCATCCTCTCCTGCAGTTAGAGCTTCCACCGAAGGTTAAGAGAGATGAGGCTAACAGCTTTTCTCACTTGGGAGTAAGTGGGTCAAGGAGTAGGCATCCTTAAATGGGGTCTCCACTAGTGGAGCTGAGCTGATAGCCCATTGCTCAATGGTTAGAGGCTGGTCTTTCAGCGAACCGGAGATCTTCAGTGCTTAGCACCCAGGTCTGGTGACTCATAACAACTTGTAATTCCAGCTCCAGGAAATCCAACATCCCCTTCTTATGAGGAGGCACACATTAGCACCACATGTATACATAACTACAAGTAAATGCTTTTTCTTTAGAGTAGGACCCAGTCTCAGAGTAGGCACAAGGACTGCAAACCTAAATCCTGTCCCTTGGCAGCGTTGCTTCTATTGCTCTCATTGAACATGGCTTTGTGTTCTGATGCTGTCAACATGCCAGCCATGAGTGTGATCACCTACCTGTGGCTCAGGAGATAGTGTAAAAGCACAGTCATGCCAAAGTAATACCATTGGTTCAAGGTCAAGATCTTTACTCAATGACAGAACATTGCTTAAAAACAAGTTGTCTATTGTTCTTGTTTACCTTGAGTCCCAAAGTCCTAGAATTCTGCCAGTACCTTTCAGTGTGATGATAAGTGTTAGTCAGCAACTCCCCAGCTAGGAGGCACACCTTTGGAAATGTCCACAATAAAGGAGGGCCACATTTGTGTATTCTGTGTCAAGTGCTGAAATGTTTCACTGAACTCGAGAAGTTTATGTGATGAATATAATTTAACCTTTAATGAAAGGGCTGAGAGACAGGGGAAGGGGCAGGGGCAGAAGGATCTCTGTGGGTTCCAGGCTCCCTGGCCTATATAGCAAGTTCCAGGACAGCCAGGGACACACACACACACACTGTTTTAAAAATGAAAAGGGGGCAAAAGGGGAGAGAATATGTCTGTGAGTCTCTTAAGGGGTATAGCATTGCAACATACAGTTCAGAAGCAGGGTTAAGATGCCTCATAAGAAACTTTATAGACCATGCTGTCTTGATAGCCTCCTCCACCTGCAAGCACTGGGGAGGAAAAGGAAAGCCCCAATAGTTAGGGGTTGTGACGCCCTCCCTTTAAATGCAATAGGCTTGAAAAGATCCAGCCCATTCCTGTGATTTCTTGGGCTGATTTATTTGCTGTTCTTTCCCTCAGCCTTTTCCTTGCAATCTGCTAATTTTGCCTTGACTCTTTTCTTCTTGTAGTATCTGGCATCTTGGGCACTATCTTTCATTCCAAAATGTCCTTGCTCTGTTGTGGCCAAGGGTGAAGTGGGGTGAAGCCCAGACAAAGGGAGGTGGCAAATTTAAGAACCTTAGGCTGGCTTGCTCTTGGCTTAGAATCCTAAGGCTGGTGGCAATAACTCCATTTGCAAGCTACATGTACTTGTTCATCAGGCAATGTATAAAGTAGACATATGAAACACATGTGTAAGACCCTTGGTGGCTCAGCACTTGAAGAGATGATATGTGTCAATGAGCAGGGCTCAGCTAATTTGTTCTTCTTTCCTTCCACAAATAACTATTTGATTTCTGAGGTTCATAAAACAAAGGCCAAATTAACAGTTCGTTTGCAGAAGTTATTTACATTCCACAGTAGAGAGCAGTGCTCTATGAGGAGATTTATAGGTTTGGAATCATGTAAGAGGAACACGTGTAAGACCTCTTCTTCAAGAGACCATGCAAGGAAAAAAATCATGGGAGTCATTCTCCTGTGAGAAGCTGTGCTATCATGAAGGACTTCTACTTAGATGAAGTGGCCACTAGGATTATATACATATAAAGAGCCAAGATATGTAATAAAATGACTTCAGGATGCAGCCCCTCTGTTCAGTTAGGAAAATTCTAAAAGGCTTCATGGAACTGAGAAGAAGGGGCTTCCCTGAGGAAGAGAAGAAGGAAGGATTGTAGGAGCCAGAGGAGATGAGGACACTAGGAGAACATGGCCCACAGAATCAACTAAACAGGGCTCATAGGGGTTCACAGAGACTGAACTGACAGTCACAGAGCCTGCATTCAAGGTCCTCTGCATACATGCTGAAGTTGTTTAGCTCAGGGGTTTTGTGGCTCTCCAAATGATGGGAGTAGGGGTGTCTCTGACTCTTGCCTGCTCTTTGGACCCTTTTCCTTCTACTGGGTTTTCTCATCCCAGAGGCTGTTCTTAGTCTTATGGCATCTTGTTATGCTGTGTTCAGTTGATATTCCTGGGAGGCCTGCTCTTCTCTAAAGAGAAACAGAGGAGCAGTGAAGCTGGGGGGGGGGGGGGGTTTACAGGAGACACTAGGAGGAGTAGAGGGAGGGGAGGCTGTTGTTGGGTACTGTGTATGAGAGAAGTACCTAACCAAAGCACACCAAGAGCACTGTGGTAGAACAGGATAAACAAGAGCAACACATTCCCACCCTTGCAACTCTACAGCCCAAAAAAACCTGGGAAGTAAAGGGTTATTACTTGGCAGGAGCTAGTGAACATAGCTTATTTTTATGAATTGGACTCAGGGAACTTATACAGACTCACGAAGGTAAGTGTTGGAATGTTAGTATGCTAAGTTTAAAGTTACATTCTCACTGAGCACGCTCAGCGTAAAAACATGGTTCAAGAAGAAAAGATATTTCTAGGCATGCTTAGCTCAAAGCAATAGGGTATATGTTCCAAAATTAAAACAGCAGCCAGGAACACTTGTGGACAAATGTTCAGGAATTCTTCTGAGCTTTGTTAGCTGCACACCTGGCATTTTCTCCTATCACATTCTGGACAACTGATATTACATTAGATAAAATGGACGTGTGCCAGGTAGTCTCAAAAGATACGATTACAATCTAGGAGAAACCATGTGACTAGCAGACATGCAGCAGACAGGCTTAAGATGGTTCATCAGGGCAGGCTGTATGCCTGTCATATTGTATGTTGGGGATTAGCAGCTCCTGCTTCAATTCTAGTCCTTCCTCACACCCCCCTCCCATAGGACAATAGAGATGTATCTGAAGTGAGATTCCCATGAACTAGAAATTCCCATGTATTATTTTTCCCAGTTGCTACTGTGTTTCTGGGTTTTTTTTTTTTTAATTGCTCTGATATCCTTTCTATCCCGTGGCCACCAGCCATCCTATGCAGACACTTAGCTAATGCTCAGAAGTTTCCTTTTCTTCCTTACCCTGAAGCATCCTCAATTGATGGCCATTATATCTGCTCCTTTATTGAGCCTTTTCATATCTGTAGTGCATTACCAAGACGAAGGCCTACCTACCAAGGTGGTGATTGACAACTAAAATAAAAAGGTATATTTTCAACTGAATGCCTGTTAAATACACATGATAAACCTTGAATATAATAACACACTGCTATTATAGAACCGTCATTCCACAGGGGGATACTGGGAAGAAACACATGTTCACAATCAAATCTTTAACATAAGTGGTAAGGAAACACTCCTTTTAAAAGTTTAGCCAATGGAATCTAATAGCAAGTGGAGGACTGAAGAGATTCTGTGTTAGAATCACTGGCATGTTTAAATTGTACTCACAGAAAAGTCAAAGAGAACCTGGGAAGATGGCTTCATCGTAGCAAATTGAGGACCTGAGTTAAACCACTAGCACCCACATATAAAAAGGTGTGGTCATGTATACTCTAGTCCCAGAACCAAGGAGGAAGAGACAGACAGATACCTGGTACTTACTGTCCAGTCAGTCTAACCTAATCAGGAAATTCCATATGTATAAGGTAGCCTGCTTTAGAAAACATAATGGATAATTCCCAAAGTTGACTCTTTAGTTGACTCAAGGTTGACTTTAGTCTTTTACATGCATGCACAGGTGCACTACACACACACACACACACACACACACACACACACACACACTCACTCACACGAAGTTCTCCTATCAGTCCTGGAAACCTACTCTATCTTTTTCATTGTCACATGGATGCAGCCTTACACGCCTGCAGTACCTATGATGTCGTGTGAACACTGGGCATTTCATCCGAGCTTTTAAATTAAAACAAATGACGGACGCTAATCCAAGCAGAGTAATTAAGACTAAATGAAACTTTGAGAAAGTATCAACCAATGAACAGATAATGAAAATGCAGTACATAAATATAATGGAGTTTTACCCAGCTGTAAGAAATGAAATTATGAAATGTGCAGGAAAATGGATGAATGTGAGAATTGTTATATTAAGAGAGATAACGTGCACTCAGATAGACAGGTATTATATAGTCTCTTTCCTATGTGGATCCTAGCTTTTAGTGTTTATATATGTATATATATATATATATATATATGTGGGTGAATATAGATACAGGTCATGGCCTCTATCCTAGTTCCCAATCAAGGTAAGTCACTGGCCGAGAGAAACATGGGAATATTAAGAAAGTATATGATGAGGCACTGGGATGTAATATTATTAATTATTTTTTTTAATTTCTTCTTTTTCTATTTTTGAACTCCAGATTTTATTCCCCTCCTGTTCACTCTCTGACTGTTCCACATTCCATACCTCTTCCCTGCCCCTCCCTGTCTTCACGAGGATGTCCCTACCCCATCCACTCCACCCATCTGCCGGAAACTCCCTGGAGCTTCCAGTCTCTTGAGGATTAGGTTCTTCTTCTCTGAATGATCCCAGAGTAGTCCTCTGCTGTATATGTGTTGGGGGACTCATATCAGCTGGTGTATGCTGCCTGGTTGGTGATCCAATGTCTTAGAGATCTCAGGGGTCCAGATTAATTGAGACTACTATTCTGTCTGCAGGGTTGCCCTCCTCAGCTTCCTCCAGCTTTTCCCTAATTCAACCACAGGAGTCAGCAGCTTCTGTTGATTGGTTGGGTGTAAATATCTACACCTGACTCTTTCAACTGCTTGTTGGGTCTTTTAGAGGGCAGTCATGATAGGTTCCTTTATGTGAGTACTCCTTAGCCTCAGTAATGGTGTCAGGCCTTGGGACCTCCCCTTGAGCTGGATCCCCTTTGGGCCTGTCCATGGACCTTCTTTTCCTCAGGCTCTTCTCCACTTCCATCCCTGAAGTTCTTTTAGACAGGAACAATTACGGGTCAGAGTGTTGACTATGGGATAGCAACCCAACCCCTTACTTGATGGCCTGTCTTTCTATTGTAAGTGGGCTCTACAAGTTCCCTCTCCCCACTGTAGGGCATTTCATCTAGGGTCCCCCCTTTGAGTTCTGAGGGACTCTTCCTCACAGGTCTCTGGTGCATACTGGAGAGTCCTCCCAACTTCCTACCTCCTAAAGTTGCCTGTTTCTGTTCCTTCTGCTGGACCTCAGGGCTTCAGTCCTTTTCTCCCACCCAATACCAGATTATGTGTCCCTGTCCCCAACCCCTGTCCTTTTTCCCTTTTAGGTCTCTCCCAGTTCCCTTGATCCTTCCCCACTTGTGACCACATTCTTCTCCCTCCCATCCTCACTTGAACCCTTCAGCTCATTGGCCTTTTTGAGTTCTGTAGACTGTATCTTGGGTATCTTGGGTATTCTGTCCCTTTTTTTTTCCTTTTTTCTTTTTTGCTGATATCCACATATTAGTGAGTATATACCATGCATATCCTTTTGGGTCTGAGTTACTTCACTCAGAATGATATTTTCTAGTTCCATTCATTTGCCTGTAAAACTCAGGATGTCCTCGTTTTTAATGGCTGAGTAATATTCCATTATGTAAATAAACCATATTTTCTGTATCTATTAACTAAGTGCCCTACACATGGGTCTGGGGAAAGCATTTTATATACAAACCATAACACCATTCACAGAGTGACCTGCACCAATCTATACAGGGTGACTATATATCAAGGCAGAAGTTGCACCCAGACCTTCAAAGTTATATGACTCTGCCTCAGAACTGACGTCATTTTCAGGCCACATGTTGACTGTGGAATTATGTAGAGAACAAATGATGGATGGAGTTTGGGCCCAATACATCACTTGTATATTGGGTCTAATGGGATCCATGATGGTTTATCATCTAGTCCTGGCATATAAAAAGCAAGCATCTATATGCATATGTGATAAAGATAGGAAAGGTGGTCATTAACACATGCCTCATATAACCAGCTGATTTGACCTAAATAGGCCTATATGGGTTTTAGGAATAACTTTTCATTTTCACAGTTTAATCAGGTATGGCACCTCTGGTAGATTTTATTCCAGATGTATCAACTTACAAAAGTAAAGGAAACTCAATATATTCACTGCTTGTAGGTATGCAGCTACCAACCTAGAAAGAACTATTTTTCCATTCTATACTAGTGAAGATCACCAGAAGGACTTTGCCTCAAGACCATTGTAATATTCCTGCTTCTTTGTTATAATATAATTTCAAAGGACCTTCACTATATTGGCATCCTATAGAACACCATGCTAAACCATTACCCCAGTGACAATGTGTCAGCTATACCTGGAGAGGAAATATGCTCACCATGTGCTGGGTAGTATCTGACTCATCAGATCAGAGTTGGGCACAACATCCAGTGTTAAGTACAGATGATCTCAGTGAGACTGGCTTGAGCAGGTCCAGAAGGTAAGCATATGGTATGAACATATTGCTCACTCCCCATAAGGCACCTCTACCTGACTCCATACCTGTACATTCCCCTGTTCCCTCTGATGACCTCATGCATGTGTTCCTGATGATCAATTAGCTGAGAAGGCAAGAAGTGACCACAGAGCACAGATGAGGCTTTAGCAGCTGTAGCTTCACTTGAGGGAGGTAGGGTAGCCTTGAAGAAAAAGAATGAAAGAAAATCCCCATCTGGGCACACTTTGGGTAGCATATCCAACTGCCCACTTCATGTGGAATCGATGACCAGAAAAAAATGTTGGACATGAATTCATTAGGTTGGTATTGATTAGCTCTATAGCATCTGCTATTGCAAGACTCAACCGTATTGTGCCCAGTGTGATGGAACTCAGTCTCTTTGTCCAGTCAGTCCAATATTTACTTAATAGGCTCATATCCAGAGGGGCCATAAAGGCATGACTGGAGTCAGAAAGAATTGATTCCCCAAAGAGAAGTTCATTCACTCCTGATGCCATTGCTACCTAATATAGCTCTGATGTCTGGGTATGCCAAGGGCCATTCTCAGCAAGTTGATTCTATTGCCCCTTCACTTATGGAAAGAGCAATAACTTGATTTTACTAAGACAAACATATATTCTGCTGATGAATTTTTCTCTTGTCTACAGTGCTTCTGCCAGTAGTATGAGTTTTTCCTCATCTAATGCCATATTATCCCAAACAGCTTCATTTCCAACAGGAAGTATATGAACATCTCCTCTCAAAGGATTAATACAGTGGTAACAGTCTATCTACATACACAATGCAAAGACAACATGCAGAAGAGTTGTTCCTATAAAAATGGAGTAAATTCTTTCAATCTAATCAGTCTATGTGGAGTTATTCCAACTACCAAAAGTCTTGAGTCTGTGTATTAAAGAATGGAAGTGGTAACTAACTCCCTCCCTGTTTTTTCAAACAAATCGTCAAAGAAACTTCACTTTCTATGCTGTGTCTTTGGGTTTTGATAATGTGGGAATTCCTGGGACTCAAGGTAAAATAACTTCCATCAGGAATTACAATAATATTTCAGTGGTATGTAGTCTGACATGCGACATACCTATTAAAATATTTTATTCATTACTTGATAATTTCATAAATTATATTTTGGTTATATTTATTCCCATCTCCCAACTTGTTTCCATTTCATATCTATTCAACTTTGTGTCTCCTTTTAAAAAAAAAAAACAGACTCCTATTAAGGCTGCCTATATGCCTTTATATATGTCACCATCTACTGGAATGTGCAGGTTACCTGAGGCTATAACCTTTAAAAAAATTAACTCTTCTTTCTCCAACACCTATCAGTTGCCCACAGCTCTTCAGCTAGGGATGGGTCTTTGTACCTACTCCCCATCCCAACTCTATGATAGAATTTTGCCTGTGTTGATCTTGGAAGAGTCTTATGCCCAGTGTCACAACTACTATAAGTTCATATTTGCAGCTTCTCTATTGTGTAGAGAAAATACTGTTTCCTTTTAGTCATCCACCAGCTCTGGCTCATATATTCTCTTTGTCATTTCTTCTGAAATGATCACTAAGCCTTAAGAGGAGGGGGATTATCTAGATGTTCCATTTAGAGCTGAGTACTCTACAAACCACTTATCATTTGCACCTTGGCCAGTTGTGAGTTTATGCATTAATCACCATCTATTGAGAAGAAGGAGAAAGAGAAGGAAGAGGAAGGGGAGGAGAAGGAGGAATAAGAAGAAGAAAAAGGAGGAAGGAAGAAGAAAAAGAAGAAGAAGAGGAAGAAAGGGGTGAAAAGGAGGAGGAGGAGGAGGAGGAGAAGCAGTTCTGATTAAAGTTGAAAGACACACTAGGGAAAATTGGAATTTCTATAATAATATGTCTTGTAAGAAGAGTAATAGTAAAATTCTCTCCTAGGGCCTGTAACCTATCTAACCACAGGATCTTAATCCTGATAACTGTATCAGGTACAAGTTTCATTACGTGGAGTGGGCCTTAAATCCAAGTGAAAAGTGGTTGCTTACTTCCATGCTATGCACACCACTAATGCATCAGTGGAATTCCTTGCCAGGTAGGCCATTATTATAGCTTTCAGGATCACAAGTGGGTAAAATTGATAGTGGATTTTCTCCTTCAATAATAGGCATAGTACCTTCTAGCAATGTTATGAAAGCTGCCAACAGAGATGAAATTCCAGGTCAATACCAGCTTGGTTTCTCTACATTCTATAACTCAAGTATAAGATGTCTTTATCAATAGGGTCTTACTGCCCAGCTTCAGACAAGAACTAAGAGCAATAGAGGTAACCCATTCTTGACATTGTTCTTTTCATTTGTTAGTTTATGCTGTCTTGCACAGGCATTGTTTCCCCATTACAGGTAATTCCACTTAAGTTCCTTTATACAGTTGTATACATTATTCTTTTAGGAAGCTTCTATAGAAGTATTTTCCACTTGACTTTTTCAGAAGGCCTTTGAAGATAGAGGTGAGGTCTCAGAGGTACCTAGCCCAGTCAGTCATTATGCCATGTTGTTTGCAAGGCCTTTGGTATCCATTCTGTGATGACTGCCTCAGCAGGAATAAAGGGAGCAGTGACTGTGTTATGACAATCAACAGAGTACTAGCTTGGTGGCTTAGGGCATCTGAGAACTCATAACTCTGCTGAACACTTTTCCCTCCTGTGCTGACTGCAGCACCTAGGTCAGCTGAGATCCCGTCCTCTCTCCATCTCCCCATAGCACTGCTGTGCATCTTCTGACTCCACTGTACATAGTCCTGACTATTCGTTTCAGTGCTTTGGTTAGTGAATGAAGAGTCCTGACCTGTGAGCTCCAAAGTCTTTCCATTGCCCTCCTGGTTCTCCTCAGTGCCAGATCTTGTCAAAGAGAGGCCAGAAGTTTTCGGAGCCATGCTGAAAAGCATCCATTCATCCCTCTATCGGGCACCATGCAGTGGCATTGCCTTGCAAGCGATTTGTTTCCAATGAACATGCAACCAACCTCAACTTTCTTGCTCTTAGGACACTTTGTAATGGACAATATTGTATTCTGGTTTTCCAATTATCCTGGGTTTTTTTTTTTTTTTGGTAAGATTTATAACTTCAAAAAATTTTTTGCTGATGCTCAAATTTTTCATTTTGAATACTAATGTCAGATATAAATGTGCATATTCACACCAGAAGTTATAGTGCTGAAAAGATGAAAAGTACATGTAACCACATGTTTTCTGTCTTTTGTAAAATCTAAATAGTTTATGTCTGGATAAAAAATTGGAATAACACTGCAATTTTTAAATGGCATTTAGAAATGTTGGGTTATTTTCCCCTTCCAATCATGAGAATGGCTACACTTAGCTCCTTGCAGATTAGAGACTTATGACAAATTTACCCAATGAAATATGAGCCTGAATTGGCTAGAGCACCACCTTTCTGTTCTCCGGACTTTCTTCCCCTTTGGCAGAAACTAGAGACTATGCACCTCAGACCCCATAGTCACAGGGGGCACAGTCAACTAGAAGCTAGAGTGACTGTGGACCACAGAAATCACAAACTTGGGCTATAAGAAGATGCCAAGACCTTGCAATGGTGTGCTAACCCAAAATAACTTGGTGTGCTTTGTTTGTATCTTGCTGTGTTTGTTTTCTTTTCCACATAATTCATAAGCAGGTTCACATATCCTTTAAGACTTTTTAAGAATAAGCCGTGAAGTGTTCTGTGTATTTTATCACCACAAGTTGAACTAATCCCCCATTGTTGACTATTTATTTGGAAGCAACTTTCAAATGATGTCTAATGCTGCCACATTAGAGTGTCTGGCATCACCTCTTCTCAGGTTGACTTGTGATACTCATCTGATTAGATAAGATTAAATGCTGCCAAAAGTGACAGAAAGTATCAGTCACAGAGGCTTAATGATTTAGTCGTTATTTGAAGGTGACATAAGTTGTTACACAGGAAAATCCCAAGAATCTTCAAAGCAACTGAAATTAATAAATTTACTCCCATAGATTGGACCACATAGACTAAGTACAGAGAATTAATTATATTGGCAAATATTGAAAAAGAAATTAAATAAAGGTAAGTTAATTTACAATAGCATCAGACAACATAAAGTACTTAGGATTTAATTTTAAAATGCATGCAAAATTTCTGGGTTGAGAATTATGGAGCATGGCTGAGAGAAATTGAATATCTTGCAAATGCTGAAAGAGTATTTTGTGGACTGAATACTCAATATTTTTAATATGACAATTCTGCCTAAATTGGGCTTTAGAGTTAACATGATTCCAATCATAATGTTAGCAAGATTTTACAAAATTTACAAGATGGTTTTAAAGTTTACATTGCTATAAAACTTATAATCTAAATAATATTCTTTTTTAGGGAAAAGTTGAAATACTTGAATTCCCAAAACTCAAGGCTTGACCATGAATCTTGAGTACAGAAGTAGTATAATATTGACATGAAGATCAACAGATTGGTCACTGTGACCAACTAACATACCCCACAGCAGCCCCGATGGTAGTCATGGTGCTAACAGAGCAACCAAAGCAATCTCATGAGGAAAGAAAATTAGCTGTGGTTGCCACAACTAAATACACACAGAGACTCCATGAAATCCTGATGAAAATAAATTCAAGACAGATCATAAATTTGGTTGTAAATTGTGAACTTTACAATTTTTCTCATTGAACCCAAAATTCATTCATAATCTATGAATAGGAAGTTTCTTACAACCATGCCACAGAAGATCATGACCATCCACAAGGAAAGTTTTATAAAATCATTGGTTTATTTAATAAAATAAAAACATTTAGTCATGAAAAAATATTATTCTGTATGCTATAAATAGAAAAACAGTTGCTAAATACATATCTGACAGATTGGATAATTTAATATAAACTAAATTAAATTGGCCAAAGAACATCATTAACTATGAGGCAAATAAAAATTGAGACCTCAGTGAGATTTCACCCCAGAGCACACTGCGGCTAAGGTTAAAAAGAAGCCAAATACCAGGGACATTGATCAGGTAGGATTTAAAATTGGATAAGAATGTAAAATAGTAAAAATGCTTTGGGGGAAAATGTCATGGTTTCTCATAAGACTTAACATCCTTGTGTGTGTGTGTGTGTGTGTGTGTGTGTGTGTGTGTGTGTGTGATGGATTTTATGTGCCAATTTGGTTGGACCATTGTACACAGACTTGGGTCAAATACCAATATAGGAGTTTTAGATGAAACTGGTTTTCAAATCTGTTGACAACTAGGGTCGAGTTCTCTAACCTGATAATCTGCAGAGGAAGGACTATGAAGAAGAGGGAACAGGTCTCCAGACTGCCTTTGAATTTGAGTTACACGTCTTAGCTGGTACTCTGAACTTGAAAACACCAGCCACAGACATTCTATTTCTCTCTGTATCAATGGACATTCTCTCTCTCTCTCTCTCTCTCTCTCTCTCTCTCTCTCTCTCTCTCTCTCTCTCTCTCTCTCTCTCTCTCTCTCTCTCTCTCTGAAAGGCCTAGCAATTCCATAAGAGACACTGGCAACAAAGATCTGTATTACTAGTTACACAATTGTGTCCCTATGAGCATATTTATAACAGGAGAGAACTGGAAACAGACCAAGTGTCCATCACAGCAGAATGGATAAACAAACTGTCATATTCTCACAAACAGAACACTGCTTACAGGCACAAAGCACAGACCACTGATGATTGTGAAAACAGGACTTAAATGTGAAGCACGTTCTAAGTGAAATAAACCTTAACAGAAAAGAGTGCTTCCAACATGGTTTCATTTACCTGAACTTCTAGAACATATGGTTAAAAGGGAAGAAGAATCAACAATAGTCCCTTCTGGGAAAGAGACAGAGGTAGGGGGGGTCCTTGATGGGGAAGAGGGAACTTTCTGGGGCAATAGCATTGTTATCAGTGATGATGAAATTGGGTTACATGGATGCAGAGGTCTTTCAGATCTACTCAAATATCACTGTAAAGCTGGAACAGTCTATTTCTGAGAACTATCTCAGAGGAAAAACTGCAAAAACTTTAACCATGTTAAGTTCTAGGAAATGGATACATGCTGATGTGTTTAGTAGAGGTGTTGCTGATGCATGTTTGATATGTACCTAAAGTATTGCAGGTTCATGGGAGATAGAAGGGTGGGTATAGAGGTATATTCAGAACAAGTATAGAGGTGTTAGTTGTAGAAACTGGATGGTTGGAGCTTCCTGTGCACTTACATCGAATTTTGTATATATGTTTAAAAGGTTTCTTAAACTCACATATTTCTTAAATGTAAATTTTTCAGTAGGAAGCCCAGGGTTTGTCTGTCATAATGACCAGACATCAAGTCTCCTGGCTTGTTCTGACTTCTTTACTATGCAATCTCATGCTCTGAAAGATCTGTTGGACTGCTGTGTATCTTTTCCACATAGGAACCAACAGTGTATTCTTACCATCCTTACAATTATCATAGACCCCATGCTTTGCATTAGTTACTTTACTTGTGGGCAACACCACATATGTGACAGACATAATTTAAAGGGAGCTTTATCCTTTATGGTATGGGAGGCATGGGGATGCGCCTGAGATGGCTGGTTGCATTGGATCCTCAGTCAGAAAACAGAGAGATAAATTCTGGTCCTTTCTCTTTTATCTTTCCCCCCTTTTTATAGCCTGGAACCCCAGCCCATGGAATTGGTATCACTCACATTTAAGGTGTATCTTCAATCCTGAATTAAATCTTTCTGGATTCTCACTGACTTGCCCAGAGGTATGTCTCTTTAAGAGATAATTCTCTCTTGGTCTTCTTGTGGGGTCCCTATTCCCTTCAGGGTCTTCGATTTCCCCTTCTCAGCTCTTCTGTAAGAGTCTCTGACCTCTGTCCAATGCTTAGCTATAGGTCTCAGCATCTGTTTCAGTCAGCTGCTGAGTGGAGCCCCTCAGAGGACAGCTATACTAGGCTCCTGTCTGCTAGCACAACACAGTATCAATAACGTCGGGGATTGGTGCTTGCCTATGGGATGAGTTTCAAGTTGGGCTGGTTATTTGTTGACCAGTCCTTCATTTTCAGCTTCATCTTTGTTCCTGTATTTCTTGTAGACAGGACAAAGTTTGGGTCGAAAGCTTTGTGTGTGGGTTGGTATCAAATAACCTGGATACTTGGGAGCTCTTAGAGACTGAGCCACAAACCAAAGAACATGCATGGGCTGGAATGAGGCCCCGACACATACATACCAGACATGCAGCTCAGTCTCTATGTGGGTCCTCCAACAACTGGGCACAGGCCATCCTTAAAAGTGTAGCCTGACTGTGGTATCCATTCCCCAACAGGGCTGGCTTGTCTGGCCTTGGTGGGAGAGGATACACCTAATCTGTCAGAGACTTGATGTGCTATGGTGGGGAGGGGAAATACCTGTCATGTAGGGGTGGGGCGCACTCTTAGAGGAGGAGGGGAGTGTTGAAGGGAAAGACTCTGTGAGGGGGAAACAGGAGAAGGCAGCATTTGGAGCATAAATAAATTAATAATATAAATAAAAAGAGAGAGAGAGCATTACCATGCAGAAGCTCATCTACTGGCTCAAGGCTGCATCCTGACACATACATCAGAAGCCAACCATACCAAAAGTGAATTTGCTGCACCTTACCATCTAAGCATCACAGCAAACAATACAGTACTTTGTGAGGCCTGTCTATTTCCTTCCTGATCACACGCACAGCCAGGAACTTGCCACCACTGCCTCACCTCCCCAAAATAGTCTTGGGCTGCACGTGGCTATCTTGGGAAAAGATCACACTTCAAAATGACAGGTACATTTTGAATGGATAGGGCCATGACACTTTCCACTTTGCAAAGTCAAAACACCATTTAAGTCAAGGATCATATGTAAACGGAACAATACGTTCTCATTCTACGTATTAAAAAAGGGGGCTATGGACCCGTGTGTGTAAGCCTTCTCAGACTGTTTGGGCTATCAACTTGACAAAGCCTAGAATCACTTTGGAAAAGAGTCTGTTTTTTTTTTAAAAAATCTCTTCCCTCCGACTCATCTCACTCTCCAACCCCCATAACTCACTACTAGGAAGAGAGTTGAGAGTGCCAATGAAGAATTTTCTCGGTCAGAGTGTTTTGTGGGTGATTGTCTTGATTGTTGGTTGAGGTAGGAACATCCACCTAGAATGTGAGTCCCACCATTTGATGGGCGAGACCCTACACTCCATCAGAGTAGAGTGAGCTGACTGGACTTAAATCAGACAACATGGGAGCATTCATTTCTCTCTGCTCTTCACTGTGGGGTGATGTATCTAGCTGCCCAAATTTATGCCCCGACTTCCCTCCTTGGTGAACAGTGACCTGGGATTGTAAGCTCAATACCCATTTTCTCCCCTTAGTTTCCTTTTGCCAGGATATTTTCTCACTGCAACAGAAAGGAACAGAGAGCATTGTCTAACCAGCTGTGCTTTAGAATGGTATCGTTCCTAATAGTTCCCTGATTTGTAACAGGTTTTTCCTCCTTCTCTCCAACAGCACGATCTCTAAGTAGAGCTTTTACACTCTACCCATACACCAGCCATCCTTGGCCTGTAGAACCCAGGAATGTAGAAGAGGCAGACATAGCTAAGAAAAAACCAGGTACCTCAAATACACAAAAGCCACATATGAAAATCTATTTATTCAAGTGCCTTTTAACGAGGCCAGCGTTATCTCTATACAGAGCAAAGCAAAACAAAACACAACAGTGATTTTTGAAAATAAATAGGTCATCTCTCCTCATCCCTGCTCCATTTCCAAGGAATTGGGTTCAGATCTCATTATCCAACGTTTTCTCTCCCCTGCCGACCTGGTGGGCTTATTTTCCCTTTCAGGGATTTGCTAACAACAAAAGTAACTGTCAAAAACATCTGTTATATAAAAGGGAGAATTTTACTTTCAATCAAAAGGCAAATTGCTGTCCCTGAGAATTGCCACTTGCCATATGTAGCTAAGATCCCAGAGAAAAAAAGACAGCATTTCTGAGACCCCTTAAGTACGCCATTTTAGTAGTGTTCCCGTTCCAATAGGAATGGTCAAGCACCAGCCCCAGAGCATATGTGTGCGTGGAAACTCACAGGTACTGTGATGGTGTGGTTCTTATGATCCAAGTAATCTTTAAAACCTCATTTTGCTTATTCATTTGTTTGTTTCTTGTATATGGAGGGGAGCACTGGGTAATAATGCTATGATGCATGTGTGGCAATCAGAGAACAGCTTATAAGAGTTAATTCTCCCCTTCTAAACTCTAGGTTCTTTGAAATGAACTTAGGTCGTGAGATTTGGCAGCAACTGCCCTTACCCACTGAACCATCTTACCAGCCTTAAGTAATTTTAAGTCTTTCTTTTATCTTACTTGTGTGTGTCATGTATTTGAATGGAGGTAGGCACATGCCAGTGTGTACACACGGAAAGCAGAGGACAGCAAAGGTTTTGACCAATCACTTCTTCCTTATTTGTGTTGTCATGTGAGTTTCTGTACTGTCAGTACTTCCATGAGTAGATGGGAGGTGGAGAGAGAATCCTTGACAACTAGTGGTCCAGCTAATCTAGTAAACATGGTAGAAAACACAAGACCCTGACACAAACAAGGTAGAAGAGACATGACAACTTCTCACTTCTATTGTAGGTTCCAGGAATTGGAACAGAGGTCTTCTGGGGTAAATACTTTACCAGCTGATTAATTCAGCTCAGTCCAAGCAGTTTCTGTATAACTAGCATGCCATGGGAAATTCTCAAAAGTGGTTTCTTGGGCTGATTTCTCTTATTCAATTTTTGCATGTGTCAAGACTGATTTCCCAACATTTTCTTGACTGTAGTCAAGGAAGTGTTAATGAATCTAGATTTAAACAACAGCAAGACAAGGTAGCTGTTGCCTGTGAGACTAATGTTGTCATAGTAGGTAAAGGCAAACAAAGAAGTTATGACTACAAATATAACACAAAGTCATAAAGGTCTGGAAATCTATTTATCTGTTGATCAGTCTGTCTGTCTGTCTGTCTATCTATCTAATTGTAACATATCTATCTAACATCTATTATCTATCTATTTACCTATATATATTTCTATCATCTATTACCTATCATCTATTAGCTATCTATCTATCTATCTATCTATCTATCTATCTATCTATCTATCTATCCAGCCATTCATCATCATCATCATCATCATCATCATCATCAGTAACACAGTGCTGTTAGTTCATTAATGGGTTGGTTTTTCACAGATTTATCTTCTGAGAGCCTTTCTAGTGGTAGTGGGAATTTTCTTGTTCCCAAAACAACTTCAGGTCAAATTCATAAATGCCCTGTGCATGTGAATGCATAATTTGTACTCTGCCATGAGGACTGCTCCAATACAACATGGGACAGGTTCTTTTCTACATCTTCCAGAGCAATTTCATCCCAGATCGTCATTTTCTGCTTTCAAAGAAAGTTCTTATAAAGCATTATAATGAAAGAAACCCAAAGGAGTTCATGCAAAGCTCTTTGAGAAGCCTCATATCCTGCAGAGTCTTGGTCTCAGATATATGTTACTTCTCACTTCATATATTACAGCAATTTAACAAAATTTGGCAGGTCACATTCATTCCCAACAGAAGATATTTCTGATTCATCTCAACCCACCCCTACCTAAGCTGACACAATTGACTATGAAGACAACTAGAAATTATCTTCACACAGAACTGTATGGGCTCTTCCTGGTTCAGTAAAAGAACTGTTAATAGTTTGTGGTAGAAGATAATACTTGAACTCGAGCAGAAGGGGAAGACTGCATTAAGAAAGTGAAGGTAGAAAAAGACACAAAAAATAATCTAAGATGCCAATGTTTCTGCTAAGAAGATATGCTTGATGAGAAACATGGATTTAATCACTGCTCTATTCTTAACCAATTCAAACTTGTGTTTGTATTACGAAGCCTGTATTTGGTTCATAACCAAGGATTAAGCAGCCCTTGGGAACATACTTCAACCATATCCAGCCCTTGATATTTGTGGATGGACATCTTTAATGCAGAGCTCTTTCCAATGAGTACTTCTCAAGCCAGAATGCCTGGTGTGTGCCTAAAATGCATGTAGTTTGTTGCTGGTAGAAAACCAGGAGATTAGAAGTCACTCAAACTGGCACACACATATTTCTTTTCCAATTTGTTTCTTTCTATGATTCCTCTGCAAAGAGAATTTCCAACCTAATTGTGGCTCTTCTTGACAAGACAGCACAAATTCTTTTCTATAACAATAAGTTTACTCTCTAATTTATAGGGACAGCATACTTATGTTATTTGTGACCCCTATGTGTGACACCCTCCTACCTGTTTCAATCTTCACTCTCTGTCCTTACAGACCATGAAAGACATTGCAGCACAAGAAGCTTTCAAGATTACTACAAGCCACAATGATCTCTTTCCTCTCCACATTCACATGGACTTGAAGGTCTGACTCATAGAAATTCCAACTTAGTTACACATTATTTTTAGATCATACTTAAACAAACTATACACTTTTGAGAGTCAACGTTGGAAACTTCTACTTTGTTGTACCCATGCCATACCCAATATAGCCTTGGACACAGGATAAACATTCAATAAAAATAGAATTGGATTACTATAGAGATGAAAAATACACATAGATATGTATATATATATATATATACACATATATATACATACATATTTATATGAATGTATATATATATGTAGATCTAAAATGATAAAAAAGAAAAGTAATAAAAGTAATAAAAAACTGAAAGGCAACAGTATTTCAGTGAGAGCCTAGTGCTTCAGAAACAGTGTAGCCACAGGATCAAGTAAGGGAGAAAGAAAGCTTAATTCCAAATTGACCTTTACAAAACACTGGAAAGATGCTGAGGCCACGCTAAAGATGACAGCAGCGGCAAGTAAGGTGCCACCATCTAAAGTGAAATGGTGACAAGAAAACAAGCAATGATTGTGAAGTGATTCTCTGGAAAGGGCATAGTGAAGGACAGGAGATAAAAACACCATACACGGGGCCACAAGAGCTTCATTCTATTCTGGCAGCCAAGTCATAAAGCATCTAAAGAGTCATTAAAAAGAGCCTCGTGCAGTCCTCACTGACCAAAAACAGTCTCCCCGTTCTAGAACTGCCCATAGTATTTTTATTGGATATGAGGTGCCAGGAACAAAACAGACTCCTTTTAAGCAGTGTGACCACTGAACAATGGTAGTAGTGTTACTCTTGTTCTACAGGTGAGATTGGAAAATCCAAGAGACTTCTCTCCCCCCTCCCTCTCCCTCTCCCCCTTCCTCTCCCTTTTCTTCTCTCCCTCCCTCCCTCTGTCCATTTGTATGTATGTATGTATGTATGTATGTATGTATGTATGTATGTATGTATTTATGTATGTATGTATGTTTCTTGTTATTGTGGTACTGGTGTGATGCTATTCCAGGAAGATATAAACAAATATCTACTTACTCCAGACAGGGAACCAACAACAGAACAACTTAGTGAGCCAGTGATGATTTGTTTTGAGAAGTTACTTATGCGAATATGGGTCAGAGGTTATTTACAGGAGGGAACATGACTCAAAAATTGCTATATCACCAAAGCTCTCTCCAGCATGGGTGACAGTTCATAAGATCTGGAAATCTGGATCACACTACATACACTAGAGGCAGCAAACAAGTAGAAGAGAGTCCTTTCTAGGTAGCTCAATTGGTTTGAGCTTCCATACAATTGAACTGGTCTCTGCTTCTGCCAGTGAGCTCAGCTAGCCTAACACCCTTCTAGACAGTTCAGCTTATCTGAGAGTGTCTCTCAGCAGACTGTCTATGTTTAGGGAAAGAAGGGTCTAATGAATCCCATCAGTTTCAGGAACTTCCTAAAATGTTTGAATTGTTTGCTTCCTGTGTCTTAATGAGAGTTCCTCCAAGATGAATAATTTTATTTCTGGTGAGAAATTGCTAGAAGGGTGTCATGTGTGCATATATGTGTATGTGTATGCAGATTTGTACACTCATATTGGGTCCCTTCCTCTATCACTCTCTGCTTTATTCCTTTGAGATATGGTCTTTCACTGGACCTAGATTTGTTGATCATGAACTAGATAGGCTGGTCAACAACTTTCTACAATTTTCCTGTCTCTACCTCTCTCCCAGAACTATATTTATAAGTAATGTAAGGCCTTTTGTGTGGGTGCTTGGGATCTGAGTGCAAGTATTAATGCTTGCACATCAAGTTCTCTCACCACTGAATAATATCCCAGTCTTTGTTTGTTTGCTTGTTTGAGGTAAGGTCACACTCCATAACTTAGGCTGCTCTGGAATTTACTGTATAGCTCAGTGTGGCTTCAAATTCATAGTGCCTCTAGCTCCTGCCTTAGGCTCCATTAGTGAATATTTATTGTTGGTTTACTTTGTGCCAGCTTCACTTAATGGGGGTCAACAAAGCAAAGAGTCCCCTCCAATTGTGCTTATGTTTCAAACCAGAAATCCAGCTAAGGCTTAGACCCTATCTGATTCCAAGCCACACTCATAGCCTCATTTTCCCTTCTACCCTGAGAGAAAAAACATGCAAATGGTTTTCTTTTTAGGTTAGTCACAAACTACATAATAACATGATTATAAAAATGTTTTGTTTCAACAATGGTTACATTTAAAAGACCGTTTAAGCCACCACACTAAATGGGAAGCATATGGAGACAATGCAAAAAAGGCAGCTCTCACATCTTATTTAAACTATAAAAGCAATGGATGAAAAATGGAGAAGGCTGGGGCACACAGAGGCACAGGACTCTCCTCTCAATGACGAACAGAAATTTGGGGGGAGGGGCATTCAAAAGTCAGGAAATTGAACTTGGAAACAAACAAAGAAAGCAGAGGCCTAATCACTGATGTGGAACTCACCATCAGGTATCTAAAGTAAAGGGAACTTCACTGTTAGTGTCAGTGGTTTTTGTTGCTAGTGAGTTTCAGAGGTCAAGATACCAAAACGTGACATCACACATAGTGTCAAGGAGCTTCCCACAAGGCCCCGGCATGTTACCTGATGAGGACATTTGAGAGTCACCCTCCCAGAAACAAGGAAGGGCACAACAGTCAGCCACTTCATCTACCACAGTAGCTCAGAGCCGTAGAAACACTCTTTCCCCAATTCCTCCTGACTATGGTTTCATGCCATCACATTGTCACATGCATCCTATGCTGTAACAAGAGAAGCAAATCATCATTTTGTGCTTCCTATATGTATACAGCTATGATATCTACATACACTTTCTAAGTCCTTCATAAAACCTGGTGCCATAGAGAGACTCCCCGTCCTTCAATCCAAAACAATAAAATTGCTCATGGCTTGGGGAAAGAAAACATTGACTTTTCCTAGTAGGACTCTAGGGATTGGGGATGAAAAAGATTCAGAAAGTATGATCTCAGAATCTCTGAATTCATGGTCAAAAGTTAGACCAGTCACTGGAAAACCCACAAGTGAAGAGGAGAATTCTTAAGTTCTGCCATAACCAAGAAAAGTAGTGTTCTCAAAAGGCAAAGCCAAAATCCCATCACAGGGTCACTTCCTCAACCCAGCGTGTAGCTACTCACACTAGGCATCAAAACTCCAATGGGAAAAATAGAAGTGAAGGATGAGTAAGTGGAACTGAAAAGAGCAGCTTGTGAAAATTGGCAAAGAATCACAGAGAAGACAGATGTCACTAAAGAATCCAGGACTCTGTGTGTATATGTGGAGGCACACAGGGTTGTTGTCTTTCTGGACTACTCTCTACCTTCTCTTTTCTGGGGGTCTTTCACAGAACTCAGAGATCACTGACTAGTAAGACTGGCTGGCTAGTGATTTGTGGGCATCCCAACATCTCCACCCAACCTTCTCTAGTAATACATATATTCCTCATTCTTACAAGGTATGGGGTTTGCTTACCAACTAAACTATCTCCCGAGTCTCTGAGGTCACAATTAATTTTTAATCTATTATATGTTATTATTTTTACTTTGTATGTGGGTGCACATACTATAGAGCACATGTGGAGGTCCAAAGATCACTTATAAGAACAACTCTCCTTCTACTGATCAAACTCAGGCCATCAGTCTTGGCAGCAAGCTTCCCTATCTGTTGAGCCATTCTCCTGGCTCTAAGGTAGAATTCCTTAAAAGGTATTTTATTTTTTTTCTAAAGACAACTTAATGGAGAATTAAGAGACATTTTAGAAATGAAAAACTTAGCTCATTGAAATTAAAATCTTGACATATATAGAAAGCAAATTAGATACTGTTGATAAGAGAAGACAAACTAGAAGAAAATGCTAAAAATATTCTCAAAGTATAATGATGAGAAATGATAAAATCAAAATTATAAAGTGAAAATTGTGAGACTGGAGTGCGAAGGTCAAAATAGCTGATGCCATTCTAGATGTAGATATTTGGAAAACTAAGAAGTAAAGACAGTGGAAGCTATTCCCAATTCTAAAGAAATACAGCTCCTGGAACAGCTGAATCATTAGCAGGAAATTGTGAACTCATTTCAGGAGCATTACATTGAAAGCACAAAACACTGGAGGTAAAAATCTTATAGCTGAAGCCTTGGTGGCTGGGAGCTCACCTAGGGTGCTCATGCCCAGAGTTTATTCCTAAGTGCCACACACACACACACACACAAACACACAACAGCACCATGTTACTTTTCTATTGCTGTGAAGAGAAACCACGACCAAGGTAACTTATAAAAGGAAATATTTATTTAGGGCTTCCTTAAACTTCCAGAGGGTTATAGTCCATGGTCATTGTGATCATAACAGCAGGTGCTCAGGTGTGGCGCTGGAGTAGTACATCTCTGATTCACAAAACGGAGAGAAAAGTAGAGAGAGCTAACCCTAGAGTGGTGAGCCTTTGAATCGTCAAAACCTGCCCCCAGTGACACACCTCTTTCAAGGAGACCAGACTTCCTAATCCGGTGGTTTCCAATCTTTTCAAAACTGACCTTTTAATACTCTTCCTCATGTTGTGACTATCTCCACTATAAAGTCGTTCTGTCTCGTGACTGTAATTCTGCTACAGTTAGGAATCATAGTGAAACTATCTGATATGCGGAATATCTGAAATGCAAACCCTATGAAAGGCTCCTGTAACCTCCAAAGGAACAAAGATACACAGGTTGAGAACCGCCATCCTAACCCTTCTCAAAGAGTTCAACCAACTGTGGACCAAGCATTCCATATATGAGCCTTAGTTAGTCTTAGTTTACTCTGTGACTGCCCTGGACTTCTAAGACTTTCTTGATTTTAGACTCCATTTATTTTCAGAATCATTTTAGCCATATCTGTCACCTGACTAAAATGAACACCAAGTTCATCAGAATGATATTTATCGTGTTGGCTCTGGGTGCTGAGCCCTTCCCCCACATGAACCAGGGCTATTTTCTCTTCCTTTCAGTTAACAGTGTGTGCATCAGGACAGACTGATCCTGTTCCAAACTTAATTCCATAGGTGGGGTGTGGAGGGTGATGAAACTTGTTTCTGACTTTGGGAGAAGTTACTCAAGTTTTCTGAGATTTTGTTGAAAGAAGATATTTCCCTAGTTTTATATATTGTTAGAAATAATGCACAAGTTGGCCTTTTCTCCTATGGTTGTTAATACAGAGCCTAGTCTTAATTGATAGAGATAGTTATTGGACAAGATGAAGACATCAGTTTTGGTAGGAGAAAAGTTAAATGTTACCCACAGTTCTCCACAGAGATGAACAACACAATGCAGCACGACCTGTCATCAGCACCAAAGGACAAGGAGCTAGAAGGATTTCCAGTAGGCAACCACGCACACATAAGGAAAGCGGCCACAGATAAAAAATTAAATATAGCAAACCAGCTTCTTCCTCACCCTCCTGACCTGAGGCAAAAACCTGGAGGGCTTTGTTCTCCTACCGACAGATTCCTGCTTTCCAGCTGACTGGTCCATGGTAGTCAGGTACATTTAAGGTTGGTCCTGAGTATATTTACATGAAGCTTTGGGCCTATCACCTCTCCTTTCTCTGTTTAAGTTGATCAACCCAAGATTAGGGAAGGATAGACCTACCTAATACCACAAAAACCAACCAAACAAAAACAACAACATTAAAAAAAAAAAAACAAAATAAAACAGACTATACCAGGAGTCTTAGATTTCAGATAAAGAAAACAGGTTTCAGTAAGCAGCAAGCCTAGCTTGAATAAATTCTGGCAGATTTGGGAAATCCAGTCTGTCCCAGGTTACCTGGTATCTGGTTCTAAGTTCATATAGGCTAAGGGAAATACTGGCTTTACATGTGAAGGTGAGATTAAGGGGATGCTGAAGATTGGGGTTGTTTTGCCTGGTCTGTATATGAAAGACATAATAACCATCTAATTGTTTATTGTCCCTAGGAATTAGTGAACCCTGGAAAGGGAAACTGCTCACTGCTCAGTAAGGCTCCTGCAAGACATCCTATCATAAATTTAACAACATGAACATTTTCCTCTTGAGCTCCTGCCTTCATTCAGAAGAGTAGAGCTACACATCAAAGTATTGCTTCTCTGCTTCTGCTACAGCTGTACATCTGCTAGAGCCCTTGCCTTCAGACAGGACTTGTACCCGAACCAGCTGCTATGATTTGGGCCCTAAACTTGAGTAGGCAGGGAGGCAGGGGAGGATGAAGACTTGGTCCCTGGGCTTTTAAGAAGAGATGAAAACCATTGAGAGATGGGACCCAAAGATATATATGTCAGTGGGAACATTCCTTGCAGGAGAGTTTGGGACTCATCTTCTCTTTTTATTTCCTGGCTTGTGATATAAGTGGTTTTTAACCCCACCAATGCCTCAAAACAATAAGAACCTCTAAAACTATGAGCTGAAGGAAAACTGATTTTTATAAGTTCAGTTTATGAAATGCTTGTTAAAATAGTTGGAAGTTTACCAATGCATTACCCATGATAGTTAGCTTTAACAACTCAATGCAACCTAGCATCACCTAGGAAGAGAGTTTTAATGAGAGATTATCTACACTGGATTAGTGTAGGAGCTCTGTGAGGGACTGTCTTAAAGAAGATCCTGCCAACTATGGCAGCACCATTCCCTAGGTAAGGACTCTCAAAATGTATAGACTGAAGAAATGTAGCTGAGCACAAGTAAACAAGGGAGTGTATGCATTTTATTTGCTCTCCTCTTGTGTGTTTAAAGTCCCTGCCTTGATTTCCTTAAATGATGGGTAAAACTTAGAATTGTAGGCTGAGTGAAACCACTCTTTCCCCTCAATTGCTTTTTGACAGAGTATTTTGCAACAACAAAAGAACGAAACTAGAACACTATCCCCACCTGTTTTCCAACAAATCAGCAAGTAAAGTGCCCAGACATGGCCGTGCCACACTGCCTTTACGGTTAGAGGTCTTCCTGGCTCAGTCTACCGCCAGCCTCCAGGGTGCTCAGCAAGAAATTATTATGCACTACTTTGCAGATTCAGGGAAATGCTATTAAGAATTCCTTTAAAAAATAAAAAGTAAATTAGATTCTTTTTTCCATTGTGAATTACAAAAACCACTCACAGTAGCTCAAGCAGAAAAGGAGAATTTACTAGAAGGCTAAAAAGGTGTTTCAGTCCAGCTCCTTTAACATGGCTGCCTTGTCTGCCCTCAGTGGGAGAAGATATGCCTAGTCCTGCTGGGACTTGATATGCCAAGGTGGGTTGGTACCCAGGGGGGACCTTCCTCTTCTCAGGGAGGGATATGGGGAGAAGGGAAGGGCTGCATAAGATGAGAGGGACTGGGAAACAGCAGGAGAGGGGTTCAATTATAATGTAAAGTGAATAAATAAATTAATGGGGAAAAGGGTGTGTTAGGAGGGATGGGAACATGGCTCAGTGGTTATGTACCTGCCATACAAATTTGAGAACCAGAGTTTAAATCCCCAGAATGTATATAAATGCAAGCTAAACGCATCAGCTCACTTGTAATGTCAGCTTAAGAAGGCAGAAAGAAGGGTTACCCGGAGCATTCAGTTAGTGAGTCTGTCTCAATGAATAAGGTGCAAGAGCGGTGGAGACTGACTCCCAGTTGCATGCTCTAGGCCTCTACATGCATGCATATGCACATATGTGTCCCCATCCACAGGCAGACACATATGTACACACAGGTACTCATTACACACAGCAGGAATACATGAACAGCTGACCCAAAGAACACATTGTACTGGGGTCACCATACACAAACTTTCCACTCTTCTTCATTCATCTACTCAGGTCTTCTTGCTACCATGATGGACTGATAATTTATTGCTGTTTCAGTCAACATGGGAGTCAAAAATCAAAGATACAATACTATAGTTGATCATCAGAGTTTGGGTGAAGTACAGCTTTCTGGTCTAATCTAGTTGGTAGAGAACAAGTCATATCCAAAATGGCTCTTAAATGCTGTTTCCTGAAGGCAAAGAGAAAGTGGGTCACAGGGTGGTGAAATTATTATGAGCAACAAACAAGACAATCATGTAGTTGGTTTGGAAGATGGTGTGACAATTTAACAGTGATGGACAGGACCTTTCAGAACACAAAGCTGATGCACACTGTCCATTTTTAATAAGGTGACACAATGTGCTATATTAATCAAACTTTCTCAATTCAAGCTCTTTTTCAAAGATATATTAAATATTATAAAAATCAAGGTCTTGCAAAATACAACTACCAATGGCCACAGATTATGACTGTATTTTTATTTTCAAGGTGCTTTGTCCCTGTGGCTGAGTCACCGGGTTGGATCTGCTGACATTCTGGGTATCTTATGGAATGTGTGGGTGTATGAAGACACCAGTGATTATGTCCTGGGCCCGTATACATGGAAGAACTAATGACTGTGAGGTTCTTTCCCCTAATCTGTCTCATCTCAGAAGGCCCAGGAAAGCTCAGGTCCCACCCACATCAAGTTAGGAGCAAAACTGAGAACAGAACCAATGTCTGGTAGGCACATCTGTGAATGGCAGAGCAAGCTTGGATGCATTCAGTGCAGATTTGATTCTCCAAATCCTTGCCAAACCTGCTTTGGGCTAATTGGCACACAAATGCTATGGAAGTACCTGGATTTTATGATAAGGGGAGCAAGGATTTTGCATTACAGGTTCAGCAACTGAATCTATGTTCGCAGCCCAAGCTGTGTCTCAAGAGACTCTGAGTTCACATTCACCGCTGCCAGTGACAGCCACAGAAGCCCAAGCACCAGCACTGAGTGAGCTCACACTGGGAAACTCTTGGAGTGTTTAATCCTTAATTTAAATCCTAATGATTATCCAGTCTATTTGAGAGTTTAACTCAGTCATCAAAGGTTAAACTGCCTCAGGGTTCTGCATTAAACAAGGCAGGAAATGAGTTCCTCAGCTCAGAATCTGAGTGGAAATGAGGAAGGATTGGAAAGAAACTGACTACCTTCACTCAAAGGGCCCCCCCTCCGTGCTCCCAAAAACCCCAAGCCAAGAAGGTTCTCCCTGATGCCCAAGGAGAGAAAGACACCCAAGGATGGGTCACAAGGGTGGCTGGGTGAATGGTGTGTGCCACTTGCCACCTGGCATCTCATCCCCAGCTCAGAAAAAAGAATGGAGAGTCCATTGCTGGACAGAATAGAGCAAATAGCTTCTAGCCTGAAGGTATCACATGGTTCAAAGTCTGTACCAAGGTCCGTGTTCATCTGGATGATTTCTGTTGCTCAGTAGGAAGGGATTCTTTAAGGAAAACGCTCATCATAATGATGAGGTGGAGAACCTTTTATCAAACATCAGCCTGCCAGTTCAGTAGCTCAGGTACCCACACAAGCAAAGAGGGAGTGACTGCCAGACAGGAACTGGCTGATGGAAGCTGCAACAGAAGTATTGTAGCTGTGTCCACAACCCCGCTAAATACTGTTGATTGGTCGTCTAAAATAGCTATCTTCTTGAGAGTCCTTAGAGAGAAGAGTTTCACTGGGGAGCAAGGACAAGGGGAGGGTATGAAAACATTCAGAATTCTCTCTCTCTCTCTCTCTCTCTCTCTCACCCCTCTCTCTGTGTGTGTGTGTGTGTGCGTGCACTCGCACATGCACGCTCATGCATGTGTATGTGAAACTGTCCCAGAAAAATCGCTCTCCTTGATTCAGAATGCTACGCCCCCACCTCTGCAGTTATTTTCACCCATGTCTCCTTTCTTGCCCTGTGCCCAGAAAGACCTTGACCAGAGTCACTTTGCTCACTGTCAGATATGGGAATGCTAAAGAAGATGCAATGGATTTTTTTTTTTTTTTTTTTGCTCCTGAATGATTAATAAGAAATTAGTGAGAAAACATGTTGGGAGCTGCAGTGATGGTGAGCTCTGTAAAGTGGATGGCTCTGCACCCAACTCCTTCTGAAGGAAGAAGGTGGGTCCAGAGAAATCCTCTTCTCCCATCCACCCTGAAATTGTATTTCCAGGTATACGTTCTCAGGCTTTGTTTGTAAACCTTAAGCCCACCTGTATGCTTCATCTTTATTTGTTTATAAGAACCACCTGAGACTAGCACTGTCAGTATCCAGGGTGAAATGGCAAGGCCACCCCAAACCAACAGCTGGACCAGCTGAGGCAAGAGCACACTCACAGGCTCGTTCTCCCTCCTCCTCCATCCCTGGCAGGTTTGATGGAGGAGGCAAACAGAAGCAACATTGGTCTTGCTTGCTCTTAATTATCCATTAAAAAAAAAAAAAAAAAAAAAAAAAAAAAAAAAAAAAAAAAAAACTATGTTCCTCTCAAGGTCCTGAGGAAGTACAAGAGATTCAGAAAGTGATACCTCCTGTAAGTTTGTCATAATCATACAAAAGGAAGACAATTATCAAAGAGCTGTTTCCTTAGCCTTTTTACCCCAAGCATTTCTTTTTCAATTATAGAGAAGTGAGAACTAACACTTGTTGAAGGCTGCAGTGCACCCAGGACTTTCCAGTCGTTCAATTGTTTCATTTATTCCTTATCACAGCCCCAGTAATAAATACTACTGATAATCTTCATGGGTATTGAGCCATGCTATATTTACAGTTCTGTTTGCTGTAGTTTTTCTTTCTCACATTATTGAGACATTAGCATTCTGCAGCTTCCTAAAGTTTTATGGTTGTCGCTTTATGGGCTGATGTTTAATTTCATTGTAAACTTTGAGTTTAATATGTTGCACAATTTCAAATGTCTTTATTAAGGAATTATTTCCAATTTATTTTGATGTATGTTCCATTTCCACATTCCTTTAAAATTTATTCTTTCTCACTCTTTCTCTCTCTCCCACCTGCCTTCCCTCCCTTTCCTTCTCCCTGTCTCTCTCCTCCTTTCCTCTCCTGTGTGTGTGTGTGTGTGTGTGTGTGTGTGTGTGTGTGTGTGTGTGTGTTTTCACACACAAGTGTCCCCAGAGACTAGAAGAAGGTCTCGGATTCCCTGGAGCTGAAATTGCAGGTGGTTTTAATCATACTGACTTGGTTGCTGGGAACTGAACTTTGTAAGAGCAGCAAGCACTCTTAATCTCTGAGCCATCTCTTTAGCTCCTCCCCAGTGTGTCAAAAGTGTTATCTTGCATGCGGGTCACATACCTGAATGCGGAGCTCATTCAGCTATGACACACTACAAAGAATTTAATGGTCAATGATGGAAAACGACTTCAAAGCCAAATGGGTAACAAATCTGAGGAGTTTGTGGCAGAGTTCACACACCTCACATCGCACAGCTTCACTGCATTCTTGGCTCTGAACACAGAGTGTGCATACATTGTACTGCAATGCAGTGTCGAACAGTGTAGCCTACACCATGTTGACACAGAGGTGAGACTACTGCTTGTTATGGTGTGCAGTGTTTTTGCTGTAAGGACAGTTTTCTGTCCTTACAGAGAGATAAGAACTTAATTATGGCAAACAAAGACTTAATATTTCCTTACCATTATCTTTGGGCCCATAAATACCAAATTAGCCTATCTTTAGGAGTCAGATAAGAATGTTTGACTCTAAAATTTGCTGTGGAAGTTGCTAATTTGAGGTTCATTAAAATGTAGCATTACATGAACTTTGGGTTGGAATTAAAGAGTATTTCCAAAGATTTTTGAAATGGCCCTAGACAATTTTTTTTTTTTTGCCATCTTGTACCATATATTTAGAGGAAGCATCATTCTCAACATTTATGATTATGAAATCAAAATATCAATTAATGTACAAAAATATTGAAGATGCTATGAATGCTACAGTATCAAACATTTATCCAAGATTCAATTACATAAAAATAAACAAGTGTATCTATCTTATTAGTATGTAAATTTGCTTTTGTCTTTAACAGATGGTAAAATCATAAGCATGCCAAAGAATTGTCTTATAATAAACTTCTTTATGATTTATTACCAGCAAATGTTTTCTTAATAGACCTACTTTGCAAACTTTTACAACCAGGGTCACATAAAATTTTCTTGAATAAAGGGGACAAGAGTGACAGCCCTGTTCTGTCTTATTAGAGTAATACAGAACAGGGGTATTCAGGATCTGGCCACTGTGGTGTCTTTGGTCCAGTTCCACTAAGGCATCACCTTGGCATACAAGGAAAGCCCAATCACATGTTTAAAAATAATACTGGAATTACTTTTTAGTGAGGTGAAACGTTGAAGCATGTGGGTCCAGAGAAGTGAGATATTACATGTCCTCACAGATACTTTTGCTGCCTTTCAACTATTCAGCATACAGCATGGATCCTGTATTTTTCCTCCTTTTCCACAGTCTTCTCCTTCTCTTTTTTTCACCTTCTCCTCCTTCTCCTCCTCTTCTTTGCCTTCCTCCTCCTCCTTCTTCTCTGGATTGTTTATTTTACATATGCCAATAAGTAGAAGCTTGGGGTAGAGTGTCTTTGGGCACATGATTATGAAGCTATGTGCTTTCACAACTGGAGACAAAACAGGTCATGCTTTCAGGACGTGTGCAACATTTATGGTGTTGGCGGGACATGGGTCCTTTCACTATCTGAGCTGACCTGCTGTTCTTCCAAAGATTCATGGGAAGAAGGGTTGTGAAAAGTTGAGTCTGACTTGGATATATATCATAAAACATGCTATTATAGTCCAGCCACACCTGGCTTTTACTGGGCAGGAATAAGGGATTAATAGGGAAACACAGCCAGGGAACAAAGCCAGGGAACAAAGGTAGAAAACAGGGGTTAGGACATTAAAAGGCAGAAAATAGTGAAAAGACACATAGTGTAGATATAAGGGTTGGAAAGTAGAAAGGGAAAGATACAGACATCAGAAAATTAGAGATAAGAACAAGGAAGCAAAGGAGGATGAGCATGCAAAGTGCAGACAGAACGCAGTTCAAACTGCTTATAAAATTCTGGGATAGCGAATTCTCATTATCAACTTGACTGAATTGATTATAATCATCATGAAAATCCACCAGTGGGTGTGCTTATGAGAGTGCTTCCAGAAGAATTTAACTAAGGGGAGGGGTTTGTATCATTCTATAATTCAGGGGCCCTGAACTGTATAAAAAATAAAAAACAGGCTGAATGTCAGTATCCATCTCTCTGCTCCTTGACTCCGGATGCAATGTGAACGATGTTCCTACTCCTAACTATGGTGCTGTCCCCGCCATGATAGATTGTGGCTTGAAACTGCAACCCCATACAAACCTTCCTTTCCTTCATCTAGTGGGAAGAACATGAGAATAACCACTAAAATTTGGCAAATACAGAAAGACATAGAGTTTAAAGTTTATTCATGATTCTACTAGTTCCCATGGCTGTTGATTTCAATACATTGTTTTCCTAACCCATAATGATGGTAAAGATAGATAGGTGAGAGATCAATGATAGATAAATATATCTGGTAGATAATTGAAATTAGATAGCTGGATGATACATAAATATATGGATAGATAGATAGACAGACAAAGGAATGATTAGTGGATGGTAGATACAGATAAATCATGCAATCTACTTTATATGCAGATTCACTGACTACAGTATATAGTATAAGGCCCCCCTAATTGATCTCTGAATTTTTACACCAAAAACACTCAAAAGAATTAGAGGAATAGGTAAGTCCCTTAGTCATAGCATAGTGTTCCCAACAGCTAAACACATAATTCTCTCTGCAGGTTTGCTGAGAAACTGGAATATAGGGATGATGCTCTCTGCAACAGCCCAGATAGAAAACAGAGGAAGGTTCTCTGGTGCATATCACCAGTGCTTCCCACCCATTGGCTGAGCCCCCACTCCTGTGTTAAACATAATACCTACCCTCTCTCCACTTACCTGGAGAAGGCTAGAGATTTTTTGAATATGAATCTTTGAGCTGAGAAGGGCTCCTCTTGGTTAAACAGCAAGAAACAGGCTCCATGACTGTCAAGCCAGTCAGGAGGACTGTGCTGCATGCAGAGGTAATTTTAGAATCCTCATTCAGATGAGGGAAGGTGGAAGGAACTCGAGTTTTATACTTGGGTCCTGTGACAAGCAATTTATCCTATTGAAATTGTCTTCTGCCCTGAGGTCTGGAGAGGAGACCTCACACTGATTGCAGGGCACTCCCTCACCCACAGACATGTCTGTCACAGCTCACAGAGAGCAGCAGCTCAGGCTGTCACTCCTATTCAGAGTTGAGAGATGCTGAGAGTCTCAGGAGACCAGCAGCATGCCCAATAGCTTAGCCTGCTGGCCATGGGGAACTAAGAAGCTATACAGATGGGGCAAGAATCCAGCACTCTACACAGATTCCCACCCAGCGGCTCTCAATGTGAGAAGCCTTTCACAATCTCTTACCTCATATACAAATTAGAACCACACTCCAACCCCAATCCAGACCAACTCAATGAAATCTCTAGGTTGAGTTGTTGAACCTTGTTAAGTTCCTTAAGATGACTGTGCTGTGCATTCACACAGAAGATCCTTAACCTTTGATCATTGTCCAAGGGAGTTACCCAGCTTCTTAGTATGATGTTTACCAGTATCTTCAGGGAACTGGTTCTAGAACACTCTTCCAAAATGTAAAATCTGCAGGTGCTCAAGAGCCTCATACAAAGCATTTGCATATAACATAGCCCACCTCCTATAGGTGCCCATATATGATTTATGCATTTTCTGATTACACATAACACCACATACAATATAAATACTCTATCTATAGCTGTCATGTTACATTGTTTAGGACACAATAACTTTCAAAAGTCTGTTTAAACTCAATAGAGATTCGACATTTTTTCAGGATACGTATTTGCATTTTTCCGAACTGCAACTTGTGGACATAGAGAATAAACCATGCTCAGGGTCCCTCCTTGGTGATTTGCTTTGGTTTGAGATATCTTCTTTCCTCGTCTTATAGAGAGAAGAAATGTTTTTAGAGGTTAAAAATGCAGAGGGAAATGGGGATGCTCTTTAGTGATGTGGCAGTTGCCTAGCATGTTCAAAGCTTTGAGTGCCACCCCCAGCATTCAACAAAAGATAAGAACTGCAGGGGGGTGCAGAAAAAGAGAGGATCCTTAGTAAGGATTTCAAAGATTCCTTTCAGTTAAGGCATCCAGTCATCTGAAGCTAACACCTAAAAGGAAAAGTAGGAACATGGTATCTCTGGACATTCCTCATAACAGAATTCTATCAAAACAATGCATTTCACTTCCTCTCTTTGGAGTCCCCTAACACCAGGAAGGCAACACCCTTGGAAATAATAGTTTCTGAATTCAGGCACAACAGACCAAGCAGTCTGATTATTTGAAGTCCAGAGTACTTTGTGAGACCCACAGTTTGACAGCCACCACAGAGAATCCAGTAGCTAGGAAGACAGACAGCACCATCGGGTGCACATCAGCGGACAGTGACAACATTAAACATTTAGTCATGTAAGGACTAAGTGCTTCCCAACACTCTGTCTGCTTTTAACTCCCTAAGGTGTCCTTCTTGGGCCATTCTCATCCCAGCCACTAAATTATTCTAGCCAACACAATTATTCTTCCTAAGAAACTTTTTTTTTTTTTTTTGCCTGAAACTGGGAGGAATTTCATCAAGGAAACAGGAGCTGTGTTCATTAAGCTGGGCTTTCTCTTTGCTATGTTTCCAAGGGAAATGCCCTCTTGAGTTTCCCTCTTACATGTGCAGGCAGCTCTGGTGACCATTGCTAGGCAACGTGTCAGCATAAATATTTCATCAGTAAAAGAAAGCCTGGTTCTGAGAAGCCGTCCTTCAGCTTGTCCAGAACTTCAGTTCTCTTTTACAAAGGGAATAGGGTAAAAAAAGAATAGAAACTCACCACCTCTGTGTCCCTGACACCCATGACAAGACATTGATGATACAGGAATCAAGTAGAAAAGTCAAACCCCAGACAATAGCAATAACTGAAGTAGAAAACAGATGAAACTCAGATGACTCCAGGTTGCTCTAATGAAGCAACATTGACTGGGTGGCTTTAAGAATGGCCATTCATTTCTCATAATTTTAAAGACAAGGAAAGCCCAGGACCAAGGTCTCCAAAAGTTCCTTTCTTAGCAGAAACTCTCTCCTACCTGGCAAATAGCCACATTCTTAGCAGAGGGGGGAAGGGGATGTTTTTCCTTTTCCTTATGAACACACTAATTCAATCACAGGGGCTCTACCCTTATGACCCCATCCAAGTCTAATTACCAAAGGACTCATTCCCTAATGCCACCACCATTGAGAGTTTGGGACATCAACATGAATTTCAGGGTCATAAACAGTTAATAACAAGAATCAACCAAAGGTTTCAAATACACAGGTAAGCCATTTTTTTTTCTTGATACCAAAGTATGTCTTCTGGATTTAACCTTAGAGACCAGCAGTCAGTAACTACTGTTGCCCCAAAGCAACAACAACAACCACAGAATGCCTTTCCATGATGCCCACCAAAGTTTTCTTCAGCAAACTCAGGAGAAGGAAGTCATTCTATCAATGTACAGATCTCTTCAGTCATCTTTCCTTTGCCTTAAATTGACCTCACTCTTCAGGTCCAGGTTCAGAGTCTTCTTCCTATGTTCAAAGACACCAGAAGAACAAGGGTTGACTGTCATAAAATCTTTCTGTATGTTGTTCACTGAGCATTCTTCTGGTGACATAAACCTGTGGTTAGACAAAAACACGTCTGCGTCTCGTTCCTGGGACAGAAAGGTGTCTACTGTGGGTGGCCTGAAGGTTTTGCTCAACTAGATAGCCTAAACCAGTGGCTCTTGACTTGGACCGGTTTTAATATCCAAGAGACATTTTCGAGATCTGGAGATAGAAGGCATCCTACTGGATATTATAGATGCTGCTAAAGTTCTCTAGTTCATATCTCTATTTTCCAGCTCCAACGTTTCATAGTAATGAACTTGACAAACTCAGACAAAGAGAGTCACAGACATACAAAACTAGCAGACTCACAAGCTTGAGAAAATTGAAGCATGCTCTCTGACAAGCTCATAACACCCACACACAGAGTGTAGTGGGTGGTCAGAGTCATCAGGTGCAGACTCATTCTCCTGTCTCACATCACTAGGAAATAAAAGGCATCAGAAACTGGGCAACAGTCAGCTGAGACTGTTACAACTTTCACTGAGGTACAACAGCTTGACAGTTGACACAGCCTGCTGCTGGGGAATGGAAGGGATTCTCAAGCAGAGACCTTAGGGAGGTAGAGGGAAAGATTCTCCAAGGCCGTGGGAAGTAGAACATAGGAATACTGGGACAAAGCTCCACAGGAAAGTCCCAAGTCTTTAATATTTTACTGATCTACACATGCAAAGAGAAAATACATAGCAAAGGAAAGAGAGATATCAGCAAGAAGTGAGTGCACATATCAAATCTCACAGTTTCTACAGATGTACAGTACGTGTTCCCACAGGGGTGGAAACAAGACATCTTAATGCACGTGACACCAGATGCAAGCCACAGAAGCACACTTATTTAACCAAAACTGCTTCAGACTAGGCCTAACATAACTTCATAGCAAGCCTCAAAAGCACCAACTCCCTGCACAGTACAACTAAAGCCACTACTACTTAAAGGAATGCAGAGTAATTTACCAACCAATACATAAAAGGGAAACTGTCTGCGATCCAACCAGAACTTACCAGACAAGTAAGGAAGCAGGAAAGTATGACCTGAAATTCCAAGAAACACCAAGCAATAGAAAAAGATCCAGAAAAAGGACACTGGGACCTTAAAACAGCTTTTATAAGTATATTCCATATGCTCAAGTCATAATAAACTGTGTTAGCAGATTGGTGCCACTATTGGCACAATGCACCAGTAAACAACTTCAAAGGACAGAGTGGCTTTAGTTCTTGGCTTTGGAAGCTTCAGTCTACTGATCCTGGACCCTTTGCCTTTGTGTCCGTGGTGAGGCATCATGGAAGGAACACATGGCAGAGCAAAGCTTTTTGCCTCCTTTCAGCCAGAAAGGAGAGAGGAAGTGAAAGGAGGGGTCCAGGGTGCCCTCATTCCCTTCAAGGATATGCCTCTATTTACTTTACACTAGGCTCCACTCTTAAACTTTCCACCATCCCGCATAGTGCCATCAACTGAGGACCAAGCCTTCACACATAAGCTCTCAAGGGACCTGTAAGACACAAACTATAATAATGACTAAGATTAGGAATGAGGAAAAGACATAAAAATCAAGAGGGTCATTTATTTATCTTGATTGTGTTGAGGATGGGAGTGCATGCATGCCACAGCATGAATGTAGACATCAAAGGACATCTTGGGCGTTCTCTCCTTCCATCAGGTAGGTACCAGGGATTGAACTCAAGGCCTGAAACAAGACACTTTTGCCCACTGAGTCATTTTGCCAAAGTGAAGAGTGCCATTTTATTTTCTCTTATGAACGTGGTGTTTGCTTGGCCAACTCCAAGATTACAGAAATGAATGTCATAACCCATCTCTCCTGCAGCCCTTGTTCCATACAAGAGAGAGTGGAGAAAAAATGGAATATAATAGAATATTACAAATGACCAGTGAGAGTTTACTCAGAGTGTCAGAAAACAAAAACAAAAATCAGCTATGACACCTGTGGTAGGGGTTACATTAGGAGCTTTATCCATCGGGCTAATAATAGACTATTTCATTTTTAAAAAAATCCCTCAAGTATTCATTTTATACCAAGAACTATTAAAAGCTTTGGAACAAAATTAATAGAAATATAGAACAATGAGGCACCCATTCTTGGAGGTGGCATTTATTAACATTTAACCATCATTTTGCTCTTATCATGGCTCTGCAGTTACCAAATTTACACATGCTGGTAGATCATAATTCCCTGTGAAAAAATCTCACATCTTTTTGTGTTCCTTCTTTATGTGTCATGACTAGAGTTCTTTGTCCAGAAGCATCTGAGTATATTTACTTGCTCCATTTTTAAAATTTGATCACATGACTAGTTTTGGTGTCTTGGGGTTTCTGTGGTTGTGATGAAGCGCCACAAATAAAAGCAAGTTGGAGAGGAATGGGTTTATTCATCTTATACTTCCACATCATGGTCCATCATTGAAGGAAGTCAGGACAGGAACTCAAACAGAGCAGGAACCTGGAGACAGGAGCTCATGCAAAGGCCCTAAAGGCACTGATAACTGGCTTGCTTCCCATGGTTTGCTCAGCCTACTTTCTTATAGAACCCAACACCAAAGCCCAGGAGTGACACTATACACAATGGGCTAGCCCTTCCATCATTAGTTTGGAAAATGCCTTATGGCTGGACTTTATGGAGACATGTTCTCAATTGAGGTTCCTTTATTTTTTTCAGATAACTGTAGCCTGTGTAGAGTTGACATAAAACAAGTACATTTGGCCAATGAAACACTGGCAAACATTTGACTAAAGACTTGCAAAGTGTTGAAGTTCATTTTCTTTTCTTTTCTTTTTTAAATTAAATACTCTGTATTTACATTTCAAATATCCCTTCTCTCCTCTTCCCTCCCACTCCCCTTTCACTTGTCTCCAGGAAGGTGCACCTGTTCCAACCACCCTTTCCCAATCACCCTCTCCACCTCACCACCTTGGCATTCCCCCACATTGGGAAAACGTGCCCTCACTAGACCAAAGGCCTCTTCTCACATTGATGCCAGACACTGCTATCTTCTGGTACATATGCAACTAGAGCGATGAGTCCATATGTGCTCAAGGGTTGGTGTTTTAGTCCATGGGAGTTGTGGAGGGTTTGGTTGGTTGCTAATGTTCTTCCCAGGAGGTTGCAAACCCTTTCAGCTGCTTCAGTCCTTTCTCTAATACCTTCATTGGAGTTCCTGTGTTCAGTCCGATCATTAGTTGCAAGCATGCTCAGCTGTATCTACATAACTCTGGCAGAGCCCCTGAGGAGGCATACACATCTGGTTCCTGCCAGGAAGTACTTCTTGGCATCAGCAATAGTGCTTGGGTTTGGTGACTGCATATGGGGTGGATCCCTAGGTGAGGCAGCCTCTTAATGATCTTCTCTTCAATCCCTGTTCCTCTATTTTTTCCTGTATTTTCTACCATGAGTGCTTTGTTCTCCCTTCTAAGAAGGACTGAGGCATCCATATTTTCCCCTTTCTTCTTTTTGAGCTTCACAATGTCTGCAAATTGTTTTGTGGGTATTCAGGGGCTACCATCCACTTATCAGTTAGTGCATACCATGTGTGTTCTTTTGTGACTGGGTTACCCTACTCAGGATGATAGTATCCAGATCCATCCATTCACTTAAGAATTTCATGAACTCATTATTTTTTAATAGCTGAGTAGTACTCCATTGTGTAAATGTACCACAATTTCTGCACTCATTCCTCTTTTGAAGAACATCTAGATTCTTTCCAGCTTCTGGCTATTATAAATAAGGCTGCTACGAACATGGTCGAGCATGTGTCCTTGTTATATGTTGGAATGTCTTTTGGGTACATGCCCAGGAGTGGAATAGCTGGGTCTTCAGGTAGTACTATGTCCAATTTTCTGAGGAACTGACAGACTGATTTCCAGAGTGGTTGTGCCAGCTTATAATCCCACCAACAGTGGAGGAGTGTTCCTTTTTCTCCACTTCCTTACCAGCATCTGATGACATCTGAGTTTTTTGATCTTAGCCATTTTGACTAGTGTGATGTGGATTCTCATGGTTGTTTTGATTTGCATTTCCGTGATGACTAAGGATGTTGAACATTTATTTAGGTGTTTTTTTGGCCATTTGATATTCCTCAGTTGATAATACTATTTTTAGGTCTGTACCCCACTTTTTAATATGATTGTTTCATTCTCTGGAGTCTAACTTCTTGAGTTTGTTGTATATATTGGATATTAGCACTCTATCAGATGTGAAATTGGTAAAGATCCTTTCCCAATCTGTTGACTGCCAATTTGTCTTCTTGACAGTGTCCTTAACCTTACAGAAACTTTGCAATTTTATGAGGTCCCATTTGTCAATTCTTGGTCTTAGAGCATAAGCCACTGGTGTTCTGTTCAGTAAATTTTCCCCTGGGCCTATGTGTTCTAAGCTCTCCCCGACTTTCTCTTTTAATAGTTTGAATGTACCTGGTTTTATGTGGAGGTCTTTGATCCACTTGCATTTGAGCTTTGTACAAGTAAATAAGAAAGAACCGGTTTGCATTCCACTGCATGCTAACTGTCAGTTGAACCAACACCATTTGTTGAAGAGGCTGTCCATTTTCCATTGAATGTTTTTAGCTCCTTTGTCAAAGATCAAGTGTCCATAGGTGTGTGGGTTCATTTCTGGGTCTTCAGTTATATTCCATTGGACTATCTGCCTGTCTCTGTACCAATACCAGGCAATTTTTATCACAATTGCTTTTTAATATAGCTTGAGGTCAGGCATGGTGATTCATCGAGAAGTTCTTTTATTGTTGAGAATAAATTTCTCTATCGTAGGTTTTTTGTTTTTCCAGATGAATTTGAAAATTGCTCTTTCCAACTCTAGGAAGAGTAGAGTTGGAATTTTGATGGGGATTGCATTGAATTTATAGATGGTTTTCTGAAAGATGGCCATTTTTACAATGTTGATCCTTTCGATCCATTAATATGGAAGATCTTTCCATCGTCTGAGATCTTCAGTTTCCTTCTTCAAAGATTTGAAGTTCTTGTCATACAGATCTTCCACTTGCTTAGTGACACCAAGATATTTCATATTGTTTGTGACTATTTTGTAGGGTATCTTTTTCCTAATTTCTTTCTCAGCATGTTTATCCTTTGAGTAGAGGAAGGCTACTGATTCAATTGAGCTAATTTTATACCCAGCCACTTTGCTGAAGTTATTTATCAGCTGTAGGAGTTCTTTGGTGGAATATTTGGGGTCACTTATTTATACTATCATATCATCTGCAAATAATGATATTTTGACTTCTTCCTTTCTGACTTGTATCTCTTTGACTTCTTTTTGCTGTCTAATTGCTCTAGCTAAGACTTCCAGTACTATATTAAATAGATAGAGGGATAGTGGGCAGCCTTGTCTAGTCCCTGATTTTAGTAGGATTAAGTCAAGTTTCTCAACATTTAGTTTGATGTTGGCTACCAGTTTACTGTATATTACTTTTTCTATGTTTAGGTATGGACCTTGAATTCCTGATCTTTCCAAGACTTAACATGAAGGGGTGTTGAATTTTGTAAAATGCCTTCTCAGCATCCAGTGAGATGACCATGTGGGCTTTTTTTTCCTTTGAGTTTGTTTATACGGTGGATTACATTGATGGATTTCCGTATATTAAACCATCCCTGCATCCCTGGGATGAAGCCTACTTGATCATGGTGAATGATCCTTTTGATGTGTTCTTAAATTCAGTTTGAAAGAATTTTATTGAGTACTTTTGCATCAATGTTCATGAGGGAAATAATATATGGTAGAATTTTTCTAATAATAAAAAGTAAAAATGTACTTTAGTTCTTAGAATAATAATCAAGCAGTATCTCACCTGGAAAGAATAACATGCTTACTGAAGCAATAATTATGACAACTATGGCATAGATGTCAGTATTAGAATGTTAACCTTCCAAACTGAAGTACATTGTTAAGTCAATACAAAGTAAGATTATATGAAAATATATGTATGTGTTTGCCCATGTATGGGCAAACAAACAAAGGAAAATAGTTTATAAAACAAAATCAATTTCATACAGTTGAAAGACTGGGAATGTATCTTAGTCATTAAAATTACCATCAGTGATAACACCAACAGTGGCTAAGCTGACAGACAGACAACTCTGGTATCACACTCAATCCACTCAAAGGACTTACGCAGCCACCTACCACCTTATCCAGATAAGGCTCCAGGCCACCTGGGCATCATAAACATCCACTTCCTCAATCTTGTTAGCAATGGACGTCAGAGAGCGTCATGCCCATTGCAAGCTCCAACAAAGGGCTGCCAAGGCTTACACTTGGCCTTAGGGATGAAGTAGTAAAGAGAACCCTCCCCATTACCCAGGCGACATTTGGCAGCTAGGACTGAGTTTTCAATTAATACATTCTCAAATGAAAGCTGCAGTCAATTTTAGTCTCTTATTTTTAAGCCTGATTAAAGAGGGGGAAGGGAGAGGACCTGAATGTGAGACTCTGGACTCTCTTCTCCTACCCTTCCATGAGTCACAGATAACTCTGTCAAGGCTTGCCAAACACATCATCTTATTTAATCTCAAGAAATGTCATTCTCTTATTACTGATGTTGCAGAGTCAAGCTTTAAGGGAGTTGAATTTCACTGTTAGGTGACCTCAGTGGCAATATTGGAACTAATCAAGAAACCAAGCAGATACTGTAGTCCCATCCCACCACCAGCCAATTATGTAAATTCCCCCACTGTACCTGAAGGTATTCTGGAAAAACAAAACAAAACAAAACACTAATTAGAGGGCATACAGGAGTCGCTTTAGTCTTAGGTTTTTTTTTGGGAGGGGGTTGGGGTTTTTTTTGTTTTGTTTTGTTTTTTGTTGCTGTATCAGAATGCTTAAAACTTGAAATTTTATAATAGAAAGAAGGTGTTTGGGGTTCTAGTTCTGAAGGATGGGGTATTCAGAAATGTGATGCTTCATCTGCTTGGCTTCTAATGAAACCTCGTGAAACAAAGCAGAAGACAATTGAGTTCCCACAGAAGAGAGGAAACATGAGGGGTAAACTTGTCTTTAAAATGACAATCCTCTGGTAACTCATCTAGTCTAGTGAAAGCAAGAACTTACCTTCCAGATTGGCATTAATCTGCCCACGGAAAGCTCTATCCCATGACCTACATTTTCTCCTTCTATCATCACCACAATGGCAATCCAATTCCATCATGAAGCTGGCTCACTGCATGCTCCTGTAGTCATTAGTCAGGGAGATGAAGCAGGGGGACTACTTAAACTCAGGAATTCCAGGTCAACATCTCAAAAACAAACATATGAACAAGCCAAACCAACATAAAGAATCAATTCATACTCCATCCATGACAACCTTGCACCTCAGACAGACCATAGCCAGTTCTTCCTTAAGCTATGGTCATGGCAGCTTTACTACCTCCCTATTTTACCTCTAGCCCTGGCTCCTCTCAGCAGCAAGAGTAGATTCCTTAAAGGCATATCTGAGCCTGAAGGTCTCACTAAGACTTCATGGAAGCATTGGCACAAGGCATGGGTCTTATATACATGTTGCCTTTTCTAGCTCACTACCATCAGTTCCATTCCCAACTGTTACAAAAGTTTAAAGTTTACCCTGTAGCCATCCAGAACTTCTTCCAGATGCCTTGTTGCTAACAATGCTTCCCTCGGGAGAGAAAAATGTTTATCCTCCTCCTAAGATCCCAGCCACAAACTGAGGCACAATACCACTGAAGTTCACCAAGGAGGAACAAATTTATTTAGTAGACTTACTTATTAGAAGAAAAGAATTTTGGGCAGGAGTATAGGTGACCTTAAAGCAGCCAGAGTAGATGGTCTGTACCCAGCAGGGATGATGGCTACCCTTTTGGGGCAGAGATAGAATCCCCTTCCCTCATTTTTCCCCATGTAGATCCTCTAGCCCTTTCCCCAACACCAGGTGCAATTAGGACAGAATTGTGTATAACTGGTTGAAAGGAATAAGTGAATTCCCAATAATGGGTCTCATGACTATCCATCCCCATCTATGATGAAAAATTGGTAGTCAATAGAACCAACTGTGACGATCTTTTGTAACCAGTCCCAGTAGAACTCCTGAAGATGGTGGCAGTTTGGCTTGTAGGATAGTCCTGTACAACATCCCCATATGCAAATCGGGTTTCAAGACTGTTTATGCTGTGAATGCCTTTCCTCTGGGTCTCCTAGGGAACTCCTTTTCACTTCTCCAATGACATATTGTTTAGTCACTCAGAAAAATGGGATAAAATTCTGTGTACTGTAAACTTCCACAGTAGGTGCTGCCCCCCTTTGGCCGCCATAATTACATTGACATGTCAGTCTCCTCTACTCCGCTGAGGTTTCTTTGAAGGGCACGAACATTTTTCCTTGGAATTATATTTATACTCCTAGCAACTACACTTGCATAATACAATGTTAGAATTCACTGAATAAGGCTTCTAAATGGAACTTAATTATAATCTCTATCCAAAATAGATAAGGAAAACTTGGTCATTAATGAAGAGCCCACTAAAGCCAGGTGCTAGGTTAGGCATATTTCCATGTGGCCACTTCTGTTATTTCATTTAATTGCCACAGTAATTATATAAGTCATGTGTGATGACCTTATTTTCAGACAGTGATAAGGCTCGGATAGATTCAGGGGCTTGCCTATAATTGTGGAATCAGCATATTGTACAATCAGAGTTCCTTCCTGTGTCTGTGTGACCACAAAGCAAACACCCAGGTCCTCTCTCTGAACTACCTTTGTAAGTGTTGTGACAATTAGGACTCTGAAATCAGCTGCCTTCAGTAGCAGTCATAATCTATGGATATATTGTGAATCTCTTGGGATTCAGTATAGCACAAAACACCAGCTAAGGTCAAAAGCTGGCATGAATTTGCTACAGCGGTGGCACCAGCTGGAGTGATGAATGGCACCATATGTCTATGTATAGCACCTAGATGATATGTTCAGGTCTTTCCTCCAAGGACCTAGAAGTGGGACTTTATTTAGAAATAGGGTCTTTGCAGTTTAATCAAGAATTTTGAAATGGGTTCATTTGGATTTAGAGTTAGCCTTAAGTTCAGTGTTTAGTGTCCTTATAAGGGAAGGGAGAGAGACATTTCAAATACTCATCTACTGGAGTCAGCAGTCCTCGAGGGACTCACCATCTTCCCAGGACAAACTGAATGAAAACGATGCATGGGTAGTGTAAAGCTCCTTTTAAAAATCATGCTTAAGACTCGTTCAGCTGTTTGAATGATCAACTTCAAAACCACTTTTTGTGGTATCTCCAGTGTTCCTGACAGTAACATGGCATTCCCCATACTAAATCTATGTGCACTTAAGATACCACAATGAGTTACCACACATTTTGTGACTTAAGACAACAGGAATTTATCCTCTGTTAATTCTGAAGAGAGGAAGCCTGAAATGGATTCGTTGGCAGAACTCTACTTCTTGGGGGGAAGCCCTCCTCACTTCACCCTGATTCTGCTGCTCCTAGGTTTTCCCTGGCTAATAGCTGCATAACTCTAGTCTCTGCCTCTTTCTTCTCTTGCCCCACCCTACACCAAGATCTTCTCTGTCTCAAATTTCTCTTCTTTCTATCTTTTAAGAACACTAGTCAAGCAGTGTGGTGGTGGTGATTGTTTCTAATCTTAGCACTTGAGAGGCAGAGGCAGACAGATCTCTATGTTAGAGGCCTGTCTCATCTACAGAGTGAGTTCCACACAGAGAAACCCTAGAGAGAGGTGGGTTGCTTTAAGATGACTCTAGCTTGGGGCGATAAGGTCCAGGCAGACAAAGCAAGCCTGAGATGAACTCCAGTCTGGTACCTGCGGCCTAGGAGAACAGAGAAAACCTGAAGCACCCCTTGACACAATACCATGGTGACCCTGGAGGTCAGAGCACCCCTGAGATAACCCCAGTCTAGTGCCATGTGGCCCTGTCAGATAGACCATACCTGAGATAATCTCCAGCCTGGTTCCATGCAGCCCAGGAAAGCAGAGAAAGTCTGAGGTGACCCCCAGATCAATGCTATAAAGTCCTGGGCCCTGAAATGAAGACAACCCCAGCCTGAGGCCATGTGGCTTGGGCTGAGCATAGAGCTTCTGAAAGAACCTCAGGTACCCACAATCCCCGGATGCTACTAAGATGAGCAAGTAAGTGATAGAGAGATGGATGAGAAAGAGAAGTAGAAGGGTGTGTGCACAAATAAGAGAGGCAGAACTGGAGACTTGAGGGTAGCAAGGGACAGCCCGATGTGAGTAACTAGCAATGCAACCTAAGGCCATGGTGAAGTCTTGGCCCTTGCTGCCACCAAACTACCATGCCTGAGTCCATGGACCTGAAGCAGTGGAGATCTGTTACCATCAAAGGCCAGGTGAACTTCCCTGATCTGAGCTGTCACCTGGGCCAATGATGTCTGAGGGCTGTGTATAGCTGGCTCTTCCCCTCACCTGGCATCATGGGAGAGCTGGCCCTGGCATTACAGCAGGAGGGCAGGCCCTGCCCTTTGACAGTTGCATTGCTAGGGAGAGTAGGCCTTTCACATTGCCTAAGCGGCACAGTAGATCTGGTGTTTATGGTGAAGGCAAGAGTAAGCCAGCCCCAAGAGTATGAGAATAGGAAATCCAACTCTGTCCCTTTCCACAACATTGAGTGAGCTAGCCGGGAAGTTCTGGAGAGCACAGCCTGATGGTGAGAATGCCAGAAAGCTGGAGGGCTGACCAACTCAGCTACCACCCAGGCCCAGACCCAGGGCTTTGAGTTGGCCCACCCCAACATCTACCTCATTTATGAACTGCTAGAGTATGTGAAAGGGCTGGTCCTGCAGATCCAAAGCTGCAGGATCTCCATAACACAGGGCAACAAGAGGATATCTGACACAGTCCAGGTTAGTATCTAGTGTTGATAGTGCAGTAGAAGACATAGGCTTTTCGCCAGACTGATAACCCATTTCGATGAACATTTGCAAATATAGATGTGTAGACAAAGGGTGACACACTGTGACACACTACAGTTTCTACAGTGAGATTCTGTTGCTTTGTTGTTCTTGGGGGGGGGGAGGTTGCAAGGGCAGAGAGCAGACACAAAGGAATATGGATATGAATGAGATTGGGGTGCACTATGTAAAACTCATAAAGAATCGATAAAAAGGATTTTAAAAATTAGTCATAGAATTTAGGGTGCATCCTACATCCAAATGATCCCATAACAAAGATTCCTAACTTGATTAAATCTGCAAAGATCCCATTTCCAAACATAGTCTCTTGGAATTACAACAGGGGTCTATCATGGAGGGGATGCTACACAGTGTAATGTCCTTTGTTCTTTATTCCTCGAAAGCCAAAAGGTCTTCAACTGTAAAAGAAAGAACAACTTTCTTCTTGTATCTTGCAATATGCTGGGTCTTGTGAATGGATTGCATTGCTTTGGCGAGACGAGGAACCCGACCACCAGTGAAGTCTGAAATGAAAACTCCTCACCCATTCCACAAGGAACAGAAAGTGCTGATATAGCCTCTGATGTGTCCGCAGATGTCTGTGAATCAAAAAATTATGTGCAGTTGAGAATGAATGCAAAGACAGGGAGCAGAAAGATCTTAAATCAAATATTAAAGTGCAGGTCACAACCTTGTCTCTCTTTGTATGTCTTTCACCGTATTTAACTTCACCAAGCACCTCCCCTTACTCTAAAAGCAGGGGAAAATAACAACAGAGCATGTCTGCCTAATGGCCTAGCTATTGGGAGGATTAAAAATGTGTATGTTTAAGTCCTTTTTATGTATCTGTGGCTATTCCCCAAAGCTTCTTTTTTGATATTATATATTTTTGACATGATTTTGCTAGGTATCCAGAGTAGCCTCAGACTCATGATTCCCCTGCCTCAACTTCCTGAGTCCTGCAATTACCAGTACAAGCCACACCAACTGAGATCCTTGCGGTGTCTGGTAGCAAACTGAGTCTCTGAAAACATGATAACTGATGGTTAGCTGCAAGCATCTTAATCTGTATCACTAAAGCTCTGTCAGAGCCTCTCGTGAGACATCCGTATCAGGCTCCTGTCAGCAAGCACTTCTTGGCAACAGCAATAGTGACTGTGTTTGGTGGTTGCATATGGGATGGATCCCCAGGTGGGGCAGTCTCTGGATGGCATTTACTTTAGTATCTGCTCCACTTTCTCCCTGCATTTTCTCCAATGAGCATTTTGTCCCCCTCCCCTTCTAAGAAGGACTGAAGCACCCATATTTTTGTCTTCTTTCTTGAGCTTCATATGGTCTGTGAATTATATCTTGGGTGTTCCGAGCCTTTGGACTAATATCCACCTATTCATGAGGGCATGCCATGTCTGTTCTTTTGTGTTTGGATTACCTCACTCAGAATGGTATTTTCTATTTTCATCCATTTGCCTAAGAATTTCATGAAGTCATTGTTTTTAATAGCTGAATAGTACTCTTGCAGCTAACCAACAGACTGAGCATGAGGACCCCAATGGAGGAGTTAGAGAAAGGGCTAAAGGACCTGAATGGGTTTGCAACCCCATAGGAAGAACAACAATATCAACCAACCAGAACCCCCAGAGCTCCCAGGGACCAAACCACCAACCAAAGAGTACACATGGAGGGGACTCATGGCTCCAGAGTCATATGTAGCAGAGGATGGCATAGTCTGGCATCAATAGGAGGAAAAGCCCTTGGTCCTGTGAAGGCTTGTTTCCCTAGTGTAGGGGAATGGCAGTGTGTTGAGGTGGGAGTGGGTGGGTGGAGAGGGAGCATCTTTATAGAAGAAGAAAGAAGGGGGATAGGGTGGAGAGAACCAGGAAAGGGATAACATTTGAAATGTAAATATATAAACTATTTAATAAAAACATTTATAAATCTGGAAAAGGTAATACTGTCCTATAATAGAATGTAAATTGCAGAAGCTTAAAGTCCAGTGGTAACTTTTCCTCAAGCTGGGTTCAAAAGCCTGTTAGGCTGTGCTGATGGAAAAAGGATTCGGAAAGATAGGCCAGATCCCTACATCTTATTTCTCAAACCTGCTTTAAGACTCTCTAGGCACCGGGGGAAATACTGTCTCTTCCCATGAGAATCCCAGTCCTCTGTGCAAAGTGTGATCCAAAAATGCTTGAAGAGGGGCTAGAGACGAATCACTCAATCAAGTGCTTGCCTTTCAAGAACAGGGACCTGGGTTTGGATCCTCTGAAGCCATATAAAAAGGCAGGTATGGTAGGTTTGATGACAGGTAGAAAGAGAAGGGTCTCTAGAAGCTTCTAGACCAGATAGCCTAATCTACATGGCAAAGTTCAGGGGCAATGCCAGACTGTCTCGAAGAAAACGTAGAAGGTAGCTGAATAAACTACACCCAGTGCAGTCTTCTGCATTCCATATAGGAGAGAACACATGATCACACACCCATCTACACCCACTTATGTATCCAGTCTACATGAATGTACACGTATACAGACATTCACACCCATACTCAACAAAAATGCTTAATAACTCACAGAAAATGAATGAACGCCTTCCATGTAATTATTTCCTGAGGTGTCATATGAATTCACACATTCTCTCCAGACCTTCCCTCCTCCTCCAATGTCCTCGAAATCACTCTTTCATTCAGTTTGTGTTTAGGCTGCTGATCACCCACGCAGTCTAGGCCTTGTGCTAGCTCAGGTCCTACAGATCACAGGAGGCAGGATTTCTGATGTGAGCGTGTGGTGACTGCCAAAGGAAAAATACCTAAGCTGACTTAGGCCAAGGACAGCTTCTGTGAGACTGGGAGAGAAAAGACTTTTAAAGATCAATCAATCAATCAATCAATAAAATGTCAACAATGAAGTGATAAGATTTTAAACGAACCTTTTCTATATTTTTAAGCACTCCATAAATTAGATTGTGGCAAATCTCTCCTGTTTGTTTAACTTAATAATAGGATGTATAGCCTTTTGCTCCTGCTCTAAGAGTGGTGTGAGCTTCTGGTCACTCAGAACTGACTTAGCGTGTCGGGTCGAGACTCCTAGTATGTGGCATCTGTGAGTCTGCTCAGCTGCCTTATTGTCCTGTTAGATGAGAAGGAAACCTGGGTGTCAGCTGCAGCTTGTAAGGTACAAGAGGGAAGAGGATGCCTGAGAGGGGTTGAGAAGAGTCAGGTCTGACCTAGAGAATAGAGGAAGGTTCAGGCTTTATCCTTCTGTCAAAGGAGACCTGGCAATTGTAAGGTCTGGGCCCCAGGAAGGAAATATGTAAAGCAGAGATGATCAGATCCTAGTAAGCAGCTGGACACCTATGCAAGCTTTGCAGCAGTGCTCTAGTACAGGGAGAATGATGCTTACTCAGTGGCCCTGAACCTTCTGTGAGAAAACAGCCCAGCAAAAGCAAACACTTGGCATCTCAAAAGCTTACAAAAGGCATCATATGAAGGCAGGAAGGACTCAGAATGTGGGGAGGGGAGAGTGGTTGTTGAAAAGCCTGCAGAGACAGCAAAAGCAGAGACAGGAAGGCTTTTCAGAGCATATGGAAGAACAGGAGGTGGCTAGAAAAATTTGATTCCTGACCAACAGGTCAGCACTCATAAGACTGTCTGAAGCCCAAAAGCAAAGTATGTCAGCCCTACAGAGAGACTGCTGCCAGTAAACTAATTGAAAGGTGGCTTCAGACACTACGCTTCAAGGAAGTGGTGATGGTTTGCTAGTTTGCTGTGCCCAAGTGCCCTTAAAACCTTGGAGTAGTCCTGATGAAAAGCAAGCATACAAACAGCAGGTACACAGATTAGCAGGTTTGACAGCCTAAAATTTAGTAATCTGTCACATTAAAAAACTATGACATAAAATAAAAAGCAAATTCAGAGGAAAATTTGCTTCACAAAGCTATCTTTAATAACTTCACTTATTCTCATGAAACATTGGAGACAACCTAATAATATGGCAATCATTTTTTTATTTTTTTAATTTAAATATAATTGCATAATTTTTCCCATTGCTTATCCTCCTCTCTCCTTTCCATGTACCTCCTTTGTGCATTCTCTCTCTCTCTCTCTCTCTCTCTCTCTCTCTCTCTCTCTCTCTCTCTTCCCCCCCCCCTTTCTCTAATTTATGGCTTCTTTTTTAAATTATTGCTACATACATGAAAAAAGTGTGTGAGTGTTCCCAAATATAGCCTTCTTAGCCTGTAGAATGTTACTCATGTTTATGATTTCCAGCTGAAGACTTGGTAATGGAAAACCAGCTTGTGCTTCTTCTCTGAAGGAGACTATGACTCCCACTCTCCATATTCCTTGGTTGCCTGTGGTTCTTTGTGTAGGTTTGAGGCCTCACCGATGTCCCTTTTCCATGTTAGCATACCTCTTGCTGTTCAAACTTCCTGTTCCTCTGGCTTTCACAATCTCCACACCTCCTCTTCCCTGACTAGATCCCTGGACCTTGGGTATAAGAGTTGTGTTGTAAGTGTGTATCCATCAGACTGGCCATTACATGGTCACTTGTCCTCTGTATTTGTGATTGGTTGTGGACTTTTTTGTAATGGTTTTTGACTGCTACAAAGAGAGTGAGAACAATTAATTTTTGAAAGGTAGATATAAAGAGACTGTTGATTTTTCACAAATACTTAAATGAGGAAAAATCAGACTATGACATTTTGAACACATGCTTTGATTTTTGCCTGTGTGGTTAAAAAAATACCATGCGTTGAAACATCTAGGAAAAAGACTGTCATTCATCATCCCCTTGGGTAAAGGTTATCACCCAGAAGCTAAGAGAAATACTTTTATACATCAGTGAGCAATGTTACTGATGAAACCCATCTGGACGTGCTTTGTCTTGCCTTTAGCCAAGGACAAGAATAAGTTTGTCCTTCTGGGTACGTTTGGGGCAAGGGTGTTGTTTTCCTCTGTGAAGTCAAATAATAGATAAAGTTGCTACAGCTCTCAACTAGAAATCCTAAGATGGCACAGGATCTGGCCAGCTGTTTCCTCCCTTCTTTGGAACCTACTGTGGTCCTAAGTTCTGCTATGTGGGACACACGGATAACAAATACACAGCAAGATGACACTGTATTTATGCCAAGAAAGTTCCCTGCACCCAGCCATTATTTGAGGAGACTCAGGTGAGTTTTGGGCATTTCCTGGCCTTGTGAGGATATAACACAAAGCAGGAACTCCACAAATATTAAAGTAAATCAAAAGCGCAATCAACCTGTAAGCATCACCAGGTTCCTGTGTGTCCCAAATCAATACCACATAGAAGTCAGAGACTATTCCAAAGATGAAGAAAGAGACCATTCATCTTTGCCTTCCTTTCTAGAAGGGAAAAGTTATCACTGATATAAAAACTAAAGGCATGTCTACCTAACTCTTGCTAAATTTGTTCTGTCTAGCATGGGTGACTCCCCAAAAGAGCATATTCTTTCTAGGTCAATGGCAGCATCACATGCTGGAAGATAAAGAATGAGAAATAAACATATGTGGCACCAACCTGTGAGGACTGCCAAAACATGGGACAGTCACATCCTAACTGCCTAGGAGGCCAGGATAAGTAGAGTGGTGGGGACAAACCACTTATACAAAAGGGGACAGACTGAAGAACCACAGAGGCAAAACTCCCATTAGAGCTGGCTAGGATTGTGAAGTAAACACACTTCTTTTGCTAAAGAAGTCATATGCTGTACAGAAAGAATCCCTGGATGCATCAGCACCATTTACAAATAGCTCCTGCACTGATGCTGGTCCTGATACAAGCAGGGTAGTCATGCTAGCTGATAAATGAGGCATGCAAAATAGCCTTTGGTTATGGAGGCACACCTCTAATTTATACCAGTGATAACTTTTTCCTTCCAGAAAAGCCTTGCATCTTGGTGTCATGAACTCAATAGAATCCATATGATCTTCTGTGCATCTCAACTCTCACCTTGACTTACCAAATGTGGTGATGTATTTGGGAACATCTACTATTCTGGAATGCTATTGATATCGATTAGCATGTTGCTTTTCAGACGCAAAACTACCCTCTCTTCCTACCAAGAACCAAGAGGGCCATTTTACTGTCCAGCGTGCAAGGAGGATATGCACTATGGATTTCATGAAAGGAAAGTTCTAGACACAGAGGTCCCCAGGGACTGCACAATGATTGGAGTTCCACTGCCTGCAAATATATTACCAAGAGCTCAGATGAACCAAACTTGGCAGGTCATGGCCTGTGATACAATAGCCTCCCAACATTTCCCAGTGTAACTATTTGCAAACACCACAGTAAGTATCAATTTAGTTCATAAAACTCAGGTTTGCAAGAAATGTAGTTTTATTTCACTACAACTCAGCACATATTCTGTTTGAAATCTTATTCTGCTTGAAGGCAGAAAATGTAATTTTAGTCAATTTGGGGTAAACTTAACATGTCAGGCTTTAGTGCAGGCATTTTCAGTTTCTCCCACTGCTGCCTTCTCCCAAGAGTAGCATCATAGCCCAGGGAAGCATGTCCAATGTCCCAGCCATAGTCCTGGAGGAAAGGAAGGAATTAGTTTCCTTTGCCTCCATTTCTATGTGGAGAAGCCTTTGGATGAGCCAACATGATACACCAAGACTCTCCTGAAGCCCTAAGCATTTATCCAAGAAGAGAATCCAGTCCTGCTAGGCTCAGCCCCTCCTACTTTGGAGTCTCTACAGAAAGCCCCCACTTCCCTGCTCCCTCCTCAGAAAAGACAATAGCTGGCCTTTTGCTTCTAGGATTTCTTTATTCATGGAGCCTGGGTAATGTGGTATCATAAGACACCTTGTTTCCACTGCACTCTGCCACAGCTCCACATCACACCTCTCTGTCATTAGATTTATAGCTGATGGACTTCTTTGATTATTTGACAAGTTAGGTGACAGGCAGATAATGTCATTGATGAGTCCCATCAATCCTTCTGAGCAATGTCATAAGTTACAGATAGTCGTGAGCTGCTTGACATGGGTGCTGAAAACCAAACTCATGCTTTCTGCAAGTGCTGTATTTATCCTTAACCAAAATTGTTATTCTAGATTCAAAATCCACTCGTCTTCTGGGGACAATTAGAGGCAATATTTAAGTCAGCATGACTCATTTCAGCTTGATTGCAGAGATCAAGTTTCCAAAGCTAGTCACATTCCCAGGGATTAAGTACTAGGGATTAAGACTTTCATGTATCTTTTGAGGTGATATAAGTCAACTCACAACTCTGCTTTGAAAATAAATAATAGATTTGATAGATAGATAGATAGATAGATAGGTAGGTAGGTAGGTAGGTAGATAGATAGATAGATAAATGATAGATTAGATAGATAGATAGATAGATAGATAGATAGATAGATAGATAGATAGATAGGTAGGTAGGTAGGTAGGTAGGTAGATAGATAGATAGATAGATAGATAGATAGATAGATAGATAGATAGATAAATGATAGCTAGATTAGATAGATAGATAGATAGATAGATAGATAGATAGATAGATAGATAGATAGATAGATAGATAGGTAGGTAGGTAGATAGATAGATAGATAGATAGATAGATAGATAGATGATAGATAGATAGATAGATAGATAGATAGATGATTGATAGATAGATTAGATAGATAGATAGATAGATAGATAGATAGATAGATAGATAGATAAATAAATGATAGATAGATTAGATAGATAGATAGATAGATAGATAGATTAGATAGATAGATAGACAGATAGATTATATACATGAACTAATCAGCATCAGTTTATTCTCTTATTCTTTCTCACTCTCTCACTCACTCACTCACTCCCCATTATTCTTTATTCGACAGACAAAACAATCTATAACTCTAGGCAAGTGAGGAAAACAGCAGCAGCTTTGATGGCTCTTTTGCTATCTTCTCCTCTTAACTGGATGTAGTCATAGCTATTCATCTTCCTAATGCCTTTGTCTCTTGACTTCTGGACTCCCTCTACAGAGATAATGGTGGTCATCACTGTAAGGGCAGAAAGAAGAGTCTTGGGAATGTATGGAGGGAATCTCATATCTCTCCATAGCCTCCAGATACCTATAATTTTTTTCAGAACATTTTTTGAGTCCTCCTCTTGGATTTTCTCTCGTTCTTCAGCTTTCTGTCTTGAGGTCTTTTGGCTTTGGAATTTCCTGTAAAGAAAGGATAAAATATGAATGACAAGCCATATGTTTAGAACAGCATTGCACCCCATAAAGGCTTTGCAGGCTCAAGAGAAGCATATCTCTATTTAAAGATACACAATCTCACAAAGATGCACAAATATTTCCCTCATGTTGCTGGGTATGAGAGAATCACTCTGACTACAGATCATCCAGGGAGAGCCTATGGTCCTATTTAGGGGCCTATTTCAATGGATATGACTCATGTCTTCAAGACACTTTTAAAATACAGACACCAACACGAGGCACATAAATTTTTATTGTAGCCATATCAGCATTTTCAGCAGTTGTAAATGCAAGCCCTCTTTTGACAAATATAAAAATTGCATGGCCTTTAGAGTTACTTGAAATTTCAAAGTGGATAAACTATGCTGAACAATGGTGAAGAGATGCAGAGAGAGGTCCAATTTCTTCTGGTTCAGCTCCTGACTGTTCTGCTTTACACTTGTGCAGAGTTAACCAGATGACATGCTGCCCAGCAGAATCCATAGCTGGATCTTGGACTTTCCACCTCTCAGCAAGCTAGAAGTGGCAATTGGCTTATCCTCAGGTTGTGCTACTGGGCTCAATGGTGGCAGTAACTGGGACTTCCCAGTGATCAGTGTCATCACCAGGGTACAGTGCTTTAAGCTATGACATTCAAAAGATTCATCATGTACTGCACATGTGGAGTTTGGGGACATAACAACTTCATCAATGAAGGAACATCTGTAAACTCTTGACCCTGTCAGTCATGAACATTTCCACCTCTCTACTGCAAGCTCTAAGGATTCTAATCCTCCCCACCGGGGGGCATTTGCTCTCTTCCTGTCCAGTGATGAGCACTTTCTTGGGCCGATAACACTGCCTTAAACTTAAAAAATGAAGTCTGAGAGAATGAGCCCTGGGGAGATAGGTTTGGAGGCTAGTGATATGGGACAGGAGATGAATGGAAAAGGTTCTGACAGGGAAAAACAGAGTTTGCAAAGGACCTCAGGAGAGATGTCAGCAGCATGAAAATTCACTGAGTGTTGAGGAAGCCTTGAGCACATTATGTATAAGGGAGACTGGAGAAAACACCAGACATGTCAAAGACATGCTCCAAGCCTTGGCTATGCTGCTGACCCATGTTCTTAGTCAAATCCTCCAACGTGCGTAAGCCTCAGTGTTGCCATGTGTAGTAAGGGTCAGACCACTGGGAAGTAACTCAGAGCTTTGGAGAGATGTCTGCATGCGAAAATGTTCACCCAGGGCTGATTTCCTCATCATTTCCTTCTTTGCTAACCTGTTAATAGCAATCAATCCACTCACTTCTGGGATAGAAAAGACATGTTGAATCCAGAGGTGGAGAGGGTAATTGGGAGAGGGAGCAACTTCATGGAAGCAAGTTGAGGGGGAGAAGGGAGGGGAATAGGGGGGGAAGGTATGACATTTGAAATGTAAATACAGAGAATATCCAATAAAATTGAAAAAAAACAATTTCATCTATCTGTTATTTGTTTCTTAACCTTCGAATATCTCTGAGGTATTCATGTTCCAAAGCTAGATTGACTACCAAATATCATTGACCTTGAGGATCTCCATTCATAAACTTTCATGTGACTGGTAGGGTTCATGAGAGGCTGGTGATAAGGACCACTTGAGAGAGAAGTGGCAGCTTCTCTGTCTCTGAACAGCATCAGGACTTTACTTAGCTTTGAAGGGGAATGTGGATGCCTACACAGATCCAGTTCTATCCAGAAGATGACAGATTGATTGCCTCTGCACTTACTCCACCCCAGCCAAGTAGATGAAGTAGGCTCCATCACAGAGAGAGAGAGAGATTCCCTTGGGAGGCTTACTACAAATACAGTTCTGGGTGAATGAAAGAGTTACGCCTGCAGTTAACCTTTAGATACAGGGGAAAAAAATAGACAAAAAATATGGCTGAAGTCTCCAGTTGGCAGTTTTTTTAAAAATCTGTCAGATTTAATTAAATCATCAAAAGTGCCTTTTAAAGGGCTCTGTGTGGCTGTCCTGCACGGTCAAAGGAACTCGATCCAAGAGGCAAGCAGGACTTTGGGGGCATGCCAAATTCTGTCCTTTCCCAGCCCAATAGCACTCATCATTATGTGGCCCCAGAAGGCCACTGACTGCAGAGTTGGCCACAGGCTCTGAGGCTCAGCAGGGTGTGGGACTTTTGCCAAAAATCCAATACGCACATTTTTCTCCCATGAACTGGCCTAGACTTTGCCTACATTGTTATCTCCACATTGTGTTGATGGAGTTCCTAAGCTCCAACATCCCTTTCCTTTTGGTTTCCTCACAGCACCAGAAAAAAAACAACAGACAGGACTCAAATTTCGTTGTCTGAGTCAAAAGACACCCATTTAATGAGACATCTCTATTGTCAAAAAATAAACCTTCATATGTATGTATCTATTTCTTGTATGTATCTATTATTTCACAATAATACTTATAAAGCCATCACAATAAATACTTATTTTTGAGCTTGGCACTGTTATAAGTACTTCATGTATCTCCAAAGTACAAAATAGGTTTTAAAACACAGAAACTGTGAAACTGTGTGTACTCTCCACCATGCTACTTACAAGACACCCTTGGATACCCCATTCTAAGGACATGGTTGAATCTCTTGGTTCTACTGTGACTGGGAGGGGCCATGTGACTCAGACCAGCTGTTGTACAGGATTATGCTTCAAGCTAACTTACCACCCTCTCCATCAAACCAACTGTAACCTCTTGCAAAAGATCATCAGAGATGGTCCAGTTGACTGTTGACCTTCCTTCATAGGACGAGGGATATGAGACCCTCATGTGAGTATCCAGCCACTTCTGCCAGTGAGTTGTATGTAATTCTGCTTTAATTGCAAGTAACCTCGGGGAGGAGGGGCGACAGTGGGGTTAAGAGCAACAGCCATATGGCCGTGAGAGAGTTATCACCCATGCTGGAAGCAGATCTAGTGTGACTGTTCTAAAGTCATCCACTCTTCTGTCTATAAACCCTCACCCACTTCTCTGCAGGCATGCCTAATAAGGTCATTGGTTCTCCTGGGCAAACTTTGGTACTTTGGTTTGTTGTTGGGACCTTAAATAAAGAGAATTGGCATTTTCATCTCCCCCAAAGAAGGGGCACTGGCCAGGAACTTTTGAGTAGAAGTGGTACTCATTATCACAGGCTGGGATATTTTATTGCTGATGCAGGCCCCTCAGTAAGCTTTCCTGTTCTAGTCAAGCAACATGAGCGCAAGATCAATCCTATTTGCTTTTTATTTTAAGAATTATTGTTTGGGCTATTGGATACTACAGCCTATTCTAGTATCTCTTATTATATCAATACATCCATAGGCTAGCTCCAAAAGCATCCTCATTCTGTGATACCAGAATGATTCTTCAAGCAACAGCCCACATAGACTATGGTGAACCCTTAAGATTGTACTTCCAGTGATGAAGCTATTTTAGCGAGTATAAGGGCACTATATGATGTTGAAATCACCTAACAATGCATTTTTCAGAACATGCCTCCCTCACTAAACAATGGGTGATTGTACAATTGTGCAAGAATCTGGGATGAATCTGGTTTTATAATTTCCATAACTTTGGTCTTGCACTGTGTGTGTTTTATTTAACATAGCCACAACTCCTCTCAGTTCAGAAATTTAAGCAAATAAATACATAAAACAAACTCATTGATGAGCTGTGAGCTAAGCATCATCATTATAAGACCATGCTTAAATCAGTTCTATCTTCCCATTTATGCCTCTGTTAATCCAGTTCTCCTACTTTTCTCTGTTCTACAATATCTTTTATAAACAGTTCTTCCCACCCATACCTACGGCATTCCTATTACATTCAGAACCAGAGAAGTATCCATCTGGCCAAATGAGAGAGCTGATGAAGCCTCTCTGTGATTATCATTGATGAGTCATTAGAAAGAACTTGGGAAAGGCAATAGTGGTGCTTGGGACCTTCTAGCTAACTGCATGAACAATTGGTCACACAGTTACATCATCAAGGAGGCCACTTTGTGGCTCCTGAATATGAGCCTGAAGTAAGGTATCTTCTGGTAAAGCTATTGTAAAGAATGAGCCCATGGGACAGGTCTTATTTTTGAGGAATAGAACCAGTGTATTAATTAAGGTCCATCATTCAACTACAGAAGCTCAAATAAGAGAGCTTAACCAAATAGGGAGTTATTTCTCCATCCCCACAACAAGGTTCCCAGAAGAAAGACAGTGGGTGATGGATTCATCACTGTCACAGTCTTCATCGTACCCTTCACCTTCAGCTTAGTATATTCCCATGTAGATTAAATCAGAGTTCTGATAATAAATAGGAAAGAAAGGAAGGTAGTGGTTAGAGGTACAGCAAGGTCTACCACAGTAAGGGACATGGTAGGGAACAGAGTTGAGAAGAATGGGTAGGTAAAAAGAGGAAAGAGTCAGAGGGCTGTCAGGAACAAAAGCCTTAGACCTTTTCAGATGCTCACACTTAAGTTATAAAATACAAACCATTGCATCTATCCAGAATGTCAGTCTGAATGGAGCCAACCAGCTACAGAAGGAGAAAAAGAATCACAGTAGATAATAACTCCCACATAGAAAATACTTGACGAATATTGTCAAGCTCTACTTGCTAAGCACTTTATGGACTATCTTACCTAATGTTCATCTGAACCTTGGCAGGATGAAGTAACTCCTCCCAATTTAAAGATTATAAAACTGAGATATAGTGTTCAGTAACTTTCCAAAGGGCTCTAGTCCATGACTTATAGCACAACCACTGGACATGAGGCTGAAACAAGCTGTGTCCTAGAAAAACAATTATAGGGAGAAGGCTTTATGTTAAGCCTCATTGTAAGGAACAGAACTATATCAGGTAAGGTTCTTCATTCACCTACAGAAATCAAATTAAGATGCTTTAGCAAAGTATGGAGTTATCACCCTCATAACAAAGATCCCAGAAGAGAGACAGCAGCCCACAGAGACATCACTGCCACAGATCTTGGCTTTCTTCTCCCTTCTCCTTCCCCCTCCCCCTTTTCTCTCAAGTTTCCTTCAACAATGTTAGCAAAGGATCCCTCTTTGCTATAGAATGAACATCTACAAATATTTGAGGCACCTGTATAACACTGTCTTCGTCTCCACAAAGATATGTTTAGATGCTGGGTGTGCTTCGAGCTGCCAGCTAATGATGTTGGATAAAGGTACAGAACTGGGCAGGGCTTGGCTGAGAAGCATCACTGACAACCAATGAGCCAGGGCACCCGTGTTTGGTGTTTGGAGGCTTCGTGAAGGAGCATATACTCTGTAGCATGTTGACTAGTTAAGGTTCAATGCTAGATCTGCACCAGAGAGTGAAGTGGTTCTGGGAAGAGTCATAGCTACTAAATTCAAAGCAAGAGCCCAGATGTGGTATGGAATGGAACTAGAAATGGAGCAGAGGTCCCAGGAAATGTCAGGAAAGTTGTAAATAAGGGTCAGGGTCCTGGTTTAAAGGTGACTCCCACACAACTGGAAACTCAAGAGCAAGAAGGAAACTACGTGACATCATTCAGGAAGGAAAAGCCTGGTTTCCTTTCTTAAGTATCATTCAAAATAAAAATCTGAACTGGGAGCCTGGAGTCCCTATACCCACTCTTTCCCAAACAACACACATAGATACACACACACACACACACACACACACACACACACACACACACACACACACATACACACACTCCTTGCCCTGCTTGGAAAGGCTCAAAAAAGATACTTAGGGAGTCCCTTAGAAATATGAGGGCTGAGAGGTTCTTCTTTGCCCCCTTGCTTCCAGGTAAACAGAAGATGGCCCTGAGGCAGCTTCAAGGCACCTGGGAACAGAGACGTAGGATGATTCATCTACATCATGTTCTGTCTTCCAATTTTCTTGTCCATGAGTGCACATAAGCATGTGTGTGCATATATGTGTGCACCCATATGTATGTACACTTGTGTGTGGATGTGTTGATGCCAGAGAATGATAGCAAGTATCTTCCTCACACACTGTCTATCTTATGTACTGAGACAGGTTCTTACTGACTCTTAAGCTTACAGTCCCAGCTATACTCCATAGCAAACAAGCCCAGAGACCTTCCTGTCTCCACCTTCCTAGAATTTGGGGTTCTAGGCTCACACTGCCATGGAAAAGTTTTTAAATGGCTGCTAGAGATCCCAGTTAAGGTCCTTGTGCTTGCATGGCAAGTTCTTCACTAAGTCATCTCCTATTCCTATTCCAGCCCGTTTTCTAACTCATCAAGAAGAGAGCCAGAGTTGTCTAGATTTGTTTCCTTGCTTGTTATTTTCCTTTTTAGCTTTCTGTTTCCAGATACTTAAAGGAACCAGGCAATTGGCTTGGGAACTGAGAGGCAGTCACAGGTTAGCACTAGAGCCCCCATCTTCCTGAAACAGGTAGCTCAGAATTTTCACAATTATCCTCTGCTAATTGCTCCATTTCTTTAAGTATTGGGGCTTTTATAAAAACCCAATTCTGTCTCTACTCTGTCACCTTCATCTCCACCCCCACAAGCCACTTTCTACCAACAATTTCAAAATTGATCTTTTAAATGATTCTGCACTTAAGTCAGCTTCTGCACTTTAAATGTGTTTTTTGTTCAGTTAGACTAAAGTAATGTACCCATTGACCATGCTAGAGAAATGGGAAGTGTATGTGTGTGTGTGTGAGTGTGTGTGTGTGTGTGTGTGTGTGTGTGTGTGTGTGTGTGTGTGTGTGTTGTATAATATGTAGTATAATGTATGATATATAATATAATGTATAATATATAATATATAAAATATCCTAATGCAACTCCATATATACACTTCCTTCTTCTGAAAACTAATATGCAATGACTCTCTTTGGAGAAGTGGTTTGACCTCGGTGTCCCCTTTAACCTTTCTTTCATTTATCCTGCCGCTCTTCCACTCTTGACCTGGAACTCCAGTCCAGTAGGATATTACAACATTATCCTATTTTGTCCTTCCATATAGAGAGACTTCACTCTATCACCACCTGTCAAATACTAGCTGTTCTTCATGGGGTGAGGGTAGGGAACTTAAATCCGACCCTCTGTAACCTTCTTTTTAAGTTCTCTTGAAGGTTTGCTTAGCTCCCCAGTCCTCTCTCACATGGCATCTATCCAGCCTAGGACACTAGCCCAGCTTGTTTCCTACAACATGACTACTCTTCAGTGTCTCTTGACAGCAGCTTGCTCTATCATATTTTAGCAGACCCATGTTTGCTCATTTTTTGGTTGTGTTCTCTCTGATAGTTCCTTTACCAGAATCACTACTCGGTTGTCATGGTGAATATGAAATGTCCTGCGCATGCCCACATGTTAAGCATTTGGCTTGTAGATGTTGGTGCTGTTTGGGGAGACTGTAGAAGAGCTGAAAGCTAGAGCCTTACTGGAGATGGGCCTTATGTTGATAGCCCAGCTCCAATTTCTGTCAACTCACAGCTTCCTGACCAGTGCATATATGAATAAGCAGCTGCCACACACTCCTCTTGCCAGAGGGCTATCCATGTTTCTCTGAAATTTAGGAGACCCACTGTCACAAACTTTTTTTCTATTAGTGCTTCATTGCATCTAGATCAAAACAGTGCTCTGTGGACAGACATAGAGAGCTGTCCCAGGAGAGAGGACAAGGGCTGAGCAAAGTCCCAGGTCTGCTTAGTTAGGTTTTACCCTGCACTGTGTGGTGTGAAAAGGCTGCATGCAGCACCAGAACTGGGAGATGTACATCTTTCTTCCCAGAGTAAGTCTAGAAGGATAAGCCAGCCCATGATTAATCCCATGGGCTCTTTCTTCTTCAATCCCTTCTTCCCTCCCTTCCTTCATCTCTCTTGTTCTTCCTCTATCCTTCACATTCGTCTTTTCTTCATCCATCTTTTCTTCCTTTTCCTTCTTGTCTTCTTTTCTTTCTTTGCCCCTCCCTCCCCTACTTCCATCTCCTTTTTTTCCCATCTTTTCTCCTTTCTTCCTTTCTTCTCTCCTTTCTTCCTCTTCCTTCCTCCCATCTCCTTTTACTCCTTCCATCTTTCTAGTCCTTCATTCCTTTCTTTCTCACTCACATATCCATCTTTTTTCTCTCCCTATCTTTCTTTCCTTCCTTTCTTCCTTCCTTCCTCCCTTCCTTCTCCTCTCCATCTTTAACTTCCTTTCTTCTTCTTCCTTCATCTCTTTCTTTCTCTCTTCCTCCCTGTCTCCCTCACTTTCATCTCTTCTTTCATAAGTTTGTCCATCTACTCATCTATTCATTTATTCAACAAGTAACCATTTATCTATAAGCATAATATTAAATTCAAGAGATAGAAATATGACTAACCTGATGGATAGGGTGAAAACTGTGCCACCAGAGTAAGATGTTAGCTATGGTGGTAGACTGATATCGCTTAGGTGATTTGTAAAGCACAGACGTCTGGATTCCCACACCCAGAGACTCAGTTCAGCTCTGGTATGAGACACTGAGCACTGTTTTGATCTAGATGCAATGGAGCACTAATAGAAAAAAGTTTGTGACAGTGGGTCTCGTAAATTTTAGAGAAACATGGATAGCCCGTTTTTCAGTTCTGCTTCTAAGAATCTTAGAATATGTAACCTCTACTACCAACTACTTTCTTAGTAAGTATTGATAAATCAACTTAATGATTAAGCATATCAGTAAAGCAATAAAGGAAAGCCTTTAGAATATTAAAAGGCAGTGTCTGGAGATTGTGTTATGCTAATTTGAGTTATATTGACTACCTTTACTCTTTTCTTTCTCTCTTCAATCCCTTCTCCTCCTCTTTCTTCCTACTCCCCTCCAACAATATTTGTTTGGCATATAATACATGCCAGAAATTGTGATAGGATAATGGCACAAAAAATATGGAGTCTACATCATAGACATTGTGCTTACCTACATGAAATTAACTGAGATAATTTGAATATTCCATGATTCCTATAAGGTATGAGGCATGCCATGCTTCCAGAAATCCCACCTCACCCACAAGGTTAAGAAGACTGACACATTAGAAATTTCTACCCAGGCTCATGAAGATAATAGATGCCCTGAAGTCTCTTGAGAAGTTGTTCAGGGCTGGTGAGTAAGCCCAGCCAGAGAAGGCCCAACTGGGCTCATCTTTGGAAATCAGCCTGGGTGATTGTGAAGATCTCACCAGCCCCAGAAGTCAAACCCTCAGCTTGTTAGAACCTTCTGGACCCTGTGTGGCTGCGTCTTCCACCATCATACTAGCTAACACCTCAGAGCTCCTATCTCCTTCCCTACCCATACCCATAATGTTGTAGGACTCACACATTTCTAAGATTATAGTATGTTTCTCTGGATACTTATGTCCACCCAAGATTCCTACATGGAAATACTAATCCCCAATATGATTATACAAAGGTAGGATCTGTGGGATATAGTTAGTTATGAAGGGTAGAGACCTTATAAGTGCTATTATCATATTAATCACAAATACCAAAAGAAATAGAACCAATGTACTAGAACAGAACAGAAATAGTGTTTGTCATACTCACACAGTTGGAACTGGGTAGTTGAGCATTGGCTATCTAAATGCTGCAACAAGAAGTTCAGTAGCTGTTCAATGTCTTACCATTTTCAACTCAGGACTAGAGACTGGGAAGGTCCTGGCGAGTCAGTGCTATTAAGTCTGGGTTGAAAGACTGTCGAGTCTGGTGCTTGTGGTTGACAGGAAGAAAGAAGCATACAAATATATGTAGCTGGCAACTGTCCTTCCAAAGACCTTCAACCTATTGGGTGGTGCTGATCACATCCAAGGTGGTTCTGTCTCAAATGTCAATCCTCATTGGAAACACAGACACATGCAGAAGCACCCTTTACTGGGTATAGGTATCTCTTAGTCCATCCAATTTGGACATAAGACCAACCATCACAATGTCTTTATAAGAGACATCCAAGGGCTCCTTTGTTCCTTCCACCATGAAGGGATACAGTGGGAGGGTACCATCTGTGAACTAAAAAGAGGAATTTCTTCAGTCTGCTGCCACCTTGATCTTGGAGTTATCAACTTTTAGAACTGTGAAAAACAAATGTGTGTTGTTTTAAGCCTCCGTGACAGTATGTTTTATTCTCACATCATAAATGGACTAAGATACAGAAATAATTTTTAATGACAGTACAAGCCAGAGAAAAGCATGTGACAATTAGGCAAGATAGATAAAATGGCCAACAAAATAATAATTTCCCAGCCTAGATTTCTAAATATCCTGATCACAATGCCAAGTGGAATCAGTCACTCACATCTGGCACTAAGTGGCTGTTTCCCATTAAATTCAAGGCCCAAACCTCAACTTGAGGCTTTAGAAATTCTAACATTTCTATATAGCTGCTCCCTCTCTGGCTTTTCTGTTGTGAAACCTATTTGATTCCTAAAAGCTCTGCTCTGGAGATTCAGACACCTGGAGCTCCTCTGAAAGTCTTCCTTACTTCTGAGAAGTGTGTGGTGTGGCTCATGGGACAGCATTCATCCTCAGGGCCTTATGGCCAGTGTCTTTGAATCAGCTCAATTCTTCTGGTATCATACTCTAGCCTCAAACACTTAAGGGATTTTACTGATCCTCGATTGCTGCCCCCTATGTCAGAGGAAATGCTTGCTATGGAAGCCATCTTGCCCAAAGACTCTCCACCATTTCATCAGGAATCATAGGAAGTTTCTCTAGATTTTAAAACCAGACTTCACTGTAGTTCACAAAAAGGCCACTTCTAACTTCCAACTGTGGTACAAATCAGGAAAACAGCCAATCTCAGATCACACCACAGTCAGATCATTCAATAAGGAACATCATTCAAAGACAAGGAGTAAAACCTTCCAGAGGTCAGTTAATCACATTCTTATAGACTGTGGTATTTTAAACATTAATACTCTGTAATAAAAGAAACTAAAAGAAATTTAGATTAATCAAAGATTGGATCCCAGAAACAGGATACATTATGGAGATTGATGGCTTGGGTTAAGTAATCACAGAAAGATATGCATTCAATCAGGAAGGTAATTTTTAATCTCCAGCCCTAACATCCTTAGGACCCCTTGGGAATGCTGCCGAACAGCAAAGATTCTATAAAGGCTTATATTCTATATATAAAAGAATTCTCATAAATACTATATATTTTAATGTTTCTCCAAAGTCTAATAAAATGTATACATTCAAGAATATGTTCCCAAAACGTTGCTAGTTATCAGAGTCAACTGACATTTTGTGTGCTGCCTGATCAATTTTTATATAATAATTAAATTGTATATCCACCTGTGAGAAATACACAGATAAACATATAGTAAGGGATGTCAATATTGACTTAGGAAAATGTTTTAATTTTTCATTTCACTTACCTTATTATTGGCTCCTGAGTCCTGCAAGGTAGGTTATTGTATCTATTTGTGTTTTCTTGCAAGCCCCTCCCCCATATTTATAGTCATTTATTTTATTAATTTGATTTTTTTCTTCTCATTGTCCATTTAGTAATATGGCTGTCAATTGCACCTCTAACACACCTTTAACACCCACTCCTCTCAACAATTCTTCATTCCTTAAACTGCCCTGAAGCAGGCCTAAGAAGATATAGTGTTGGCCTTCTTTGACCTTTGGCTTTCTATTGGATAAGCCAGTGGGAATATCTGGCTGAAGAATGAGGGAGAGAGATGAAGTCATGTTCACTATTGGGGTACCTGGATCTCCTGGCAATCCTCTTTGTGACTCTCTCAGTAACTGCTCCCATGGGTGGGGTAGGGTAACCCTGGTTTCTGTACCACCTCTCATGGCCTCTCTGCATTTATACACATCTATAAAAAGCCTTATCTTGAATGATCTTGCTCAGTGTGTCAGTGCTTTCCTGCTAGGACTGTGGCTGATACAACCTACTCCTTGCCCGTTTTCCATAATGAACACCATCCTTCTGGGCTTCTATGTAGGTGTTCTTGCAAAATGGTGTTGTTTAGCTTGCATCTATTTGAATTTTCTCACAAATGTTACTGAGTTTCATTTGGCTTCTTACCTTTCTTACTCATTACAATTTCTTACAAGGCTCATACCTGTAACTATGGCTACCACTGATCTGTTGTTTTACATGGAGGCTCCATATGCCAACGCCTGCACATTGGTGTATCTAGTGCTCAGAAGATAACACCTACCATGTCCCTAGTTTCTTAGTACTAAAGCCAGTCTGAAATGAAATTTTCTATACAGCCCCTGAAGATCGATGCAAGGTTATCTGTGGACTACATAGAAAAGGATACGAGCGCCAAGTCCTGCAGCATATGCTTAACGACAGAGAGACCAGTGGACAGACCCACCCTTGACAGAAGTCCCCAAGGGTTTCCATCTCTGCCTCTCCACCAACCATGGACATTACCCAAATTTCTGTATTTTCAAATCTATGTAGACAGGAAGTGACACTGTGGTTTGTAGTTTTTCCTTTTTTTTTTTTTTTTTTTTTTTTTTTGATTATTCATGATGTTGAGTGTCTCCTGAGATGCTCTTGGCTTCCTTCCTCTTCCATAACTTTTATGTCAACATCCTCCCAATTGTCTTTCTCTTGGGTCGCTTTATTTCTTACAGGTTCACAAGGAGTTTTCTACGTATTTTTAAACATACTTTGGCATTGGCTAGCTAATATTTTATATAGAACATGTGTGCTAAAAATAAACTAATGTATTGATAAATTACAGATTACTTTGAGACAAATTCTCTAACTAGGCTGGCTTTGAATTCCCCACGTAGCTAGGGATGAACTTGAATTTCTAACATCTACCGAGACCTGGGACTACAGGCATGTGCCACCGTACTTGGTTTCACCGAGTGCTGATCCAGGGCATCGTCCTCCTTAGGTAAGTTTTTTACCAGCTGAGTTCCTGAAGACTTATCAGTCGGCTTATTCATAGCATGACTTTGGAAACAACAGATAACACTAATCTTCTTGTCTTTGTCATAAAGACAGTGATAAAAATGTGAGTGGAGTTAAACAGAACAATGTAGCTACATTGTCCCAAGATGGTAGATCTTTAGAGTGAAGATCAATTTAAGGACAATTTCCAGCTTAGTTACAGAACAGACTTCCTGTTAGTTGCACTGATTTGGAGCTGATTCTGGGTATGTGCCTACACAGGAGCAGGGCTCCTTAACAGGAAGATCCAGCCTTGATTAACATGTGACAAGTCCCTAATTAGAGAGGAGCTCAGAGCAACAGGGAGAGAGTCTTCTAGAGTCACAGGCAAGCACTCCCACATCCATTTTGTTTCTTCTGATTAGTGTATGAATGGTGCATTGATTATCTGGCCATGCCATTGTGCATCCTTTCAATAGTGTGGCCCCATGCAGGGCCTTATTAGCAATTAAGCCTTGAATAAATGTTTTGCAAATGGAGTCTCTCCAAATGAATAGAAGGGGCTTGGGAGTTGAAAAACACTCTCTAACTGTAGGGGCCATCAGGGCCATGTGCTTTCACTGCCCCAGAATTTGAAGACTTGTCCATTTCAAGGCTGCCAGGGACCAGTGGGTTGGCAGATAACACTTAGTTACAAAACAGGCCTGCCCTGAGTTGTCTCCTTTCTGGAGGAAGATGGACAGCTTCTGGATTGTTTCATCTTGACTAGTGCCCATCCCTGAGCACAACCTCTCTCAAGTTCTGCTCCACAGGTTGCCAGCTTCTCATGGCTGCCACTTCTGCATGCTGTGGGGGTTCCTATCATCTTTTACTTAGGTTTCATCCCATGGGCAGGTTCTTTCCCTCACCCATATCAGTGCACAGCGCTGCGGATAAATGCTTTAGGCAGGTCATTCTTTCCTGTGGGGGGGGCTGTCATGCCCATTGCTGGATGCTTAGCAATGTCCATGGCTTCTACCCATTTGATGGCAACCAAAAATGCCCATAGATACTACCAAGTGTCCCTGGAGGATTCAAATCAATTACCCCTAGTGAGAACTGCTCCAAAAATAACAACAAAAAACAAACAAAACAAAAACAAAAACTGAGCCTCCCAGGGACAAAACACCATAATACATTTTAAAATGATAAAATAAAAGTTGGGTTTCAGCCATTAATCAGCTCTAAATGAAATTCCACCTAGGACTAAGCACTGTTACAGTGCTAAGAATTCCTCAAGGAACCAGACTCACAAGCACTTATGCATCATAGGGTTTCTACTTGATAATACCAAACAAGTCCACAAACAAACAAGATCATTTCCAACTGAGCAAAGTGTTACTGTGTTGTTATGGCCAAGAGTTACTTGAATAAGAGATGGCATGGATTATTACATTAGACAGAAGGCTCATAGAAAGCTCGAATAGCCATGGAGCCATTAGAAGAAAGAAGCTTACAAGAGACAACGGGGAAGCAATAGGTGTGTAAGTCTGTGTACTTACCGGAGGATGGTGGTGGTAGGAAGTTGTACAAGAATTCAAAAGGAAGCTGGTGTGGGAGAAAGCACTAAGGTAGGAGATGGGATTGGGTAGGGAAGAAGCCGAGGGATTCATCATGATCCAGATTGTATTGTAAGAACAATCACATACCCCAATCCCTATCCCTCACTCTTCTGCCCTTCTTCCAGCCATTGCATGGCTCCACAGGAAACTCCAGTCTGTTAGGCTGACCTCACTCACTTATTCTTTCTTCAAGGTCTCATTTTTCTATCTCAGCATAAACCCTCATTATTATAAATTTGTTAAGGCTTCTCAGGTCTCTTTCTGACATCACTTTGTGACAAAGCAAGATGGTCCACAGGTTCCGACATCCCATAGTCTTTCTAAGGCCATTTTAGGTTTAACTAGAATTTGCTCTCTTTGATGGGAAGCACCATAGAAAATTCCCCATCTCTATCCTAAGAACCTAAGGTCAAGATGCGTTGGCTAACTTAGCTTCCATTAAACTGTTTGCTCTCACAATACCACCTCCTTTGCAACTGCCAAGCAATATGATAGGATGTGACTTTTGACTTTAAAAGCCCCTCTCTTTAAATTCTTACGGGTACACTTAGGTCCTGAATGTGTGAGTGAAGTTCCAACTAGCTAAAATAGAGACTTTTATTTTTCTATACACTGTGTCTGAGTGTTCTTCTCTGGTGGGCTCCTTATAACAACTTGAACAAAATTTCTATCCTGCTTAAATACTCCATATTCCCTTCCAATGTGCTGAGTACAAGTAAAAAGAATCACATTGGTCAACTTGTTTAGCATTAAAGCAATACTCATAACCCGAGAGGGAACTTTGGTAGTCCTGGTCACTTAATTTTAGCTCCCTATCATCTTCCTGAACCCTTTCCAGAACAGCATACATACATACACACATATATCCTAATATATAATATATATCCTAATATATATGCATATATAATATGCTTCAAATGAGACAAATATAATACACATGTAATAAATATGTGATATATGTGTATATAATCTAGACTCTTCAAATGAGATAAATGTAATATTTTTAGAATTTGTTTTGGGAAACATTAAATTTACATGTCTTTTGAAGGTATTAAATTGGAAGAGTCATTGGTGGCTCTTATATTAAATCAATGGCTGGCATTTAATAGCCCATCGACCATGGCTATGGTTTAAAAATCTCCATAAATACCCATGTTGAAATTTTCTTCCACTGAGAGATAAGAGAGCCTTTCAGAAAGAACGGGGTTCATTCATAGATTAACAGATTTGTGGGTTATCTTGAGAGGAAACTTATAAAAACCAGCTGGACTCATTGCTTGTTCATACTCCTGATGTCATGTAATGCACTATACAGCTTCAGAAACCCCAGAATCCCCACCTCTAAGAGAGACCACACCAGATACTATTTTCAACATTCAATCTCCCAACCTCAAGAACTGTGTGTCAAACACATCTTTTCCTTTTCCAAAATACACATTTTAAGACCCATGTCCATTGCCGGTTGTCATAAAGTTCTGCTCCTCATAGTCACTTGGGAATCCAGGTTACCAAAGGTTTCACTTAATATGTGCTCACTATGAACATGGTAGAACATGTGTCCTTGTTAGATGTTGGAGCATCTTTTGGGTATATGCCCAGAAGTGGTATAGCTGGGCCCTTGGGTAGTACTATGTCCAATTTTCTGAGGAATCGCCAGACTGATTTTCAGAGTGATTTTAACAGCTTACAACCCCATCAACAGTGGAAGACTGTTCCTCTTTCTCTTCATCCTTGCCAGCATCTGCTGTCACCTGAGTTTCTGATCTTAGCCATTCTGACTGGTGTGAGGTAGAATCTCAGGGTTGTTTTAATTTGCATTTCCCTGATGACGAGGAATATTGAGCATTTCTTTAGATGCTTCTCAGCCATTCGATATTCCTCAGTTGAATTTTTTTTAGTTCTGTATCCCATTTTTAATAGGATTATTTGATTCTTTGGAGTCTAGATTTTTGCGTTCTTTGTATATATTGGATATTAGCCCTATATCAGATGTAGAATTGGTAAAGATCTTTGCTTCAGCAGAGTAATGGATACAGAAATTGTGGTACATTTACACAATGGAGTACTACTCAGCTATTAAAAACAACGACTGCATGAAATTCCTAGGCAAAAGAATGGAACTTGAAGCTATCATCCTGACCGAGGTAACCCAATCACAAAAGAATACTCATGGTATGTGCTCACCGATAAATGGATACTAGCCCAAAAACTCAGAATAACCAAGAAACAATTCACAGATACTATGAAGCTCAAAGGAAGGGAAGGCCAGAAGGTAGATGCCTCAACCCTTCTTAGAAGGGAGAACAAAACACTCATGGGAAAAAATAATGGGACAAATAGAGGAGCAGGGATTGGAGAAAAGATTATCCAAAGATTGCCTCACCTGGGAATCCATCACATATGCAGCCACTCAACCCACACACTATTGCTGATGCCAAGTAGTGCTTACTGGCAGGAATCTGATATGGATGCCTCCTCAGAGGCTCTGCCAGAGTCATACTGATGCAGAGGAGGATGATCGCAGCTAACCATCAGACTGAACACAAGGACCTCAATGAAGGAGCTAGAGAAAGGATTGAAGGTGCTGAAAGGGTCTGAAACCCCATGGGAAGAACAAAATTATCAACTAACCAAACCAACCACAGCTCCCAGAGACTAAAACACCAACCAATGAGTTTGCATGAAGAGACCCATGGCTCCAGGGGCATATATAGCAGAGGATATCATTCTCTGGCATCAATGAAAGGACAGGACTTTGATCCAATGAAGGCTCGTTTTCCCAGTGTAGGGGAAATGCCAAGGTGCTGAGGTGGGAGAGGGAGGTTGGGAGAGGGAGCACCTTCATGGAGGCAATGGGAGGGGGAAGGAGGATGGGACTGGTGGAAAAAGGTTAACACCTGAAATGTAAATCCAGAGAATATCCATTTTTTTAAAAAGGAAAAGAAAAGAAACAAAAAAGTGCTAACTATTGGAGACTTCAGAAAGAGATCGTGACACAATGCATTTTCCCATCCAAACTAGGGCTGTGAGAAGAGTGACAAGACCTTGTCTATCTATTTTCATCTCTTGGCTGATTAAAAGATGACCAATGCTTCTCAAGATGAATTTTCATTTGCTCTTATGGTATTAGTACTTGATTATATGGCTCTTCCATGGACGTGTCAACCATTTACCACTCATTTCTCAAATGATCCGTATGTGCCAGGTCACAGAATAACCCATCCATATGCCACCTTTTATTTAATCTGCACAGTATATTAAGGAACTTGTTTCAGTATTTCTGTTTTACAGATAAAATAGTACCTAATGGTGGCACTTCTATGGTCCTAGCTATAAAGTTAGATCTCAGCTTTGAATTCAGGTTATCTTCAACTCTCAAAGTTCATACTTAGAACCACTCAATGAAAACTGAATTAGAAAGACTTAGAATCTACCTCTCGAACATCTCATAGGACCCTCGCAATTAAACACCAGAACCAAAGAAATATATGGAGAAGGGGGTTTATTTGGCAAATCACTGTTGATCATTGAAGGAAGTTGTGTCAGGATTCAAATAGGGTAGGGAACTGCAGGCAGGAGATGATACAAAGGCCATGGAGGAATGCTGCTTACTAGCTTGCTCTTTCTAGTTTTCTCAGTCTACTTTCTTATAGAACCCAGGACCACCAGCCCAGGTATGGCACCACCCACAGTAGTCTGGGTCTTCCCTCATCAATCACTAATTAAGAAAATGTTCTATAGCTGGGTCTTATGGGAACATTTACTCAATTGAGGTTTCCTCCTTTCAGATGACTCCAGTTAATGTATAAAGTTGACATAAAACTAACCAACACAGATGGGGGAACCTCTCAGAAGATCCAACTTGCAGAAACTTCCCTCTGTAAAGCCATACAAGAAAACCTACCTTATCTGTTTTATAATCTTCTCGTGGAAAGTAGAAGCCTCTTAAGACTATTAGTTTTAGTTGTCAACTTGATACAATTTAGACCCCCCTTAGGAGTAGAGCTCCAATGTGGGACTGTTTAAAATAGGTTGGCCTGTGGGAACATCTGTGGGAAATATATTGATTTATGTTAATTGAAGTGGGAACCCCAGCCCAGGGTTTGTAACACTATTCCTCGGATTTGGGTTCTAGTCTGTATAACACTAAAGGAAATGTGCTAAGTGTGAACATGCATGTATTTATTTACCTCCACTCTTAACTGTAGCTATGGCTAGCTACCTCAAATTCTAACTCCCTTGACTATCTCACCAATGATGAACTATAGCACAAAACTCTAAGCTAAAATAAACCCTAATTCCCTAAGCTACCTTTATCAATTGAGGTATTTTCTGACAGCAACAGTAAAAGGAACTAAGACACCCAGGCTTTCAAAAGCTGAAATCCACTCCCACAAGTAAGGGGAAATGCAGATGACTTTGGAAAACGGGAAACCTGGAGCTTCCCCACTACTATAGAGCTCTCATTCTTCATCTAAATCATTAATATGTTCCCTACAAAGCTACTTCCGTGGCAAATGAAGGCTCTTCACCACTGCCATCTTCACAGGTCATAGGTCAGACACATAGTAAATTACTCATTATACAATCAGCAGGGTTGCCTTCAGCAATTCTTTTCCTAGTACCTATAACATTTTTATCCCTGACTTTGTGACTTAGAATGTTCTGAGTTCATTCTCTTCTAGTGCTGATGATCAGAAGTTTAAAATCAGTCTTCTGGGCTAAAATCAAGGTATTAATGGGACTGAGTTCTACTGAAGCTCTGTGGGACAATCTGCTTTCTGGTGTAGACTTCCCAATCTCCTATGCCATGGCCTGATTACAGCTGTAAAGCCTCCCTTGTTATCTAAGGCAATAGTCACAAGTTCAAAATATTAGGCAATAAACACATATGATGTAGCATTTTTCAGCCAGCAACATCTGTCCAGAGAGTATAGCAACTCAAGAATAATATTCTACCACTATTTTTATTGGCTTCTTCCTCAAAGCCTGCCACATTCTCAACACCGTGTAACCATATGTCAGCCATCAGCGGAAGTCCATTAAATAGTCATTTGTAACTGGGGTGGGCTCTTCAGTCTTCACTTTAAAATGCAGCATCAGAGACATGCATGTTTTCCCCTTCAGTTATAAAACCAAGCCTCGTGAATGTCATTTAGTTAATAAGGTCTCACTCTAAACTAGAGAGCTGCTTTTTAAGCACAAAGGTTAAATCAGGTGCCGAGCTTCTAGACATTTACACTTTTATCACCTCTCTCCCTAGTCAGCTGTGGCCACGGTAGTTATTATGAGAACCAGAGGGAAGATTAGCATCACACACAATTGCACACTCAATGCATATCATCGAGCTCCCAGCACGATTTCTGTTCAGGGCTCACAACAGGAAAACGCCAGGAAATTAACAGCACTGGACATGTTAAGACTCCCCATGTCTCAAGGCTGAGACAACCTCCAGAGCCAGGGGGATGGTGTCTATTTCTTTCCTGTTTGAGTGTTGTTAACATATAAGAAAGAAACAAATCCTTTGAGAAGAATGAGTTAGGCTATTTTCCTGCAACCAAACATGGCTTAGTCTTACTCATTCCTTATTAATAGACATCTAATTGTGCCTGCCACTGTGTTGGTGCCAAAGACCAGGACAGTACAGAAAGTGGTAGGTTCAGAATCCCATTGAGAATGGTCAGCCGTAAGTAGTCAGCAGGGGAATTACTAGGAATGCAGCCCCGTAAGTGTATTCCTCCCAAAAGGCTCTCAGAGAACTTAAACACTAGCTAATCTTCAGAGCAGTTAGCAAACAGAGTAGAGACAATATTTGAGCTATCAGCTCCATTTGAATCATGGAGCTAGGGAGAGCTCAGTAGGTAAAGTGCTTGCCACAAAACATGAAAAACACACACACACACACACACACACACACATGTCACAAAAACATAAATCCTATACTGTAGGTTCCATTTGCCCACGGAACCTCTTTATGGACATAGAAGTGTATGTGTGTAGACCATATCACATCCTGGGTTAGCTTTTGCACTGATACAAATCCTTTCATAAAAGGATTAAAATACCAGATCAGGCCTATTTGCAGAATGGCTCCATTTAGTGTGGTTTTGTAGCTGTCCAGAGCCCTGGACCAAGCTGTCTGAAATGGCCATCATCTGAGGATGGCCATTACCACAGGTCAAGACTAATGTTTCAGAAAATGTGGTGGTATCTTTCAGAGGCTGGAGGTGCCGTACATTTCTATTCTCATTACGGGGACAGAAAAATTCCCTTTCAGAGAAAGCATGGCTAGGAGGCAGCGTGAGACAGAGGGCTGACCCTTGTTGATTGTGGAAAGAGGAGAAGAGACAGGCCTGGCTATTTTGAGCTGTAAAATGTAGGGTGTTTTTCTCCCATGGATGGTGACTCGTCATGGCAAATTAGACAAAAGCAGAGTGCTTTATGGTGATTGGCTGAATTCTATACCTCTGATGTAATCACAGCCTAATGTAAAGATCTGAACTTCTAGTAGACAGGCTGTAATGCATCCCCAGCACTTGACTCTACCCAACATTTGATGGTAAAAATGCACAAGGATCACGGCTTGCCTGTGCAAAGTCAAACTGCCAGTGATGTAAATAGGAGGCCTTTTGATTCATTCACTCAGTGACTCATGAATTGCTATATAGCTCTTACTCCAGGCCAAGATCTGAGGTGGTGACAAGAATTCAGTAGGGAGAGAAACCAGGATCCAACCCACAGCACCTCTGCACCTTATCTGCAACTGAAAGTAGCAATATTTTCAGTATGCATTGGACTCCCCTTTAATGGCTGATCTCTGAGCTGCCTTCAACTGTATATTTTGTCAAAAAGTGGGAGACAGACCTACAAGAAGCCTGTGCCTCCTGCTCTAGACAAAGGCTTGGGTAGCCAGATCTAACTCTAGGCCCTGTACTTTTTCCCTTTTTGCAAACCGTGTTCAGCTAAAGCCAGTGAACACAGGTGTGGAGTTTTGACATGCAAGCCGGGTTGTCCCAGGCACCTGTCCGTGGCCCTTACAAAGTGGGTGGAGAAAGATGTGGGTGGTTGCTTAGATGCCTGTGTCTATGCTTGCTTACTATTGCTACTATCCTCTCTGCATACTATTCTTATTAGATCTGCTCATTAGATATGCTCAGGGGTATTCATGAACGTACTGTTTACATCACAGAGTTCTGCTGACTGTTGAGGGAACCTTCTGAGATGATGACTATCAAAAGTCAGCCCCGTGCTGAAGGTTTGAGTTTTAGGAGTTAATCAATTCTTGCTATTTAAACCAATTCTAAATGGATTTTGTTTGTTTTTTAAAATCTCCCTGTAGGGCAGTGGTTCTCAATCTTCCTAGTGCTGTGACCCTTTAATACAGTTTTGCATGTTGTGGGGACCCCAACCATAAAATTCTTCCATTGCTGTTACATAACCATAATTTCAGTGCTGTTATAAATCATAATGTAAATGTGATTTATATTATGATTCAGGGGTATCAGATATGTGACCCCCAAATGGTCTAGAGCCACAGGTTGAGAACTGCTGATGTAGGGTTTGAACCTCATTCATGTTGGCTGTTAGCTAGCCTGTTATATCCTCCTCTCAGAAAAGTCCAACATGCAGTGAGGGGATGACCCTATGTTTCTAGGAATGAAACCATAGATAGGGAAAATACCTCCCAAGGTCACATACAGAAGATACTTAGTGAATATCTTTTACACTTTGAACCTCATGGTTCATAGAACCCTGGCATCACATCTGGGGGAAGCCCTACACTTCACCCCTAAGGAATAACTGCCGTCGCTGATTTGTGAGTGGTGATTACCTAGTGAACCACCAAATAGCTCCCAAAAATACTATTTATAAGCAGGTCCACAACCCCTGGTTCCTTTTCCAGTACCTCTGGTAAGTTGTAGGATAAAGAAGAGGTCGAAGCATTTAAGAAGTCTAATGGAAGTAGGTTTTGAAAACTCTAAGCCTAGGTGGTGGTGAAGCAATCTTAGGTCAAGAATGATGTTGGTCAGGATTTAGGATAAGTCAAATGTTAGCAAACTGATGAGCACCTTCCTCACAATTTCACATTTAGCGTTTCTCAGCTGGATGAAGCCCCAATTTTTTTGCATTTCTCATGACATCCCAAGTGATGGTAGTGGTGGTGGTAGTGGTGGGGGTGGTGATGATGATGATCTATACATCTATATCATCTATATCTATATATCTATGTCTATGTCTATATCTAATCTATATCTACATCTACATCTATACTATACTATCTCCTCAGACCATGGCCCAAAGTCTTTACTAAAAAACAGAAAGAGACTGGAAAGACCTACAAAGAATCCCTCCAGATGCGAAGAATTAAGATGTTAGTGAAGAAATGGTACCTTTGGCACACAACCTTTTTGCTCAAGAGTATAGAAATTTCCTGTTTGGTCAAGAGCCCCCTGGCAAGGCACACCTGGAAGGAAGCTAAAACGTGGTTCTTGCTCTGAGCAGCAACTTTCTTGGGAGCCCTTAGGATTTGTCAGATGGGACAGCAGACATTGGCCCCACAATGATCTGGAAACACCCCCTCTAAAGAACTTCCCTGCAAGTCAAGTTTTTTCCAGATTTTCTTTTGAATCAGTAAGGGAAGTGGGATGGGTTCAGGCTAGTAAGCTACCAGGAAATTGTCTGCTTCTTTGACTCCTGGCACTGCATCCCTGCTTGGCATTTGCAGCACTGTGCCTGCTACCTCTGCAGCAGTTCACTGTCTAGCATGAGGACACAGGGCCCGGCTGCCCCTGAGGAGCAAGCCTGGCAAATGGACACCAACTGAGCTTCTGTGGTCAGCAGATTAGCTCTAGTAATGCCATCAGCTGTGGGGGAAGGTGGGCTGCACTGGATGGTCCCAGTGGCTTCTCTCCCTCTTCATTATATTTCCTAAGCTCTGACACTGCTGAGGTAAGACTCTGCTGGGTGCAGGGACATCTCTAAAGCACTCTATGTGCCATGCAACCCTTTGTGGGGGTCCCTAAGCTTCAGGCTCAGGTGCTAGAGGGGTGAGGGAGGAAGGGGTAGCATCTGAACAAGCTCTGTAGGTGTGAAGCGGGCATCATGGAGAGCTTTCACTGCTGATGACTCTTTTTCCAAGGGGCCAGCCAAGAGGCTGGAGTGTCAAACCCCAATTAAATCACAGAAGAAGTAGTAGCTCTGAGAGCACAAGTGGGGAGGCAAGAAGGAGGGACACTTATGCCTGATTCTCCCTGGACCACTTACCCCACTTTCCTGAGGCTTTTCCAGCCTGGCTAAATGAGATTCTCTCTCTCTCTCTCTCTCTCTCTCTCTCTCTCTCTCTCTCTCTCTCTCTCTCTCTCTCTCTCTCTCTCTCTCTCTCTCTCTGCTCCTTCCTTTATCGGAACAGATAAATGTGGAGCAGCAATAATCTGCTGGACTTTCGGTCAGTCATAATCAATCAAAAGATGAATGGGACCCAGGGAGCAAGCTCCCGACTTAACCAGGTAACAGTCCAGCAAACAGGCAGAGGTGAAGCCAGTTGGCAAATGCTGTTCTTGGTGGGGATAGAATGGGACACAGTAAGCAGGTGCAAGAGAAGAAATTTCTAACTGCCAGCAGCAATGGAAGAAGCTTTGGAATAGAAGGTACACTGGGCCTGTTTCTTAAAATGCAGGTGGGAATTTGCAGAGAAGATGGGAATGGCCCAGGACAGGAGCCACGCATGGCAATGAGTCCTAAAGAACAGTGTATTGGAGAAACATGGAGGGAAGGGAAGCCAAAGAAATAAAAAGTCCTGACTTTGAAGATTTTCTTGGTTGATGACCTTGGTCAGGAGGTAAAGGAAGGAGAGGATTTGTAGACACAACAGATGAAGGAAAAGCAAACTGCTCTGTTCTGACATTCACACGGGCACATGCACTCCCCACCAAGCATACACTGGGAAACACACACACACACACACACACCTTTATCCTACTTATTTTTAAGTCCAGTAATAGGCAGGATACAAGACTATGAAGTTCCAGGAATTGGAGAGTTGTCATCTACCCTGACATATGTAGCAGCAAACAAGAAATGCTTCTTAGAGTGGAAATCAAAGACGTACACCAAGAGTGTTATCTCACTACCTCCCTGCATCCTTCACTCATGAGTGCACACTCACTGATTAAAGCAGATGTATCTGGACACATGGTACATGGAGTGGAAGGAAGGAAGGATGCTGATATAACAGGGTTCTTGTTCCATGCTCCATCAGTAAACTCGATGGTCCCCTTCTATTACCCCAAACTGGGGTCCACTTGTGATGAAACACTATCTGACCTATGTGCTGTTGCATACATGTAGATGTCGGTATCCAGAAATACATCAGCAAGCATCTTCAAGAAACTCATTGCTTTGGTCTTGTTGAAGTGGTTATCATTTGAGTTCGTGGCTGTAGGTTTTGTAGACTCCAGTCCTGCTCAAAGGATTGGAATGGTGAAAGAGAGAACAAGAGCCAAGGTACTATAGCAGATGTGGGATCATTCTCTTGACAGGCATGGAAAACCAGTATCATGCCAACTTGGCTTCTCACAGAGCCATGTAATAGAGAGAACACCCAGGGGAGTCCTGCCAGTGATGTGGAGAAATGTGCACCTGGGCCTCTGCAAACAGGACCGATTTTCCATTGTGTTCTAGTGATGTCTAAATCACCTGAATGGTGACCCTGAAGGGCAATAGGCTATGAGGAAGTCTATTGTAGTCAACCCAATAAAGACAGCCTGATGCTTACCCTGAGGCAGGCTCTGTATTCAGCACTGAATAAGAAGCAAATAAAGGAATAACTTATGTGTAATGATGTATTTATTATGCTAAATCTTATATGTAGAGTGGTAAGTTGATATATGCTAAATTGATGTATGTATTGTAAAATTAGTATATATTATACATTTGATTCCTGATAGGAGCTTTTTTTTTTTTTTTTTTTTTTTTTTTTTTTTGCTTTAAACATTTGGTCTCTGACCTCAGTGCCAAACGAAGCTTGCAAGACCTTGTCATTTCCTGAATAATCCTGGCACCTTGGGTACTCACAAGATGGCTTTCGGTGGGCTCCTGGATAGCCTCTGGATCAAGGCTTTTGTCAGGGAATCAACTATTTGAATGAAGGATTGGATACGTCAGACATATTTTCTCACCCCTGAAGCCGAAGAGGGGGCTGAACTGTGAGTTGAGCATCCGTTGACGATGATGTCATCACCTGTGTCTATGAAATGAAGCCTCTCTAAGAACCCCAAAGAGCTAAGTTTAGAGATGTCTTAAGGCATGCAGGTGTCTTTTGGATACCATGTATGAAAACTTGGCCCATTTCTTCCCTGTGTATCTCTCCCTGCCTTTGTCCACCTGGGTTCTCTGTGATAGCCTTTAGAGGAAATGATAAGCCTATGTATTTCCCTGTGTTCTGTGAACCATTCTGGCAGTTAGCAGCCCTAAGGAAGGAGAAACTGCCTCTGTGATATACAGTCAGTTGGTCAAAGTATAGACAACAATACGCATTATCTGAAGTATGTGGGTGGGCGCTCTTATGAGAATGAACTTTCTGCCTCTAGGATCTGCCTCTAATGCCAGGTCAATGAGGTCATTACTGAAATAGGGTGTGTGGCATACAGCCGGTGTCTGCTGTCTGATGGTTCTTCATCAGGAGAAGTCACCACCCACATTTCCGTGACCAGTGGTAATGCCTGGGATGTGAGTTTGGGGACATAGAGGAAAACATTTGCTTTTACTTCCAAATACTGACATGAACCTGGCTCCCTGAAGCTTGCCATCCAGTTGAGAAATAGAAAATTAAACCTCAGTTACAATTGACCTGTGCCCAGCCTGCCATTGTGGAAGCATAGGTAGCCATGGAAACCTATCCCAGAGACCAAAGGAGGGCCTTGTGAAGGTATGAAGAATGCTCCAAACAGAAGCAGTGTGCACCAGGGAAATGAGGTCACAGAGACAGGCACATATGAGCACGAGGAGTCACGCTGTTGTAAAAGATAAGGCATGTAGAGGGTGGTCACATGCTGGAAAGGAATTGCCAAAGCTGAGGTCAGGTGACTGAGCAGCGTACGGAAACCAAGATGACCATGAGAAGACATAAAGCAGTAGAGGATTGTTGGAAGAGTTCGAGTCCTAGCTATTTCTCTGTGCTGCGATAAAATTCTGACCAAAAGCAATTTGAGGAGTGAAGGGTTTGTTCAGCTTACAAGTTACAGTTCATTGAAGGAAGCTGTCTTAGCTCATGAAACACTATGACAAGTTGGTTTACTCTTTCACATCCCTCTTCATTATTGAAGGAAGTCAGGACAGAAAGTCAAAACAGGGCAGGATTCTGGAGGCAGGTGGACCTGATTCAGAAGCATGGAGGGGTGCTGCTTACTGTCTTACTCCTCAGTGCATGCTCAGCCTGCTTTCTTATAGAAGCCAAAACCGCCAGTCCAAGGGTGGCCCCACCAACAATGGCTGATTCCCCATTCTACATCATCAATGCCTCCAGCCAGATCCTATGGAGGCATTTTCTCATGTAAGGCTCTTTCCTCTGTGATGAGCCTAACTTTTGTTAAGCTGAAATAAAACTAGCCAGGACAGAAGCCAAAGCTGGAATTTAAGTAGGAACCTGGGGGCAGGAACTCAGAGTCCATGGAGGGATGCTGGTGATTAGCTTCCTCTCCAAAACTTGCTTATCTTATTTGCTTATACAGCTCAGGTCCACCTGCCCAGAAGTGGCACCACTCATAGTGGGCTGGGCCATGCCACATAAATCAGTAAACGAGAAAATGCTCTACAGTCTACTGGCCAGGGGCGGCTGGAAGAAAGTCACCCACGAGCCCATTTCAGGCACCACTAAGATGAGCCAGTGTGTGGTGGAGAGACAGGAAAGATGGAGAGATGGCAGAGAAAGTGAAGTCAAGTAGTTTGTGCACTGTGGAAAGAGGTGGAACTGGAGTCTCAGAGGCAGTGAGGAACAGGCAGAAATGAGGAACCTACACAACCACCTGAGGCCTCAGTGGTGGCCAGGCCCAGGATGTTGCCACGGGATAAGTCTGGGTCCGTGACTTGATTGCAGGCAACTCATCCTGCCACCAAAGGCCATCCAGACATCAGTGGTCTGGGCTGCTTCCTGAGATGTTATTGATTTCTAGAGGCTAGACTAAAGCCAGGGACCAAACTGATCAGGTGGCCTAGGCTGCCACCTGAGGTCATGTTGACATTCCAGCACTCCTTCATCTGGAGTGTTTTCCCGTGCTAGCCCCTAAACTGCCTTGAGCTGGCTCAAGGGCCTGAGAACTGGAGAAATAACTCTGCCCCTTACCAGCTACAGCACTGGGTGAGCTAGCCAGGGCAGTGCTGGAGACCCTCATCCTGCTGGTATGATTGTATGAGAGCTGGCAGGCCCTTGAGCTGGCCCACCCCAGTGTCTACCCTATCTATGAACTACTAGCGTGCATGAAGGGGCCAGTCCTATAGATCCAAAGCTGCAGGATCTCCCTGACATGGGGAAACAACATGATGTCTGAGAGGAGTCCCAATGAGGATCCAGTATTGATAGTGTAGCAGAGTCCCTGAATCAAACCAATGATTCATTGCAATGAACTTTGCAAATAGAGATGTATGGACAAAAGGGTATACTGTGCGACACACTATGACACACTATACCTTCCACAAAAAAATATGCTTTTGTTTGTTTGCTTGCTTGTTTGTTTGTTTATTTTCTTTTGGAGGGAGGTTGCAAAGGCAGAGGATGGATACAAAGGGATGTATGACTGGGGTGCATGATGTGAAACTAACAAAGAATCAATCAAAAAGAATCTTTTAAAAAGAGAAAGAAAGAAAGAAGGAAGGAAGGAAGGAAGGAAGGAAGGAAGGAAGGAAGGAAGGAAGGAAGGAAGGAAAGGAAGAAAAAAGCAAAAGAAAAAGAAAGAAAAAATGTTCTATATACAACTTACAACTCAGTTGGAGTGAAGCAATTATTGTTTCCTCTTTCCAGGTGACTCCATTTTGAGTTGGGTTGACAAAAATTAGGAGTGCAGTTAGTGACACAGGAAGAATGCCGTCAGCTGAAGGGTCATTGCTTGTGGGAGGCTGTGGATGTGGACAGGGCACCTGTCTAGACCCATCACCAATGACCTAAACTGCAAACAGCACATAGCTAAGCTGTATATAACCAATTGACTGGTCAGCTGACTACGCTAGGGACGATTAAGTTGTTTTCTATGCTTCATTTTCATTTTTCCATAAAGGATCACTTGGCTGAAAGTTAGTTTCTATGGCTCTAGGAGCTGTTCACAAATCATCTTTGCTTTTGCTATGCTTTCCCCCAACGAAACAGTACTAAATTGAGTTGGTCTACAGCATTGTCCCTTTAGCACTGAGGGGTTCAGGCAGGAAACAATGGAATGTAGATTTGAACATAGCAATGGACACAAGACTCCAGAGATACTTAGGAACTATGATTTGCATATTAATAGAGGATGGTGAGTGGGGATGAAGGATCTCATGATAGGAAGTATAATGGTCCTCAAAGATATTGAGTTCTAAGGCTGGAACCTTTAAATGTTATTTATATCATTTATAAATAGTATTTATAAGGAGAGATTATTTCAGAATATCTGGGCCATGATACTCATAGACTGAGATATACTCACAAGCACTTTTATAAAGAGAGTCAGATGAAGAAAACAAATGAATCTAGAGCAGAGATCCTAGCGATGTTACCACAAGCCAAGGAATGCTGTCTGAGGCTAGAAAGAACAGCCTACTTCCCAAGACTCCCTGGATGGAGAACCACTGCACCAGCATCTTGAGTTCAGACTCAGGGCTTTAGAGACTGTGAGAACATTTTTTTTTACCAAGCTACCATCTTATAAAAAGTTGTTATATTTGTCTCTTTAATTCCTCCCATGAGTGTTTTGTTCTCTCTTCTAAGAGGAACTGAGGCATCCACTTTCTGGTCTTCCTTCTCTTTGAGCTTCATGCGTTCTGTGATTTGTTTCTTGGGTATTCTGAGCTTTTCGGGCTAGTATCCGCTTATCAGTGAATACATATCATGAAATAAAGGGACAAATAGAGGAGCAGAGATTGGAGAAAAGATCATCCAGAGACTGCCTCACCTGGGGATCCATTTTATATGTAGCCACTAAACCCAAGCACTATTGCTGATGCCAAGTAGCACTTACTGGATGCCTCCTCAGAGACTCTGCCAGAGCCATACTGATACAGAAGAAGATGCTTGCAACTATCTGACTGAACATGGGGGACCCCAATGAAGAGCTAGAGAAAGAACTGAAAGAGCTGACAGGGTCTGAACCTCCATGGGAAGAACAAAATTATCAACTAACCAAACCAACCACAGCTCCCAGAGACTAAAACACCAACCAATGAGTTCATATAGAGCCACCTAAGGTTTCAGGTGCACATGCCACAGAGGATAGCATTCTCTGGCATCAATGGGAGGAGAGGCTTTTGGTCCAGCTAAAGCTCATTCTCCCAGTGTAGGAGAATGCCAAGGCACTAAGTTTGGAGAGGGAGCACATTCATGGAGGCAATGGAAAGGGGAGGGGGATGGGATTTGGGGGAAAGGGGATAACATCTGAAATTAAATATAGAGAATATCCAATTAAAAAATAAACAAAACCAAAGTTGTTACAGGAGCAAGAGGAAACTAACGCAGAGCTAGGGTAAAATATAAGTCAGCTTTGTAACTAGAATAACTAGATAGAAAAGAGTCTTCCACAGTGATGGGTGATGATGCGGAGCAGGTAGGATATGGATTCAGCCAGATAGATGTCTGTGTCGATATAGTTGAATGCAAAAGGATAGAGCTGAGAACCAGAATCTAGGCTGAAAAGTCTGAAGCCTGTAAGTCACTAACAAAACATTGTCATGGAGGCCTTGTTAGTAACTAGAACACTGGGAACAAAGGAATAGCCTGGATTTTCTCAGTTCTGGTAGTATGTTTGAGTCATTGGGGGCAATTTTCAACCCATCAGCAACTGAGTGAGTACCCTTCCCAGAGATGCTAACTAACTTGGTCTTCCATGCATCTACCCCTTTCTTTAAAATATGCAACTCAGGTCAAGAACCACTATACAGAGAATGGAAGGAGAAGATGCCACAAATGCCTCTGGCCAAAACTTCCTTTCAAAAAAATTGAGATTGTTTTTTGAAGTGTAACTCCCAGGCCCAGACATCAGCAACACCTGGCAACTTTATGAAGCATGAACCCCAGGCTTCATGCCAGACCAAGTCAGACCATGCTCTAAAAGTCCGGCCCAGGAAGACTCACCAGGTTAGAGGGAGATCAAGGAGTAGGAGCAGTCAGCAGTGTTCCCAGAGACTGGGGAAAGCATGGTGTTCGCACCCAGAGGGGACAGTGCTTCTCTGAGAAGCTGCTGGCTTTAATGGAGAACTGTACCCTAGAACCAACTGCAGGGATATACCTCCAGGTGTAGTTATAAGGACTCTAGCAGCTCAGGAGATAATAGTAAGAATTGACAGGAGAAATTACCTGAAATTAAAAAGCTTCTGCTTGGCAAGAGAAATAATTAGCTGGGCAGAAAGAGCTTCCAGAACGGGAGAAAGTCTTGGCCTGCTCTACATCTCCAAGAGAATTAATATCTCGGATATATAAACAACTCAAAGAAAAGTCAAAGACAAAACACGCAATCAATAAATGAGCAAATGAAACCAGCAGACCCTTCTCAAAGCTGAAGTGCAAATGGCCGATAAATACAGGAAACAGATATTCAGCATTCTCAGCCCTCGGGGAAAGGCAAGTTGCAACCACACAGATTCCAATCTCACCATCTCACTCCAGCCAGAATGGCCATCACTGAAAACAAAAGGTAAGACAAATTCTGCTAAGGATGCAGGGACATGGGGCCTTTATTCACCACCGGTGGGAGTGAAAACTAATGCAGCCACTGGAAATTGGCACAAAGTTTCTTTAAGAAATGAAATCACGACACCAAAGGCATCTAAGAGATACCTGCGTACCCGTGTTTACTGTGTACTATTCAGGATAGCTATGCTGTGCACCCAGCCCAGATGCATGTATAAAGAAGATGCGGGGCACATGCACAGTGGAATTTTACTCAGCCGTAAAGAGGAATGAGATTATGACTTTTGCAGGCAAATGAATGGACCTAGAGACCAGGAAGTTAAGTTAAATAAGATGGATGCAGAAAAATTGACCTCAGGTTTTCTCTTACATGTGGGATTTACATTTTATGACTATTTGTGAGCACATACATGATGTGGAAGTAGAAGAGGAAGTACTGGGGAAGAGAAGAAAGATCCATGAGAAAAGGAGTGGACCTATAGAAGAAGGCTAGGATGTGAGAAAATAGTCAAATCATACAATATGTTTAAACAAAAATATTATAAACCATCCTTTATACAATGAATATGTCATTATTATTGTTGTTGTTGTTGTATTATTTTAACTTATACAATAAATAAAAAAAGAAATCCAGTGTGGCAAATCACTGGATTCTGGTGAGTTAGTAGTCCCAGATATAGAATCCAATGCAAAGGAGACGCAAGGCAGCCGTGGCTGCTGAGGTAAAGGAGAAATCGCAGGGCTCGGGTGCAAGTCTGTAGGCTTGTGCAGTTCTGAAGATGTTTGCTTCAAGCTCTTTTCTCTGGTGGCAAAGGGTCATGTCACCTGCTGAGACTGGACTCAAACTGGCATAATCGATTGAAGTCCTGTGGACAGGGCAGGACAGAGAGCTGACTGTGCCGGGTGCGGTTCAGCCCCGCATGGAGTTGAGCGCTGAGGATTGCTATCCGTCCAAGTATGCCCTTTTGTAACCCCTCCCCCTCACCAGAGAACAGTGGAAGGCAGCATCCAGCATTGGAGTTCTGCCAGGTGTTGAGAATGTTGCCATGAGAAATGATGCCCTGTAGGGAGGCCTGTGGTCCACATTGGAAAGGAAGGCAGTGAGGATGAGAGGTTCCTGATGAAGGGAGAGAGGCGGGGGAGGGGGCGTGAGGGAGGGGGGAGAGAGAGACAGCACTCAGGTGGTGGGCTGTGGGGGGGGGGGGATGAGGGAAGGAGGCAAGGCTGTGGCCAGAGAAAGGTTGCCTGAAAGATGGTGGCCACTTGTTCCTTTGGGGGAGTCTCCGGTGGGGCATGAACAGATGTGAATTCTAGTAAGGTTTGACTGGAGACCAGTCAAAGGCAGTGTGGAGTCAGATTGAGGGACAAAGAATATGAATTATAGCCACTAATCCCTATAGGTCCAGTTAAAGAGACTGAGGGAAGAAAGGGAGGCAGGGGGAGGGTGAAGCTGGGGTCACAGCACTCTTCTACAGAGGTGGCCCTCCTCAGAAAGGCAAGATTAATCTCCATGTGTGGAGAATGCCAAGGGCTCTCCGCTGCGCACACGTGCTGTGTTCCCCGGCCTCAGGCACGACCAGTGCCAGACCTGATATCCCAGGCCATGAAAGTCGCGCTTGCTTTTACTGTCTGCTACCACTGACGGCCAGTACAGCAAGCCAGACGTACAAACTGCAGTAGCCTCATCTGAACCCTCCCTTTAGAGGACTGGGGAGTAAAGGAAATTGCATCAGTATTGATTAGAGATAGCAACCTCTGTATTCACCAAAATGTTCCCTGTTGGGCAGGTTCATTTGTTTGTTTTTTCTATGTTAACGAATCCTTCCTCCTCTCCTCTCTCCTTCCCAGGTTGATATGTGGGAGAGGAACAGAGTAAAGGCCCAGCCCGTGTCAGACAGTCTGGAGCTCCCTGCTGACTACTCTGTGCCCTGGCTTCCTGGCCAGGCTTTAGGTGGGGAGGGCAGGAGAGGAGGAGCTGCTTTCTGTTTCTGTTTCTTGGACCTAAGGTGAAAGCTGGAGCCTTTGCTAGAAGCTTCCATCAGGAAGTCCATAAGTACTCTTTTGTTTTAAATTAATTTATTTATTTACTTTACATACTTATACCAGCCCCCCTTCTCCTTCCAGTCTCCCACTCTCCCTACATTCTTATAAGTACAGGATTTCTCAGCATTTGAAATCTACCACAAGGGCATGCAGAAATTTCTGAGGCTACGTAGGGAAAATGGGTACGAGCTCAGCGCCCAGCATTCTTAGGCCCTCTCCCTCTTCTTCCAGACTGCTCCATTCTGAGCTGATACCATTTTTCACCGGCTCCATTATGGGACATAAGAAGCAAGCCATATTGTTCTGGAAACATCCCCAGATGTTACAGATGTTTCTGTAAATTGTCCTCGAGACTTCAAGGAGTTTGGAGGAGGAAGATATAACAAGAACATTTGTTTCCAACCCGCTTGCCTTACCTGTGTGCGCTCTGTCTCTTCCTTCTCGACAAAGAATGTTCTCTCCACTTCCTTTTTCTGTCTGGTACAAGCCACCCTCTGTCACATCTTCCTTAGAATATTTGTCCCCCACCCCAACCCTGAGCCCCACCCCAAGGACTAGAGGCAGAAACCTGAATGAGAAAAACAGAACTTGCTGTTTTAAAACAATGTTGGGGCTGTGCTAATGGCTGGTAACAAAGTATCATCGTGGAATGCATTAAAAGCTGGTGGGTGCAACTGTTAGCACCGTTTCAAAAGTGGGGAAATTCAGGCCCAGCAAGCCTACCCACAGGCCCAGCATCACAGGCCTAAGAAACAGAAGGAAACCTCAGCCCAGGTGCATCTGCTCAGAGCCCTAACTCCTGACTCCTTTACCATACCAAGCTGACTGGTCCATCCAGCCTGTATGTGCCTCCAAATTCCAGAGGCCAAGAGCACGGCTTTTGCTCTCCCTAACACCTAAACTGCTACATTTCCCCTCCAAGCCAACTATTTTATATAGAGGAAAATTATCATCCCAGGATTGTGTGAGACATTCGAGAAGAAAGCAGGGTTGATACTTTATCCAGGTTGCCCAGATCAGCCAGGACAATTGTGAAAAAATATTTTTAAAAACTGAACTGTTAAAATATTTTCATCTGGTTGATAAATATGCCCTATCTCGCATCCCCCACGTAGTGTTATCCTTTGATGCCTAATCTTGATTGGCTGCTATCCAAGTTATATTCACGGATAAATATCTTTATCCGTAGAATAAAAAAAAAATTCTTTCATCCTGTCGAGATCGTGTGTGTGTGTGTGTGTGTGTGTGTGTGTGTGTGTGCAGGTATGTGTATGAGTATATGGCTTTCCTTGAACATTTTCTACCTTTCCCACAGTATGAATGAAACTGTGGAGCACAGTGCCTAGCACACAGCAGGTGTTCACTAAACATTAGCTGAACTGTCATCTAAGCCATGTTTCTGAAAGTCTCTCCCTGGAGGGAGAATGTGGAACCTGGCAGTTCCCCGAGTTGGTAGAACTAGCACACATTCTTCTGGAAGAGAAGAGTAGGGAAATTTTCATTTCAGTGCCCAGCGTGGAGACATGAATCAGTTGTGGCTAGAGCTGGAACGTCTGGATGAGCAGGCCCAGGCAACCACCAGGCTGTCGGAACCACCGGACATGATTAGGTACTAACTCACTGGCAGAAGGGAAGTGAAATGGAAAGACTTGTGTGCCCATGGCATAAGCTAGTCACACTCCCCACTGAACCCTCCCTGTGGGCAGATGTTAGATGCTAATGTTTTCTGAACACTGTGTCCCCCTGGAATCCTTGTGCCCAGTGTAGAAAGATGTCAACATTTCCATTTCTGATATTTGGAAATGCATCTGGGGAGGAGAATGGCTTGCCCAAGGTCACACGGGCAGCAAGACCTGAGGTTAGGAATCCCCACCTGCCCTTCCTTGTTCTAAAGCAGCTGTGCCTTGCCAACGGGGAGAACGGTGGCAGCCATCTCACCCAGATGTTTTCACTACTTGCTGCTTTGGTTTGTTTTGACAGATCCTTTATAAAAAGATCACAAAGGCCATGGTCAAAAGACACATATTCCAAATTAGACTCACTTTTAACAAGGCCCACCCAGAATCCACAGAGGCCTGTAAGGTCTGTGATCATGGAAAGAAAACCTAATGAGATGTAAAGAAAGAACAAAACACACACTGGTACAATTGCCAAGAAAAACAAGGAACGAATCTGTTGTTGAGACCAGTGATCCAAAGGCCTCTGGATGCTTCAAGTGTTCTCATGGTGGGGGGCACTAGGTAGTACAGCAGATGCACTCTGTCCATCAATGGCCCCCTGAGCAAGCTAGCTCAGCCTTGGCAGAAGCTGGAGCTGTGAGCCACAAGGCTAATGAATGTTGGCTCCGAGCCCTCTGGCTTTCTGACTGGGTGGGAGTCAGAGCTTCTGAACCATTGCTGTTTAGAGCTGGCCTCCATGCAGAGACAGTGTACTGGTGTGCAAACACCAGAGGGACTTGCTCGTGGAGTCGGCCAGCGTGCTCACACCGGGTGTCTACAGTCTATTCTTGGTTAGGATTCTTTGTAGTTTTTGAACCGCTCATTCGTCAATGGGGTGGTTTTATGTGAGCCTCGGACCAATCTGTGGTGGCAGCTTAATTTATTCGCACTGCAACAACAAAATGCCACAGGCTGGACACTCGATAAACAATAGAAATGTGTTGCTTACCCTCCAGGTCAGTATCCACTGAGGGATGTCCTACACTTCAAGATAGAATTTTGTCATTGTGTCCTCAAGAGGGGACACAGGTTGTATTCTCTAAACAGATGAAAAGTTGACCTTGCCCACTATTATCAGTTATAAGGCATTAATTAACTGCATCAGGGAGGGTGGAGTCCCCTTAAATTGATCTTCTCCTAAAGCCTCAAATCTGGATTCTGTTATTTTGGGTTTAAGTTTCAACATGAATTTTTGAGGCAATATATTCAAACTCAGCAGATGGAAAAGGAGTCACATTAAATTCCCACCCACTTCCAACCCACATCTTTTTGTCTACTTTCTTTTATCCATTTATTTTTGAGACAGGATGTCACAGTATAGTTCAGGATGATTTCGCATTCACTCCATAGGCCAGTGTGACTGTGCACTTGGCTTTCCTCTCCCTCAGCCTCCTGAGGCCCAGGATTAGGTATATGGCACTAGGCTGGACATTTTATTGTTTTTGTGTGCTTTAAAAAAAAAGAATCAATAAACAGTCTCTGAGACAGAAGAAAAAATATTACATCTGGAATGGGCAAGGTACTCTTTGGTTTTGAGATTTTGGACCCAAGGGAACAGTACTTGATAAGAAAAAGAAAAGGAGCATCCCTGAGTCTAGTCCATTTAGATTCAAGCCCTGACCTCTTAGTATTTAGGGAAACTGGCAAATTACTCAATTCAGTGGGCCTCTATTTCCTCAGGAGTACATAGAGATAAAAGTATCTAACTTGGAGTATCACAATAAAAAGTAAATGGATTGATATATGCAGAATGCCTGATTATACATAAATGTGTTTTACCTGCTTTTACATCCCCACCATTTCCATTGCTCTGAATCTCAATTTCAGGTATCTGTCCCACTGGGAGCTGGGGAGGCAAGGAAAGAAACTGCTCGTAGAGCTCTGGCCCTCATGATCCCCAAATGCATTTGTGGTTGTAGAAACCCCAAACTGAGGTTGTGCCATATGGTAGGAGTGCTTGGGAGCTCTGGAGGTGACTGGATGGCAATTCCTTCATGTCTATCATGTTTAGTTCAGTACAAAACATCCATCAATGTTATTAATAGATTCTCTAAGAGTACATCGTGCTAATGTGATGTAACTTCAGATATGGAAGTGTGGGTTCCTAGATTAGTGGGTGTGGTGTAAACTGAACTGTCTAGTCACAAAATAATGAATAAGTCTTTCTTCAAATAGCCTTCCTCAGACACCTACTATTGGAAGACCAGAATATCAGATTTCCCTTTAAGAAGTCTCATCTCACCTCCTAGAGAGCCTGCCCTAGTTTTCCCTCTGCTTCTGTGATAATCATGGGTGGAGGGAAATGTTTATTTCAGCTCACAACTATGCACGAAAACCCATCACTGAGGAAAGTCAGAACAGGACCTCAAGGCAGGAATTGAAGCAGAGAGTGTGGAGGAATGCTGCCCATTGGCTTGCTCTCCATGACTTGTTCAGCTGCTTTCTTCTACAACCCAAAACTACCTGTTCAGTGGGATGGACCCTCCCATATCAATCATCAATTAAGAAATGTTCCACAGAGGAACAGGGCTCGGCCCATCTGCCACCTGGACCAGTGGAGATACAGGGACACAGACCAGATACACGGGAAAAACAAGAACATATCACTGACAACAAGATGGCAAGAGGAAAACAAAAGAGTATATCCCAAGGAAACCAAGACAATCTGGCAACACCAGTACCCAGCTCTCCAATAATAGCAAACATTGGAATGCCAAACACTCCAGAAAAAGAAGATGCAGACCTAAAATCATACCTCAAGACGCTGATAGAGATCCTTAAACAAGAACGGGAGGAAAAGCAAAAAGAATCAGAAGCTTTTAAAGAGGAAACAAGAAAAACACTTAAAGAACTCAAAGAACGAGAGGAAAAAAGAAACAAAGAGATGAAGGAATAGAAGAGGGAAATTAAAACGGAAATTGACACAATAAAGAAAACATTAAAAGAGATAACCCTAGAGGTAGAACACCTAAAAAAAATATATATCAGGAGTCACAGAAGCAAGCATTTACAATAGACTACAAGACATGGAAGAGAGAATCTCAGGGGCCGAAAACAACATGGTAAACATAGACAAAACAGGCAGAGAAGATGCAAAAACCAAAAAGCTCCTAACCCAAAATGTCCAGGAGATCCAGGACACAATGAGAAGACCAAACCTAAGGATAATAGGAATAGAAGAGGGAGAAGAATATCAACTAAGAGGCACAGTAAATATCTTCAACAAAATCGTAGAAGAAAACTTCCCTAACCTTAAGAATGAGATGACTATGAGCATAAAAGAAGGCTTCAGAACTCCAAATAGGTTGGACCAGAAAAGAAATTCCTCCCAACACATAATAGTCAAAACACCAAGTGCCCAAAGCAAAGAAAGAATACTAAAAGCAGTAAAAGGAAAAAGGTCAGGTAACATATAAGGGCAGACCAATCAGAATCACACCCGATTTCTCAGCAGAGACTATGAAAGCTAGAAGAGCCTGGACAGACATCATGAAAACCCTAAGAGAGCACAAGTGCCAGCCCAAGCTGCTATACCCAGCAAAACTATCAATCACCATAGATGGAGAGATGAAGATATTTCAAGACAAATCTAAATTTGCACAATATCTGACCACAAACCAAGCACTACAATGAATTATAGGTGGAAAAGCCAATACAATGAGGGGAACTACATCCTAGCAAAAACAAGAAAACTCCTAAGCAAGAAAACCAAAAGAAGAAAAAGTCACAGACACAACTAAACCTACAAAAGCAATAATAGCAGGAAACAGAAACCATTATTCCTTGATATCTATTAACATAAATGGACTCAACTCCCCAATAAAGAGACATAGGCTGCCAGATTGGATACATAAACAAAATCCAGCATTTTGCTGAATACAGGAAACTCATCTCAGAGACAAAGACAGACACTATCTCAGAGTAAAAGGGTGGGGAAAAAAAAACTTCCAAGCAAACAGCCCCAAGAAGCAAGCTGAAGTGGCTATTCTAATATTGAATAAAGTAAATTTCCAACCAAAAGTTATCAAAAAAGATAAGGAAGGACACTTTTTACTCATTACCAGGGAAATCTATCAGGAGGAACTCTCAATCCTTAACATATATGCTCCAAATACAAAAGCGCCCACATTCATAAAATTCACTACTAAAGCTCAAAAAATACATTTCTCCCCACACAATAATAGTGGGAGACTTTAATACCCCACTCTCTCCAATGGACAGATCATGGAAACAGAAACTGAACAAGGACACTGTAAACCTAGCAGAGACTATGAACCAACTGAAATTAATAGATATCTACAGAAAATATCATCCTAAAGTAAAAGAATACACCTTCTTCTAAGCACCCCATGGTACCTTCTCGAAAACTGACCACATAATTGGACACAGAACGAGCCTCAAGTGATATAAGAAGATTGAAATACTCCCATGCATCCTCTAAGATCACCATGGTCTACGGCTGGTCTTTAACAACAACAAAGACAACAAAAAGCCCACATACACATGGAAAATAAACAATGCTCTGTCAAACGATAGCAGAGTCAAAGAAGAAATAAAGAAAGAAATTAAGGATTTTCTAGAATTCAATGAAAACGAAAACACAACATACCCAAACCTATGGGATGCAATGAAAGCAGTACTGAGAGGAAAACTCATAGCCCTAAGCGCTTCCAAAAAGAAACTGGAGAGAGCATACATCAGCAACTTGACAGCACAGCTAAAAGCACTAAAACAAAAGGAAGCAGATACACCCAAGAGGAGTAGACGGCAAGAAATAATCAAAATTAGGGCAGAAACAGACCAAATAGAAACAAAAAGAACCATTGAAAGTATCAAAAAAACCAAGAGCTGGTTCTTTGAGAAAATCAACAAGATTGATAAATCCCTAGCCAGATTAACTAGAGGGCAAAGAGAGAGTATACAAATTAACAAAATCAGAAAGGAAAGTGGAGACATAACAACTGACACTGAGGAAATTCAAGAAATCATCAGATCCTACTACAAAAACCTATAGTCCACAAAGTTGGAAAATCTGGAAGAAATGGACGAATTCCTAGACAGATACAAGATCCTAAAGTTAAACCAGGACCAAGTAAACCATCTAAATAATCCCATAACACCTAAATAAATAGAAGAAGTCATCAAAAACCTCCCAACCAAAAAAAGCCCCAGGTTCAGTGCAGAATTTTATCAGACATTTATTGCGGACATAACACCAATAATCTCCATACTATTCCACAAGATAGAATCAGATGGAATACTACCTAACTCATTTTTGAGGCTACAATAACCCTTGTTCCTAAACCACACAAAGACCCTACAAGGAAAGAGAACTTCAGACCAATCTCACTTATGAACATTGACGCAAAAATACTCAACAAAATCCTTGCAAACCGAATCTAGGAACACATCAAAACCATCATTCACCACGACCAAGTAGGCTTCATCCCTGGGATGCAGGGATGGTTTAATATAAGAAAATCCATCAATGTAATCCACCATATAAACAAACTCAAAGAACAAAATCACATGGTCATCTCACTAGATGCTGAGAAAGCATTTGAAAAAAATTCAACACCCCTTCATGTTAAAAGTCCTGGAAAGAACAGGAATCCAAGGTCCATACCTAAACATAATAAAAGCAATATACAGCAAACCAACAGCCAACATCAAACTTATTGGCGAGAAACTTGAAGCAATCCCACTAAAATCAGGGACTCGACAAGGTTGCCCACTCTCCCCCTACCAATTCAACATAGTACTGGAAGTCCTGGCTGGAGCAATTAGACAGCAAAAGGAGATCAAGGGGATAAAAATCGTAAAGGAAGAGGAAAAAACATCACTCTTTGCAGATGACATGATAGTGTACTTAAGTGACTCCAAAAATTCCACCAGAGAACTCCTACAGCAGATAAACAAGTTCAGCAAAGTGGCTGGATATAAAATTAACTCAAACAAATCAGTAGCCTTCCTATATTCAAAAGACAAACATGTGGAGAAAGAAATTAGGGAAAAGATACCCTTCACAATAGTCACAAAAACTATGAAATACCTTGGTGTGACTCTAACTAAGCAAGTGAAGGACCTGTATGACAAGAACTTCAAACGTCTAAAGAAGGAAATCAAGGAAGATCTCAGAAAATGGAAAGTTCTCCTATGCTCATGGATTAGAAGGATCAACATTTTCAAAATGGCCATCCTACCAAAAGCAATCTACAGATTCAATGCAATCCCCATCAAAATTCCAACCCAGTTTTTCATTGAGTTGGATAGATCAATGTGCAATTTCATATGGAATAACAAAAGACCTAAAATAACGAAATCCATCATCAACAACAAAAAAACATCTGCGGGAATCACTATCCCTGACCTTAAGCTATATTACAAGGCAATTGTGCTGAAAACTGCATGGTACTGGTACCAAAATAGGCACGTGGATCAATGGAATAGAATAGAAGATCCAGAAATGAGCCCTCAAGTATATGGTCACCTGATTTTTGACAAAGGAACCGTAAACATTCAATGGAAAAAGGACAGCCTATTCAACAAATGGTGCTGGTCCAACTGGCACTCAGCATGCAAAAGAATGAAAATAGACCCTTTCTTATCTCCTTGTACAAAGCTCAAGTGTAAGTGGATCAAAGATCTCCACATTAAACCAGATACACTGAAACTATTAGATGAGAAAGTAGGGAAAACCTTAGAATACATAGGCACAGGAAAAATTTTTCTGAACAAAACACCAATGGCTCAAGCTCTAAGGTCAAAGATTAACAAAAGGGACTTAATAAGATTGCAAAGTTTCTATAAGGCTAAGGACATTGTCAAGAAAACAAAACGGCAGCCAAATCTTTACCAACTCCACATCAGATAGAGGCCTAATATCCAAGGTAAACAAAGAACTCAAAAAGCTAGACACCAGAGAATCAAACAACCCTATTAAAAAATGGGGTACAGAGCTAAACAAAACATTCTCAATTGAGGAATATTGAATGGCTGAGAAACATCTAAGGAAGTGCTCGATATCCTTAGCCATCACGGAAATGCAAATCAAAACAACCCTGAGATTCCACCTCACACCAGTCAGATTGGCCAAGATCCAAAACTCAGAGGACAGCAGATGCTGGCAAGGTTGAGGAGAAAGAGGAATACTCCTCCACTGTTGGTGGGGTTGTAAACTGATACAACCACTCTGGAAATCAGTCTGGTGATTCCTCAGAAAATTGGACATGGTACTACCTGAAGATCCAGCTATTCTGCTTTTGGGCATATACCCTAGAGACACTTTAATATACAACAAAGATACATGCACCACAATGTTCATAGCAGCTCTATAATAGCCAGAAGCTGGAAAGAACCCAGATGTCCTTCAGTAGATGAATGGATACAAAAATTGTGGTACATTTACACAATGGAATACTACTCAGCCATCAGAAACAATGACTTAACCAAATTCTTAAGAAAATGGCTGTATCTAGAGAATATCATCCTGAGTGAGATAACCCAGTCACAAAAGAACAGACATAATATGCAGTCACTGATAGTGGGATGCTAACCCCAGAGGCTTGCACTCCCCCAGAAACAACTCACAGACTCTGTGAAGTTCAAGAAAAGAAGAAAACAAAACAAAACAAAACAAAACAAAACAAAACAAAAAAGTCATGCTAAATCCTTACACACCACGAACACGTTGACTAATTCCGGGTTACACCCTGTTTTACATGTACTTTTTGCTCATTGTAAATAGTAAGACCTTAATGCAGAGTATCAAACCTTAAAAAAAGAAGAAAAAAAAAAGAAGAAAAGAAATGTTCCACAGATAGCACCACAGGCCAATCTGGTGAATCTGGTTTGTGTCAGGTTGACAAAACAACAACAACTTAAACAAAACCAGCAAAAAGCTCCTAACCATCACAGACTCAGGCTCTCCTACCCTAAACTCATGTAAAATAACTTCCAGGAACAAAGCCTTCTGCACAGCAGCATCTGGCATATGTATAATTGTGAAGTCTCTAAAACAGTATCCTGACTTACAGCATCATTCACTTTCATGGTGTAAAATATCCTCGCTGTGGCCAGTTCCAAACGATCTCAGAGCTATTAACATGGATGTAGTAGGAACAACTCTTCAGGGCTGGTAAGGTTTGAGCATCTCAGGCTTCTGGTTAAATTGACCCCCATTATTTCATTGCCCCATTGTCTCATTCTGTCCTCTCGAAAGTTCTGCGAATCCACCTGTACAATCTTCATTTTATAAAAAGAGGAAATTGAGGACGAGAAGGAAAATAGCCTGACCAGGTCAGAGTGCTCTTGCCGCTGGAAGCTGAGTGTGTCACTGTCAAGCATTGCTCCAAACCCAACCTCCCAGGGCGGCTGAGGTTTTGTAGTTGCTGCTATGTACCCTATGCAGGATCCAACAGCAGACCTGACCCCAACTCTCCCCATTGCCTAAACTCCACTTGCTTCCTTATGCTCCAGCAAACCAGAAAGCATCCAAGGCACCTTCTAAAGTCCTCTGCTGCCCTGCTATTTTTTTTTCCTTTTCTTTATCATTCTCCTTCCCCAACCCAACACAGCCAGGCCTTAATCCTCTCGGGTCTCACCTCAGGATCTCATGGGCATGCTTTGATTTTCTAAATATTAATGTATTGCTCTTACTAGAAACCACACTGCTGTGGGTCTCTAGAGTCCGTTCCTCTTACCAGACCACCACATAACCCCAGCACTATGCTTTGTCCTAAGAGACAATCACAGGCAATTACTTTCCTTAATTGAGTGAGGACTGAAGACATCCTGGCAGTCTAGATCACTGGAACCCGGGATAGTCACTAGTGAATGAGTGAGGGTTTCTTCTCTCTCTCTCTCTCTCTCTCTCTCTCTCTCTCTCTCTCTCTCTCTCTCTCTCTCTCTCTCTCTCTCTCTCTCCCACTTTGAAGAAAACATTGTCTGTATTCCTAAAAACTTCCTGAATTAATGACATGGACACTGCTCTCCAATAGTTGTTATAGTGGTTAAGAGGTAAGGCTGGAAATCCAGGTTCAAATCCCAGCACAAGAATGGAAAAGCTCATAAGCTTGGCTTAGTTACTGTCCTATTCTGTACCACAGGTTCTGTGGCTCCAAGTGGTGCTGACATCTGTTTGAAGGATTATTGTTAAAGGGGTTGCATGAGATAACAAATGCACAGCCCACTGTAGAGAATATGGCCTATACAAAACAGCTTGATGAATCTCTATTACTGTGATTTATCTCTTAAACTCCCTTTGCTAACTCACAATGACTCACGCTAGCCAATCTGCTCGTCTTCCCCCCAAACACTACCTTTTGGGTCCAAATTTCTAAGCACTCTCCACCTGCCACACTCTCTTTCCCATCTCTTTGCATCCAAACTCCTCATTTATTCGAATCACAGGCTCACAGGCAAAGGGCAGCCACCACATGCATCTTCCCCAGACCCTCTTCCTGCCCCCCTGTTAGAATGACTCCCTGCCCCTTTCATTCCTCTCCAACCAGTCTCTGTATCTCCTGGGATCTTAATTCCCCACACAGTGTGACTTTTACTTCCACAGTTTGTCCCTGCTGGGTGTGCTTTTGAAGCTTGAGGATGTCCTTCAATGAGCTCAGGCTTTGCAACCAAACCGCAATCTCACCTCCATCAGAATTAGGGCTCTGGCAAAATTGCTGTGAGGATTTACATTGCTAGCCTATAAGATGTCCAGCTTTCAAGCTGACTCTGTTTCCCTCCCTGAGCCTCCGTTGATGTCAGTCGTAGCTGCACACACAAGCCAGCAGAGGCTAGAGACTAAAGGGATTTCAAACCGACTGGCCAAGCAGATATGGTAAGTCAATATCTGTGAGCACATCTATTTTAAAGTGTCTAATTTACCGTGCCTTGATGCAAAAATGAGGCAGCATCTCAGTATGTGGTACCTACTTTCTTGGAAACTTTTGCAGTGACAGCATCAAAGTAATCCAAGTGACAAAGGTGTTAAGACAGCTCACTAGCATACTGAAAACTCAGGAAGGCTTTCACCTGGTTTTATCAATCAAATATCACTGGCTCTAGACACTGAAAGGCAGTAGGCCTACATTTCTCTCCCTGGCTTTATAAATAACTTCTACTGGAACCTTAAGCAAGAGCTTTTACCCTCCCAGAGACTGTTTTCCCTTTGGCAAGTGAGAACAGTGGTTAGGCAGAGAGCTAAACTCTCATCCAAATCTACATCTGTGGCAAACCATGGTACCCTCTCAATTGCCTCAAGTCTCAGACATGTGGTAATTAGTTCTCATTTTGGTGTTGGCACATCACACTAAGGGCATCCAACCAGTTATGTTGCTGTCCATCAGTGAAGGGCCATTCTAGACCATCTGCTCAGCCTGGAGCTGCCTGTGTGACTCAGGCCACAGCAGTAGGATGCCTTTTCTCAACAGAGAAGTCAGTCAATAAGAACAGCTAAGTGAGAAGGCATTTCCTTTCTACTGATCTGATATATTTTGGGTTTGTTTTTGATTGGTGTATAATTAGTAAATTAATCCTCTGTGGCAGCAGGAAAGATTGTTGATTTTGCTTAATAGCCCAAATGCTAGATTTGTTTATAAAATGACCCTACTCCAAGATCTGTGTGTTAAAGTATTGGTCCCCAGAATGATGTTGAGGAGGTAGTGGGTGGGGCTAGGTAGTAGTCCTTTAGATCGTTAGAGGCAAACCCTTGAAGACTATGTGTTCTCTTTCACTTTCTCCAGCACATGTTCCTGCCATGATATATTGCTTCACCACAGTCAGAGCCAAAGCAACAGGGTCAACCAACTCTGGACTGAAATCTTTAAAGCCATGAGTCAGAATGACCTACTCCTCCCTGTAAGTATATTAGCAAAGATAATTTCTACAGAAATGGCAAGCTGACTTACATGTTAGCCATTTGGTAATCATTAAAATGATAATGCTAACCAAGTCTCTATGAGTAAGAGATGGTTGGACCTCTGGCGTATTAGTTCATTCCTGTTGGTTGGTCTACTTGTCTAATTTGTACCAAATTAATGAAGAATTTCATGACCAGTAGGAAGAAGATCAACTTCTTAACATCTAGACTAGTAGAATTTGCATTTCTGTCTACATTGCATTTCTGATTGATGTTGTAGATTAAGCTTTATCTCTATGCAAAGGATTTTCTTTAACTGAGAAAGTTCTTAGTGTCTTCTGGTAGACAGAGAAAATATTCCCTGACCAATCAACAACATTGTATATATATATACAATGTCTCTCTTCATGTAGCCCTCTTCTAATGAGCTCATAAAAATAAGTAAGTACTGTTGGGATCTGGGAATTGCTAAACAAACCATTCAAACACCAATCTCAGTCAAATGGGGATGGTTTATTGAATGCCACACTCCAAGACTGAATGATCAGAATCATAGGACAGACTCCGGAGCTAAACATTGAGTTAAGATCCTACAGGGATTTAAGCTTAAAATCTACTAATATCTGTGCAAAATTATTCCACAATCTGGATTTAAGGATGTGGTATTTTCTTAGGAAAATGTCTTTGTTGTATACTTATCCTGCTCCCATTGGTTGGGATATTCAGCTGTGACAAGACACTTGCCTTGTCACATGTACCTCATGTGTACCTCATATCTGACCTTGATAACCGGGATGTCAGTTACCCACGTACATGTCTCTTTCGGCCAGGAAGGATGTCAGTTCCCAGGGAGGTCTTGGGGATTTAAATTTTACTTGACCTCCACTTAAAACTGGGAGTCTTATTTCAAATAGTTTCTTATATTGGTGCAGGTGTCTCTCTTATGTTGGGGTCCACCCCAGGGGCAGCTTATACAAGCAAACGCCATAAAAACTTATATGCAGGTGCAGGAAGTGCTGCTGGGTGGTTGGTTTGGGTCCAAGCTTATTGTGGTTAACTCTACAAAGCAGTTCTAACTGAATTTTGTTGTGATTGGTTTCCAAGAACACCAAAGCACAGAACATCCTAGCATAACAGCATATGAGAATGTTTCCTTATGAGATTAGTAACAGCACAAAATGGCAGGCTAGAAAAGTAACGGTTTCCTAGGCCTTAACATTTTACCTAGGCATTAAGAAATATTCGTGTAAAATAAGTCTACAAGTCCTACAAAGTTAAAGCATGAAAATTTTGGTACCTAAGGACATTTGAAAATTCTTCTGCCATGAACTCTTAAGTCAAACACATCTTAAGAACACAGGTTCTCACAGTTCAAGTAAAACTTGACCAATCACATTAATTTAAGGAAAAGGCTACACTTTCTGATTGTTGAATGTTAAATATAATATAAAAGAATGTGCTGTTTTCCTTGGGTTTTCTTGTTCAAGAAAAAAATTAAATTTAAATCTATTAAACTTATACAAGTTTACTAATCAAGTAAGCTAATGCTACACATAAATTATGTTTAGAGCGTTGAGAATCATAAATTTGTTTTCAACCAGATTGAATCATTAGTCTGACAAAATTTCATATCAACAGTAATTACGATTCACATTGAAATAGGCTAGATATAATTTCCAACATTTTAGGAGGATTGAAACCCTGAACAAATACCAAGTTAACTGATGTATTTTTAAATATCTAAATATTTTACAAAGTAAGAAGGAATGATGAAACAATAATCACTATGTATAATTTAAGACTTATGTCATTTGCCGCTTATTTCTGTCTGATATCCAGTTATTGGGCGGGGGCGGTCATGTTGATGAGCTTTGATTTAGAAGCATCCATCTGATTTCTTTGGCTGAATAAAAATAATTTACAGATTTATATGAATCCTGAGATTTGCTGGCCTTCTTGAGTACTTGCATTTGACAGGCAGGCCTCAGTTCTATACAACTGATTTCTTCTGTGAAGTATGGGGCAGTTGCTCTAGGTAACCCGTAATTAATGTGCATGGTTGAGAACATATCAGGAGTCTCACAAAACAAAAGAACCTATGTGCTTTTGTTATTTCAAGCAAGACTACGAAAGAAAATGAAGAAATGTGTTTATGCTTAGTCAAGTTTCATCTCTTAAGAAGCCACCTGTCTTGGTGTACTGATCAATGCCTTTATGTAATATATGATGTGAGAGGGTATTTTGTGTTTGTGTTTATCTATGTGTATACACATTTTCAAGTATAGGACAGAGAACAGCCTTGGCTACTGTTTCTCAAGAAGTATCCACCTTGGGTTGTCTTTGTTGTCATCATCCTTGCTGCTGTTGATGCTCTTGAGTCAATCTTTCACTGGCCTGGATTCCACCAATTATGCTTGATTGATTGACTGGAGCTATAGGAATCTGTCTATTACCTCCCTGATATCACAACTATGAGCCAGTTCCCAAAATGGTTTCTGGAGATAAAACTTAGGTTCTCATGCTTACAAAGCAAGCATTTTCCCACTAAGTCATAATCCCAGTCACAAAGGCATGTTCTGTGCCCCGTAAGAAACCTTCCTAGTTAACAGAGCTTCTGCCTCTCAATAGCTGGGTTTTATGCTTATTTGAGTGTGTCCTTTATGCTTTACAAACAAAATCAAAGAATTAACACTCCCCACAAGTCTGTGTTGCCTTTACATGTTTTATAATCACTTTGAGAAACACACAGACCAAAATTATTCAGGCACTTTTTGAAACCATCTTGATTTCTGATAACTCTTGAGATGTTGTTGCCTTTTGCCTTCCATAGTTTCAATTTTAATTTAGGATATATACGTGTGTGTGTGTGTGTGTGTGTCTGTGTGTGTGTGTCTCTGTGTCTCTGTGTATGTGTTTATATGAATGCTATCTTTGAAAATTCAACTGCAAAAGGTCATTACAAAATCTTTTCTTTAACTTTAAAGCAGAGATAAGTAATAAAATAAATAACTCATTATTTATTTATAAATATATAAAAATACTAATGAGTAAATAAATAAACCCCATAACTTAGGTTTGCTATTTTAAGGTTCCTGAGATTCCTGAGAGCTATATTCTCAAAATTGTAACATCAAAAGGGTTTCTCAGCTTCCCTTGCTTGTAACAGTGTCCTATTCATGACTTGGAGCAACAGTAAAATGACCATTTTTCCCTCCTTTCTCTTAGAGCACTTGCATGGTAAGAGGGCTTAGGAATCCAGAGGGTTAAGGATACAGTCCGGTGACTGAAGCATAGAGAATGCTTTCTCTTTTCCCATGATTCCAGATACAGCAACTATGTGGCAAGTGTGACCTTTCTAGTCCATAGAGAATCAGGACCACTAGGATGCATGAAAGAATAGACAAATTAGCATATCAAAGAATAGAATTTGGATGGAGAGATAAATGATAGATTGAGTTATATATTTATATATAGATGGATGGATGGATGGAAGGTTGGATGGATAGATGATAGAAGGTGGTTTGAATATGCTTGGCCCAGGGAGTGGCACTATTAGGAGGTTTGGCCTTGTTAAAGTAGGTGTGGCCTTGCTGGAGGAAGTGTGTAACTGTGGGGGTGGGCTTTGAGACCTTCCTTCTAGCTAGGTGAAAGCTAGTCTTCTCCTGTCTGACTTTGTATCAAGATATAGAACTTTCAGCTCCACCAGCCCCATGTCGGCCTGAACACTTCATGTTCTCATCTTGATAATAGTGGACTGAATCTCTGAACCTATAAGGCCACACAATTAAATGTTGTCCTTTATAAGACTTGCCTTGATCATGGTTTCTCTTCACAGCAATAGAAACTCTAAGACAAAAGTCAAGGCAAGGTGGTATTCAGGAGATACAGCCATGCAGATCTCTGAGCTCAAGGTCAAGCTACAGACCAAGTTCTAGGACAGCCAAGTTTAGTTAATGAAGAAGCTGGAAAAAAAAAACTGGTGATATGTAATAGAACAAGGGGTAGGGGTATGTTCCAGCTCCAGCAAGCAGCAGAACTCAGCAGCTTTGACCATGTGTCTTTGGCTTTAGAGTTGAGAATACAAAAGTCTACTGGGATGCTGGTTAGCTAGAGTTAAGAAATTAGCCATTGACTCAGAAAAGACCAGCATCAATCGCTGAGATGAAGTCTTCTGCAAGGCATTTACTAAAAGCACAAAGAAGCTGTGTTTCAAAGATAACCAAGGTTGCACCTTGGACCTGGACCTTCATCTGGACTTGGTAATGTACAAGAATCACCCAGGTGATAGTGGTTTTGACAACATGAAGGGGTTATGAAGAGCAACTAAGGCTTAGCACTGAGAGACAGGGAAGGCAATTGCTGAAGGTGCAGCCTCACTTGGAATTGCTAGGCCAGGACTGGAAGATGTCATGCAAAGAAGTTGAGACTTGGCACCATGGAAAGAGCCTCTGAGAGACTATAGGCAAAACCTGATTGCAGTGGAAGACTCCAACAAGTTGGAGATGCAAGTACCAAGGGATGATCCCTAAGAACAGCAGCAGCAATGGAATGGAGTCAACCAGAATCTAAAGTGCTATAGAGAGCAGAGCTAGAGAAGTGGTCTAAGCCCCTTTGGAATGCCCAGTTGCCTGGATACTCCAAGATGTTAGAGATATGAGAGCCATGGTATACCTGCTGAGGAAAGCTGCTAACAAAGTGGAAAAATTGCAAGAGAAAGAAGTTTGTTGCAGTCAACAAAATGAAAAGATTTGGAGATCTGATGTCTGAAGAATGCTTTTACATCAGACATAGCAATTCTGAGTTTGGAGTTTGGCCAGCTGGTTTTCAGTCTAGCTTTGGTTCAGTATTTCCTTACTATGACATTATAGAATGGTAATGCATATCCTGTGATGTTTAAGGTATGTGAACTGCTTTTTAATTTTGACTTTACAGGGGATTACAGTTAAGTGATTGAATGAATCTCAGAAAAAACTTTGAAATTTGGACTTTTAACAATGTTGAGACTGCTATAGACTATGGGAACTTTTGAAGTTGGACTAAATATATTTTGCATTAAGCTATGTTTAAGTATGGTCTCCATAGATACATGTCTTTGAACAAGCCTATGAGGGCCAGGAAGTGGAATGTGGTGGTTTGAATATGCTTGGCCCAGAGGTGGAACTATTAGGAGGTGTGGCCTTGTTGGAGGAAGTATGTCACTGTAGGGATAGGCTTTTGAGACCCTCCTCCTAGCCACTTGGGAGTAGGTCTTCTCTTGTCTGCCTTTGGATAAAGAATTAGAACTCTCAGTTCCTTCAGCACCATGATTGCCTGGATGCTGCCATGTTCCCACCTTGGTAATAATGAACTAAACCTCTGAACCTGTAAGCCAGCCCCAATAAAATGTTGTCCTTTATAAGAGCTACTCTAGTCATGGTGTCTCTTCACAGCAATGGAAATCCTAAGACAGACAGACAGACAAACAAACAGACAGGTAGAACTGGTAAACTGTCTTGACTTTATATGACTGTCATCAATCCCTCTGCCTCTTTTAATACTCTCTTTTTGGCTGTTGGATTTTTATCTGGCTTATGAAAAAGGGAGAACATCTGCCTGCAAAACAATCCTCTAAAGCCTTCAGCCAGCTTTTGTATGGTATCTTTTCAGTCTGTGAAACTCCGAGATACCTCTTTTCCTCTCAGCATTCTGGAATCATTGCCTGGAAAGATGAAGGCTCCCGTGATGCCATCAAGTGTAAAAAAACAGAGCATATGTGGAAGGGTAAAAGATGAAGATCAGGCCATGGTGAGCAGCCACAGAAAAGATACGCTTATTCTTACTACTTCAAAATACCCTGGCTACACAAATTATTCAAAAGGAGGGTAATAATTTCAACAATTACATTACTCCTTTGTAAAGAAACAAGTAACTTTCCCAACAGACCCCAGACTTCTCATGCCCAGCATTCAAATATTGTACTGGACATTTCAAATATTGTACTGGACATTGAACTTCACATCTAGACACAGCATCTTGATGAAGGTTCAGCCACAGACCTAGCCAGGTGACCCAGGGAATGCAAGGTCCTGACTACCAAACTTACCTAGACCCTTTTCTGTAGCATCTTTCATCCTAAAGTGTAGGATGCCTTCCTCTTCCCATAAAAGTTATGAACCCCAAACCATTCAATGTTTACTCCTGTGGCACACCCCCTGCAAGTGAAGAAGTTCATCTAGGTCAACCTGACACTTTGGGTCTTCCCAGTGAGACTGCAGGTCATGGAGAGTAAACAGAAACATGATTGTTGCTGTACATTTGGGTCTTTTTTTTTTTTTTTTTTTTTTTTTTTTTTTTTTTTTTTTGCTATTGGTAATAAAATCTACCATCTCTGACCCAAATATAATACTATAAGAAAAACTCAGACCATCTCACCAAGTATGATGAAAAGCCTGGAACTTTTTAAAGAATGAACAGTTCTGGCTCGAGCCATTTGCCACGTGGAGCAGCAGAAATCCAGGGACTCAGGACTGTTGAGACTGCCCTGCAAGTAGCTGGGGCACAGACAGGTCTGGGCCGAGCATGCCGAAAGCGTCCTCCCCATTGGTTCATGGAAGCAGGAACCCTGGAATAGAAACTTGTTGTCCACTACGGAAGCCATTATGTGCAGACCAAATGCTCAGGCCATTTGCCACCAGGAACAGCAGAGATTCAGGGACACAGGCCTGGCAAGACTGCACTGCTAGTAGCCAGCTTGCAGAGAGGGCTAGGCTTAGTGTGCGGTAGGTATGGCCTTCCAGTTGGTCCAGAGAGCAGGAATTCTGCCATAGAGACTTGGGCCCACCCAGAAGGCCATTGCATGCAGACCAAACACTCAAGCCATTTGCCACCTAAAACAGCTGAGATCCAGGGACACAGACCAGGTACATAGGAGAGACAGGAACCAATCACTGACAAAAAGACCATGTATAATCACAGACAACAAGATGGCAAGAGGAAAGTGAAAGAAATTATCCAACGGAAACCAAGACAACCTGGCAACATCAGAATCCAGCTTTCCCATCACAGCAAGCAGCTGATTGCCAAATACTCCAGAAAAAGAAGAAACAGACCTGAAATCATATATCAAGATGATGATGGAGATCTTTGAGAAGAGCATAAATAACTCACTTAAACAAAAATGGGAGGAAAAGAATAAAGAAATGAAAGCTTTTAAAGAGGAAACATGAAAAACACACAAAGAAATCCAGGAACTAGAGGAAAACAGAACCAAAGAGATGAAGGAATTGAAGAAAGAATTTAAAATGGAAATAGAAACAATAGAGAAAACACTAAAAAGACAACCATGGAGGTAAAAAAAAAAACTAAAAAAAAAAAAAATCAGGAGTCACAGATGCAAGCATCTCCAACAGACTACAAGAGATGGAAGAGAGAATCTCAGAGGCCAAAGACAACATAGAAAACATAGAAAAAACAGTCAGAGAAGATGCAAAAGTCAAAAAGCTCCTAACCCAAAACGTCCAGGAGATCCAGGACACAATGAGAAGACCAAACCTAAGGATAATAGAAATAGAAGAGGGCAAAGAATATCAACTAAGAGGCACAGTAATTATCTTCAACAAAATGGTAGAAGAAAACTTGCTAACCCTTAAGAATGAGAAGACCATGAGCATAAAAGAAGCCTACAGAACTCCAAATAGAGTGAACCAGAAAAGACATTTTTCCTGACACATAATAGTCAAAACACCAAGTGCCCAAAGCAAAGAATGAATACTAAAAGCAGTAAGGGGAAAAGGTTATATAATATATGAAGGCAGACCAATCAGAATCACACCCAACTTCTCAACAGAGACTATGAAAGCTAGAAGATCCTGGACAGACATCATGCAGACCCTAAGAGAACACAAGTGTCAGCCCAGGCTGCTATACCCAGAAAAACTCTCAATCACCATAGATGGAGAGAACAAGATATTCCAGGACAAAACTAAATTTACATAATATCTGACCACAAATCCAGCACTACAATGAATTATAGGTGGAAAACCGAATACAAGGAGAGAAACTACATTCTAGTAAAAACAAGAAAATAACTAAGCAAGAAAACCAAAACAAGAAAGACACACAGGCACAATTCTACCTCTAAAATCAAAAGTAGCAGGAAACAGCAACCACTATTCCTTAATATCTGTTAACATAAATGGACTCAATTCCCCAATAAAAAGACATAGGCTATCAGACTGGATACATAAACAGAACCCATCATTTTACTGCATACAGAAAACTCATCTCAGAGACAAAGACAGACACTATCTCAGAGTAAAAGCAAATGACCCCAAGAAACAATCTGGAGTAGCCATTCTAATAGTGAATAAAGTAGATTTTCAACCAAAAGTTATCAAAAGAGATAAGGAAGGACAATTTTTACTCATTACAGGGAAAATTTTTAGGATGAATTTTCAATCATCATATATGGTCCAAATACAAGAGCACCCATATTCATAAAAGAAACCATACTAAAGCTCAAAAAATATGTTGCACCCCACAAAACAATAGTGGGAGATCTCAACACCCCACCCTCATCAATGAGCAAATTATGAAAACAGAAACTGAAAAAGGACGCAGTGAAACTGGCAGAGGTTATGAACCAATGGGAATTCATAGACATCTACAGAACATTTCATCCTAAAACAAAAGAATACACCTTCTTCTCAGCACCTCACAGCACCTTCTCCAAAATTGATCATATAATCGGTCACAAAATAAGCCTCGATAGATATAAGGAGATTGACATACTCCCATGCATACTATTACATCACCATGGTCTAAGTCTGGTCTTCTTTAATAACAACAAAGACAACAAAAAGCACATATACACATGGAAGCTGAACAATGCTCTACTAAAGGATAGCATGGTCAAAGAAGAAATAAAAAAAGAAATTAAGGATTTTCTAGAACGTAATGAAAATCAAAATACAACACACCTAAACCTATGGGATGCAATGAAAGCAGGACTGAGAGGAAAACTTATAACTCTGAGTGCTTCTAAAAAGAAACTGGAGAGAGCATACACTACCAACTTAACAGCACAGTTGAAAGCTCTAGAACAAAAGGAAGCAGATACACCCAAGAGGAGTAGACAGCAAGAAATAATCAAACTCAGAGCAGAAATTGACCAAATAGAAACAAAAAGAACCATTCAAAGAATCAAAAAAAACAAGAGCTAGTTCTTTGATAAAATTAACAAGATTGATAAACCTTCAGCCAGACTCACTAGAGGGCAAAGAAAGAATATCCAAATTAACAAATTCAGAAAGGAGAGTAGAAACATAACAACTGAAACTGATTAAATTCAAGAAATCATCAGATCCTGCAACAAAAGCCTATACTCAACAAAGATGAAAAATCTGGCAGAAATGGATGAATTCCTAGACAGATACTAGATACTAAAGTTAAACCATGACCAGGTAAACCATCTAAATAATCCCATAACACTTAAAGGAATAGAAACAGTCATCAAAAGCCTCCCAACCAAAACAAACCCCAGGTCGAGATGGGTTCAGTGCAAAATTCTATCAGATATTTATTGACTACCTAATACCAATACTCTCCAAACTATTCCACAAAATAGAGTCAGATAAAACACTACCTAACACATTTTTCGAAGCCACAATAATCCTTGTTCCTAAACCACACAAAGACCCTACAAGAAAAGAGAAATTCAGACCAATCTCACTTATGAACATTGATGCAAAAATAAATACTCAAAAAAATCCTTGCAAACCGAATCCAAGAACACATCAAAACAATCATTCACCATGATCAAGTAGGCTTCATCCCAGGATGCAGGGATGGTTTAATATACGGAAATCCATCGATGTAATCCACCATATAAACAAACTCAAAGAAAAAAAAAACCACATGGTCATCTCACTAGATGCTGGGAAAACATTTGAAAAAATTCAACACCCCTTCATGTTAAAAGTCTTGGAAAGGACAGGAAACCAAGGTCCATACCTAAACATAATAAAAGCAATATACAGCAAACAAATAGCCAACATCAAACTTGAAGCAATCCCACTAAAATCAGTGACTGGACAAGGCATCCCACCCTCCCCCTACCTATTAAACATAGAACTGGAAGTCCTGGCCGGAGCAAATAGACAGCAAAAGGGAATCAAAGGATCAAATTGGAAAGGAAGAAGTAAAAACATCACTGTTTGTAGATGACAAGATAATTTGCATAAGTGACCCAAAAATTCTACCAGAGAACTCTTATACCTGATAAACAACTTCAGCAAAGTGGCTGGATATAAAATTATCTCAAACAAATCAGTAGCCTTCCTCTACTCAAAGGAAAACCATGGGGAGAAAGAAATTAGGGGAAAGGTACACTTCACAATAGTCACAAAAACTATGAAATACCTTGGTGTGACTCTAACTAAGCAAGTGAAGGACCTGGATGACAAGAACTTCAAATCTCTGAAGAAGGAAATTGAGGAAGATCTCAGGAAATGGAAGGATCTCCCATGCTCATGGATTTGAAGGATCAACATTGTAAAAATGGCCATCTTACCAAAAGCAATCAACAGATTCAATGCAATCCCCATCAAAATCCCAACACAATTCTTCATAGAGTTGGAAAGAGCAATGTGCAATTTCATCTGGAATGACAAAAAACCTAGAATAGCAAAATCCATCCTCAACAACAAGAAAACATTGGGGGAAATCACCATCCCGGACCTCAAGCTATATTACAAGGCAATTGTGTTAAAAACTGCATGGTACTGTTATAGAGGTAGGCATGTGGATCAATGGAATAGAATAGAAGATCCAGAAATGATCCCTCACATATGGTCACTTGATTTTTGACAAAGGAGATGTAAACATTCAATGGAAAAAGGACAGCCTCTTCAACAAATGGTGTTGGTTCAACTGGCACTCAACATGCAGAAGAATGAAAATAGACCCTTTTTTATCTCCTTGTACAAAGCTCAAGTGCAAGTGGATCAAAGATCACCACATTAAACCAGGTACAATGAAACTATTAGAAGAGAAAGTAGGGAAAGCCTTAGAACAGATAGGCACAGGAGAAAATTTTCTGAACAGAACACCAATGGCTCATGCTCTAAGATCAAGTATAGACAAATGGGACTTAATGAGATTGCAAAGTTTCTGTAAGGCTAAGAACACTGTCAAAAGAACAAAATGACAGCCAACAGATTGGGAAATGATCTTACCAACCCTACATATGATTGAGGACTAATATCCAAGGTATACAAAGAACTCAAGAAGTTAGACACCAGAGAATCAAACAACCCTATTAAAAATTGGGGTACAGAGCTAAACAAAAAGTTCTCAATTGAGGAACATCAAATGGCTGAGAAGCATCTAAGGAAGTGCTCAACATCCTTAGCCATCAGGGAAATGCAAATCGAAACAACCCTGACTTTCCACCTCACACCAGTCAGAATTGCTAAGATCAAAAATTCAGATGACAGCAGATGCTGGCAAGGATGTGGAGAAAAAGGAACAATCCTCCACTTTTGGTGGGGTTGTAAACTGGTACAACCACTCTGGAAATCAGTCTGGTGGTTCCTCAGAAAATTGGACATAGTACTACCCAAAGACCCAGTCATTCCACTTCTGAGCATATACCCCAGAGACACTACAACATACAACAAAGACACATGCACCACAATGTTTACAGCAGCCCTATTTATGATAGCCAGAAGCTGGAAAGATGTCTTTCAGTAGAAGAATGGATACAAAAATTGTGGTATATTTACACAATGGAATACTACTCAGTTATCAGAAACAATGACTTTATGAATTTCTTAAGAAAATTCATGCATCTAGAGAATATCATCCTGAGTGAGGTAACCCAGGTACAAAAGGACAGACATAATATGCAGTCACTTATAATTGGATACTAACCCCCAGAAAGCTCTGAATACCCTAGAAACAACTCACAGACTATGAAGTTCAAGTAAAACAAATGTCAAAAAAAAAGAAAAATCATTATGTTTAATGTTTACACACCAAGAAAACTTTGACTATTTCCAAGTTACATATTGTTTTACATGTACTTTATGCTCATTGTAACTAGTAAGATTTTAATGCATAATAGTATGCATTAAATTTTTTAACATTTAAAAAAATCAAGTACTGACAAAAATGTGTTCATATACTTTTATGCAAAAATGCTTAAAATATCTGCACATTTATCTCTGTTTTTTAAAATAAAGTTGTTCAATTTAAAAAAAAAGAATGAACAGTTCTTTTCAATGCTGGCTCCTCAAGGTTTTTTTCTAAGCACACAGTGATCATCCTTCTTCCCACTTAAACTATACAGATATAATTGAAAATTCATATATATTGTGTGATTATGTATGCGGTATATGATTATGTGCATGTGAGTGTATGTATGTGCATGTGTCCACTTGTGTTAAGTGTTCTTGAATACGTGGTTCACAGTTGATGAAACTGTTTGGGAAGAGTTATAAAGTGGAGCCCTAGTTGGAGAAAGTGTGTCACTCAGAGTGAGTTTTACTGTTTTTAAAAGCCCACCCAATTCACAATTCATTCCCCCACTCCTCTCTACCTGCCTCTGCCTCTTAGTTACTGTTTCAATGCATAACCTCACAGCTACTGCTCTAGTGCAGTGACTACCTGCCTGATACCAAGCTCCCTGCCATGATGATCACAGACACTTATCTACTACCCTCTGAGACTGTGATTCCCAGGTTAAATGCTTTCTTTTATAAGCTGCCTTGGTCAAGCTGTTCTGCCATGGCAATGGAAAAGTAAGACACTCTGAAAGCCAGAGGTCAGTGCTTCATTCTCATCCACTCACCACCTCTGTGGGCCTTTGTTTTTTTGGTTTGTAAGTTTGTTTTGAGAAGGATTTTCTCATTGATCATGAAGCTCACAGATCCACAAGACTGGACTGCCAGCAAGCCCCAGAGATGGGCTCCCAGTAATGGGTTCCTGACACCCCGTGCTGTGCTCTGCTGTTTACATGGGTGCTGAGGATTCAAACTCAGGTGCTTATAACTTAACAATAAGCACGTCATCAGCTTAGTCATCTGCCCCCAGCACTTCCTTGATCACATTGACTATCTATGCTTAGTTATGTTTTGCCTTCACTAAGAATCTGCAATTTAGCACAAGCAAAGAAGACAGGTAGGAATATGCTTCAGTGGTAGAATCTCTTCACAGCATACAGGAGACAGTGAGCTCTATCACCACTTCAATTTTTAGAAAAAGGAATAAGACATAAACAGGTGAAGAAAAGAAGAAAGAGGGAGGAGGGAGGGGAGGAGAGACAAGAGAAGCTGCAGGTGGTGGCACAAATCAAAGTAATGTGGTATCTCATTGCCCGCCCACCTCTGACTGGTTTGGAAGGCACTTGTGCCAATACTCCAGTAGCCTGTCCCACTCCCAGGGCTGTGGTTGCTTTGAGCTGAGATACTGGTCGGTAGGAGAAAGCCTGTACCCATCCAATCCAGCTTCTTAGTCCGCTGCTAGAAAAACACAAAACAGTTACCCATTCCCAGACTTTACACAGACTTTCCAGACAAGTCTTCAAACCTAATTAAGCTTAGCATTATTATTGTTTTTATCACATCAAGTTCCCACTTGGCCCTCATCCGCAGAGACCACAAAGTCAGCCCTGCATCTTTAAACAGAAACAACAGATTTGGGTTCAATTAAAAATTCATTAAAATGCAAATTAGTTTGTAAAATTTCCCCCCTCCTTTGGATGATTTCTCAATGTAGCTTTTTAGTCATAGCTGGTGTTAAAGATGAGGTGAGTCCTGGCTGGAGAGAAAGGGGCATCTAAGGAGAGCCAAGGCCCTGGAGGGAGCCCCTCAGCAGGATCCATGCTGCTATAGGAAACGTCATCCCTTCCTTACCCTACCATAGCTCTTTCCTCCCCAGAGAAGACCAGTTTCCTATGCCTTTACTAGGAGCTTGATAGATAACCAGGATCACTTTTCTCCTCTCAGTCTCACTGTGTGGTGTGATCATAAGCAGGGGCTTTCATTTGTTTGTTGTTGCTGGAGGGGAACACCATCAAGAAACACCATTCTACTTGAGTGCTACACTAGGTGGACTTTTGATTAGTGTACAAAACAATGTTTCACCATGATGTGTTCATACACATATATCGTACCTTGCTCTCTTATTTGTCAATTTGTTTCTTTCTTCTTCCATCACTTCTTCTGCCTGCCCTCATTGGTCTACCTTCTCCCACTAAGTCCATTTTATGTCATGTTTGTGTGTGTGTGTGTGTGTGTGTGTGTGTGTGTGTGTGTGTGCGCGTGCGTAAATCTAGATTCTCCATATAAGACACAGTATGTGAGAGCTGTTCTTCTAAGTTTAGATATTTTGCTTAGCATGATGATTTCCAGTGTTATCCAAAACTGTATAAATTACTTAAATTTGTCCTTCACAGCTGAATAAAAATACACTGTGTGTGAGTGTGCATGCCGCGTTTTATCCATTCATCTATTTACTGGACGTCTATCTTGGTTCCATAACTTGACTATTGTTACCAAGACTACAATAAATGTGGATGTGGCAAAGAACTCTGTTGTATATTAACTTAACTTCCTTTGGGTTACATGTCCAGGAGCCGCAGAGCTGGATCATGGTATTTTAATTTTAGGTTTTGAACCGTCTCCTTACTATCTTCACGGTGTCTGCCTAGCTTACATTCCCTACTGGTAGTGACTGAGAGGCCCCTTTCCCAATGTCTTCTCCAGAATCTACCATCAATCTTTCTTATCCTCACCATTCTGACAGGGGAGAGATGGACTTTCAATGCAGAGTTTGTTTATTTTCCTGATAGCTAAAATTTCTCCTTTATATATTACTCAATCTCAAAAATTCACAGAATATATTTTATTGATGGTGACATAACCTTCCTGTATGATATAATATATTTACATTGAAGATTTAATAGTTGTCCAGTTATGATGTCACATCCAACCAATTGTTGTGTCTCATCCTGCCAATTTTGATGTTATAGTTATCTGATTATGATATGTCATTCTATTGATGCTTTCATTCTCTTCTAATATGATGTCATATCCTGTCAATTTTGATGTCAACATCATTAGATTATGATGTCATGTCATTCTATTGATGGTGTCATACCCTTCAATTATGACTTTGTATATTTACATTGATGATGTCACATACTTTCAAATATGTCATATTCTGCCAATTTTGATGTCAAAGTCAAGTGCTAAACCACTATAGTGCCAAACAATTATTAATTTGTCCTACATAGAAAATTATCACTTAAAAATAATTTCTAGAATAGAAAATGAACCAAGATGGTTACATACCCAGAAAACAATAGCTTGAACTTGAGCTCATACCTCCAGAATTCCATGGTCAAAGATCCTTACATTGAATTAATCAATCACTCTGTTTACGTTTTCTCACTCCAGCCCACCATCTCTCTGAGTTGACGTCTCTCTTCAGTTTAACTGATTTAGAGACAGGCTAGATACATCTCCTGATGCAAGCTTTCAAGAAAGAAAAGCTGAGCTGCTTCCAACTCAAAGAGAGATGTTCTCATCTTCCTGCTGACTGTGAGAAGTCAAGCAGTCACTCCAAGTTCATTAGATGTCCCTAATTGCTAAGAACACATTCAGGAGGTATGGCAAATGCAACTTAATTGAGAACTAATTAACTCGTTAGAGTTATCTCGTTATGTGCCAATTAAATGTCTAAATATTCCTTTCTTCTCAGATAAAGGAATAGAGAAGTCAGTGAGGAAACTGAAACTCCAGATGAAAGAATTCCCATAGCCTGTCCTGTGTAGACATCAACTCTGCAGGAGCAGTGAAGGTTTATGGGCCGGAAGTGGTCAAGCTCATTAACACCGCTTAAAGGAAGATGTTCAAAGGCACTGGGCAGAGTTCTGACGAATCCTCTGTTAAATCTGCTGTGAAATGGGATTTGGCCCCAGTGCCCCAAGAGATAGAAACTGACAAAGGCTGTCCCTGTCACCCAGGTTTTCTCTGGCTATTTCAGGTTTGGGCTTTTTATCCTTGTTTTTACTTTTAATCTGCCTTATTCTGAGGAAACTGAAGGAGAACCTTGTGTGTAACTGTACGCTGCCACAGGGTGCAGATTGCCAGGGCAGGCTTGCTGTCAGCCAGCTCCCAGGGAACCACTGGCTTTTAATCTGGTTTCAGTGGCACTGTGCTTGAACTCCTTTCCTCTGCTCAGTTTCCAAGCAAGTTCTTCCAAAGAGAATCACCTGGGGTGGAACTTGTAAGAGACACATCTCTCCTGGCCATTAGAGAAAGAAGAAGGAGAAAAGACAGTGTACACACCCGGCACAGGGTTTACTTTCTGCTCTGATGGTTCTTTCTAAAGCAAGTCTGTTGAAATCACAGAATAAAATAAACCACAGTCAATTTCTTCCCATCAGAAACTCCCATCAACCTCCAGACCCGGCGGATGAAGAGAGTCAGGTCCTATTCTTGTCGGCACACCACCATGGGATGTGATGGACCAGTGAGCTCGGGCTGTCTTGTTGAGATCAATTGACTCTGTGAGGAATGAGTGTATCTGGGTTTTCATCTTAATGAAAAGCAGGGATGGCTGTTTTGAAACGCCCCACTTAATCCTCCAACCTTTGCAGTTTGACAGCTAGAGCGCTCTCCACATCTCTCTGGGCCCTGTCTCGTTACAGACCCCCCCCCCAAAAAAAATGCATGATTTCCACAGCCTTTCAGTTTCTTGGGCCTCACTGTTGATGTCTGTTCTTTACCTTAGGGCTGGGCAGTGTAACATCCTAGAGAGAAATTTGAATGCTGCAGAGGCACCAACATTCATAGTAAGAGTTACTCACTCCCCTGCCCTGCCACAGAGCTGGACACCCAAACTCTCTGCCCATATACTTTTCTATTTAAGAGCTTAATGTAATTCCTTAGCTCAGTGGTTCATAGCAACCACAAAAGAATTAATTAAAAATGATGAGCTGCCCTCTGGAATTAGGATGATAAAGAACCGGATTAGGCAGACAGTTTAAGCTTGGTGGATTCCACAAACTACAAACAACCCACGGTGAGATCACAATGGGAACTTTCAATTCCACCTCAGCCTAAAACTGCTGTAACCCCCCACCTCAGCTGGTATCACTAGACGATTTCCCTCAACCTCATTCATAGCATCTTAGGAAATGTATTTTGCTACCTGGGAACTTCCATGAAGTCTCCAACTATATTTTTAAATGTTATATTATTTGTAATTATGTTTGTATATGTACATACATGGACACATATGAGTACAGGTACACACAGAGGCCAGAAGAGGGTGTTGGGCCCCTCCCCCCACCCAAACCTGGTGTTCCAGGTGTCTGTCTGCTGCCTTACATGGCTGCTGTGAACTAAGCTCTGGGTCCTCTTCAAGAGCAGCACATGTTCTTAAGCATTGAGTCATCTCTCAGAGTCCCTAGCTCGGTTTGTATTCCACTTCAGTCTATGCAGGGACAAAGTTTCTTTGTAACAAGCCCTTTATGTGCTCCTCTTTGCACAGAGCACTCAATCTCTGCTTCTGCATTTGCTCAAAGTTCACTTTAAGTACCGAGTGTTTATCAACTGTATTGCTGTGCCGCAGGTTACTCATTATGGCGAATGGCTTCTTTCCTCTGCTTTGCATGGCCTGCTAGCTTTCTGCCTGGGAGCCTCTCCTGTGAGAGTTCTGTTTTCTTTGGCCAGATGCCTTTCCCGCAGCCTGCATTCTCATGACTGGTGGGGCATTTCAGACTCAACTCCTGGAGGGAAAAGTGGGAACTACTGGTTTGGGACAGACATGAAAAGAGCTCCTCCTTGTCGTGGAAACACGACAGAAGTGTAACCCAGGCTGTGATGAGGTAGAGGAGGATGACTGTAAGAGCTGTAGTTTTCTGCTTGTAAGAGGTTGTCAAACTCTGCTGTCCACTGGAAACTCCTGGGGAACGTGGGAAGAATCTGACTTCTTCTCTGTTCCACTTCAAAGGTTATGGGATGGAAGCATCTATCCAGGTGGGTGTGAAGGGACTGTTTAGGAGGCAGCCTGAGCCAGGGTTTAGTCACATTTCCCAGGTAGAGCCTAAATAGTCCATAAGGAAAAGCTGAGATGCACATTTGAGGGGTGGGGGGAAAACAAGTGTTACCTTCAAGTTCTAAGGATCAGCATTAAGAATGAAGAGCCAAGAGCTCAGAGTGAGTGAGAAATGCAGTGTTGAGTCAGAACAACAGAAGGAGTGTAGAGAGGTCGGGGGGAGCACATAGATCAGCGCGTATGACACACAAGTGTGAGAATGCCAAAACAAGACCCCTCATGCCGCACAACAGACAATGCTAATACCAACTAAGTAACCAAGAAACAAGAACCACAATGATCCAGAGTTGTGGCAGCAAACGTAAGGCCCGGTCTTAAAGGCCCATGACATTCATAGCTCTGTTGGTCAGCTTGATTTAAAGTCCAAGGCAGGACCTGTGGAGATATATGAACCCTGCTTGAAGCTATTACCTGCCCTTCTGTCTTCAGTAGCTGTAGTTTGAACCATTTCCTGCCTGTGCTTCACAGATCATAATGACAGATATAATGACATAAAATCATAGAGTGTCAGAAATAGAAGAAATGGCTTTATCCAACTGCCTGCATTACATCCAAATGAGATTCTTCCTTCCAAGGTCTCCGCCCTGCTGTTTAAAAGTCTTAAGCTTGTAGTGGTAAGCAGAAGTGGCTTGGGTTTAGTCAGAAGACAGAAGAATCATTAGCTGTCTTAGTGCAGGGTGGCATGAAATAGGAGACAGTCCGGCTTTTGATCACACATTATCAAACCTAAGAGAGCTTACAAATTACCGGAGAGGGCATGTGTTCAAATGCATTCTTTGGCCACTCTAGAAGGTCTGACCATATCTGGGGTAGGACCCAAGAATCTGTATTCTGAAGCAGGGTCCAGAAACAGGTTTTAAGAAATGCCCATAAAAGTAAAGAAATTAACAACAGTCTACTAAGCAAAATGTGAATATTCCAGATTGGCAGTTTCTAACCCTGCCTATTGGAAGCATACTGGGAGTGTTTTCAAAAACACTGAGTCAGACAGGGTAGTACATATCTATAATCCAAGTACCCAGAGAGCCAAGATAGGAGGGTCACAAGTTTGAAGTCAGGCTGGGATACATAACAAGGTCATGCTGAAAGGCGGGGCCACAGAATAGGGACTTAAAACCATCTATCTGGAAGCCTATTTGCATGGGATCTGATGTTTTCTTCTGGCCTCTAAGGGTACCTGGCAACTACCTAGTGCACATGCAATTAATGACAGGTAGGCTAAGAAGTCATACACATAAAAGAAAGGAAGAATAACAAAGAAAGTGAAAGGGAGGAAGTGGAGAGAGAGAGAGAGGGCAGAGAGGGAAAGAGAGAGGAAGAAAGAAAGGAAGACTTACCTGTGGCCAGTGGCGAGGGTAAGGCTTGAGTGTGGTCTCTTGCTTTATTGATTGAAACAAAAGCCCACATAAATTTGCAAAAAGAAGTGAAAATTTTTATTAAGGCAAAGCAAGAGAAAATATCAGGATAGGAAGCAACGGAGAGGGAGGTAGGTGGTAGGAATGAAATTATTTGGGGGCCTTGATTATCATCTGGGACCACAGAAAGGAGGAGCTTGGTTACCAGGGAGGCAGAATGCAGGTGGTTCTGTTTTGATTAATAGATTAGGTCATAATAATCATTTTGTTCTACTTCCCAAAACACATCTGATTTTATACCTAATTATGCATAGGCAGAAGAGTTTCTCTCTAGAAGTTTACTTAAAGGCCAGGGTACTAAACTATTCTTCTATTTGCCTGCATTGGAAGGAAGGAAGGAAGGAAGGAAGGAAGGAAGGAAGGAAGGAAGGAAGGGTGGATAGAAGGAAGGGGTAGAGAAACAGAGGGAGGAAGGGAGGAGAAAAATATTGATGCCTTCATTTGTGTAGCCATTATAACATATTGCAGATTGATTAACTTATAAGCAACAAAAAGCTATGTCTTAAATGGTGCCATGTTGGAAATCCATGACCAAGGATGCAGGATCAGCGCATTGGGAGGCCTGAGAAGCTGTAAGGCAGACTCCCTGGGCAGTAGAGCTCCTTGCTGTAGGTAAGCTCTCTTCATTCTCCACTTTAACATCCCTCTGCCTCTAGATACATGGGAGTGAGAGATGATTCTTCAATTACCCTTACACTCCTGGCAAGTCTGTGTGGTATGGTTCAGACTCCTTTATCCCCCACCGGGAGTTATCTCTTCCTCCTGGAATACTCTTAAATGTACCAGCTAAGTTCCCTCTCACTAGCCTTGGCACTCCTGTTTCTTCTGAAACCTTCTGAAGGATAGACTGACTTGGTCTCAGGTGGCACAGTGAGACCGCTGGCCATCCTACAGTGCAAAATGTTCACCTGGCCAGCTCTTGTCCCTTTGTCCTTTGACCCTCTGCTTCCTGAACGATGAACTTGTGCGAATGCATTGAGTTTCTGCACTTGTCTAAATCAAGATTAAGGACCTAGTCTTGATCCCCATTAAGGACAAAGCCTACCCCCAACAAAGGCACCCTGTATTTTCTAATGCACTAGTATTGGGCCAATGAAACTGGAAAGCACAGACACACACACAGAGAGAGACACAGACACAGACACAGACACATACACACACACACACACACACACACACACACACACACACACACACACACACACCAGATATATGGCTCAGGCAGTAAAGCCCTACCAGCAAGCCTGAAAACCTGAGGTTAATCCCCAGGACCCACACAGTAAAGTAGAAAACTGACATCATAGGTTATCCTGTGACTTCACAGTGCTTGTGTGCTCCAAAGATTTGTTCAAAGGGAAAGTTACCATCTCTCTTCTACCCAGAAGAGTATCTCTTGAGATCACAGATCTTTAACCCCACTTGGGTACTTACTGTCTGAAAGTTGTGAGGTTGGACCTAAACTAAAGCAGAGTTTCGGCCTCCAGAGCCTCAGATCCCTGTGTCAGAGCACCCTGAGTAATGCCCATGAGTGAAATTGCTGCCAGGCAAGGGTCTCACACCGAGATCGTTCCAGAAGAAACGCATAGAATAGGCTTGGCACACACTCAGTTTCCTTTCTCTTAGGAGGGAGAAAGCCAGGGGCACTTTTTAGCTTTTTGTAGGTGTTTTGGCTTTAGCTTTTAGATATTTTGACAGATGTCTGATCAACCCAGAAAAAGCTTAGTGTTTCTTTCAGCTAAGTCTATGTTCTAAAGCCAATAAGGGGTGAATATTGGAAGAACAGCTTCTCTGAGTGAGGGTACTCCTGCTATGTTGGACTTTGTAGTTCTGCGAAATGTCAGCTTTATAGAACCCAGGACTGTGGGATGTCCGTGGACATCAGGAGATGGTGGGTTTAAAGGAAGGAAATTAAATGCCTGCTTCTGAACAGTACCCTTATTCCACATTTAAACTTACAATGAAACACACAAATTTGCCCACCTGAGAAACCTCTAACACTATAAACCTGTGTAATAACATACCCCTCAAAAATCCAAGATTTACTTATTTGAGGCTCAAGGTTAAAAAATTTGAAATAGTACCAAGGGTTGGCATACATGAATACACTATGGATCTCAGTTTACACAAATTACTAGATTTAGGAGTATTGTTTCCACTTGAGGGATTGTATTATGGGTTGATAAGCATATGATTCATATTTTTTGCATTTGTTAGTATCATTTCTGTGTTGCCAAATGAATAAGTCTAAGTTCCCACTGAACCTATAAGCCAGAGGATTTATTTTATCATTTCGTTTTTATTCATTGCTTTTGCTTCTCATTCAGCATCCCACAGCACCATGCCATAGGTAAGACTGCTTGTGATTAGATGTGGGATCACAGTGGTGGCAATTGGGAACCTGGGTTCAAATCTCCAGTTGGGTGAGACCCACCACCAACTGGGGTGGAGGTGTTTCTGCAGTGGTAAAAGGGAGCCCATATTGTCTAGGGGAAAGGTGTCCTCTTCTGATGCTTACATTTAAACTCTTGACCTTGGAGAAATGGAACTTCCTGCTCAATGCTTTAACTTTTACTCAGTAAGTCTGAACAAAAAGTATTTCCTCTGTAGTCTGTCCTAACTTTATAAGAATTCTCCATCACAAATAGGCAGTCCACAGAGACATCACAGTAAATGATACCCACATACATACACAATTTTTTCCCTAGTAAATGGTAAGGATGAAGTTTGAAATGGCACTTTGTTAACCATTTTGTTAACCGTTTGGTGCAAGTTGACATCTCTTTTGGCAACAGCTACTACAGAGTAGGATGTACATGATCCCTGTTAACAACCCAGCTCCTGGAACCTTTTCCAAAACTGATGATGGAAATATACATACTGCTAGAGAAAGAATTCTAATCTGCAAGGGTTAGGCTCTGTTTAAACTGTTACCTTGAAAATCTCAAAGTTGCATCCTAACGCAGCTCATCAAATGTACCACTCTCCTCTGATCAGATGCTCTGCTGTTCTTGCACATAACCGACATGCCGGCCCCTCACTTAATAAGCCTTTATGTTTTTTTTCAACTGAAAACTTCCCTGTAAGCTTCATTGAGAAAGCTTTGTGTTCATGTTAGAACACCATTCATCTGGTTCCATTGAGACAGAGCTCATGTTTGGTGACATCCAGTCTCAGGGACAGATGACTGGTTCCACTAGTTATATGGATATAATATAACTTACCCAAGTTATATAATCTGCCAAAATTCAGATGTATCATTTAAGTATCTGAGATACTGGCTATAAAAGAGAGAGAATAATCACATATTCTTATGTGTTTTGCCCTAAGAAGGTACATAGATGACATTACCATTAACCTATGTGGTAAAGGTTTAGATAAGTGGATTTAGATCTTGGGTTAACACATGTGCCTCCATTTTTTCTATTTATGTGCAAGGTTACAATTGAGGATGGTGATTTTTAGGACAGAACAGAGGTGAGGCATATGTAGGCATTTTAGGCAGAAAAGAATCTGAGTTTGTGGGTGTTTATAAAACTCTGAAGGAACATTCATGGACGAACACTGATGCTGGCTGTCCTTGTAGAGAGGGAGAGTGTCACAGGGAATTGAGACACCTCAGCATCAGACACAAATGAGTTTACAGAGGAGTGCTGAAGACCATGGCAAAACGTCTTACCCAAAGACCGTCTGGGCATAGCAATTATCAGATCTTTTTTCTCTCCAAGTCTCATACAAATACACCAAGTCTCATATTGGTGGGCTGAACATGGAATATCCACAGGCAGGGATTCTGGAAAATATACTTAGTAAACTCGTCCCTATAGGAAAAGACAGAGCACAAAAGGGAAGAATTACAGTGGCTTTTCAAGGCTATCCAGAGACCACCCCAACAAATGATCCATCTGATCTGCAAACCCCAACACCATTGCTGATGCCAAGAAGTGCCGGCTGACAGGAGCCTGGTATGGCTGTTTCCTGAGAGGTTCTACTAGCACCTGACCAATACAGATGTAGATACTCACAGCCAACCATTAGACTGAGTCAAGGGGCCCCAATGGAAGACCTAGAAGAAGGACTGAAGGAGCTAAAGAGGATTGCACCCCCATAGAAAGAACAATATCAGCTAACCAGATGTCCCGGAGCTCCCAAGGACTAAACCTCCAACTAAAGAGTACACATAGAGGGACCTATGAGCTCCAGTGAGGCAGGAGTGTGTGAGTGAGTGGGGGAGGACCTCCATAGAGCCAAAGTGGAGAGAGGACTGGAAGGGAGTTTGTAGAAGGGTAACCTGGAAGGATGATATCATTTGAAATGTAAATGAATACAATTATAAATAAAATGATAACAAAAATGGCTTTCCAAACAGATCTTGTAGGACTGTCAGTGAGAAGAGTGGGAGTAACGAGTTAGATTTGAGGTGCAGATAGCACACTCAAAAGGGGATGTGACTTAAATGGTTGCCTATCTGAGACTGAAAGTCATGGGCAAGGTCAAACTGGAACTCTAACTGTGAGAGTTTGGAGTCCCAAAACAACAAAACCTTGGAGTCCCAAAACAACAGCAACAGATGAACATATAGTTGGAGAAAATATTTAGGGACTCAGGTCTGGCTAAAGGAGAAGCAAAAGTCAAGGAGCCAGAGAAGGATGGAATGTCCCAGATGAATGGGTTGATTGGAAACCTGGAGCTGCAAGCATATAACCTGAGTACTGCTAGGAGGTCTCTTAAGGCAAGATACAAACATCTGTCCTGCAAGATGTGAGGCAATTTTCTCCGAGTTGAAACAATCCAAGCAGGAGAGAGACTCCTTAAGATTCAGGAAATAACTCACTAGTCTCAAGAAGTCCTTGAAGCTTACCAAGTTAAAAGGTCTCTCCCCTCCGAGTTTATATAAGTATTAAATACCAGTAGGGGAACATACACCACACAGAGAGCTCCAGAGTGACCATCTATGCTTGAACACACAAACTGAAGAGGGTAACACACAAACTGAAGAGGGTAATCTTTGAGTTGTTCATGCGCCTGTATAAAATCCCATAAACTCGATAGTTCACCAAGCTGGCCTATGATAGAATCATTCCATTGGTCTACAATCCACTAGGTGTCTGTAGACATTAGTGTCTTTCTCCCTAGGAAACATCTCACACAGCAGAAAGTCAATAGGAGTCCTTTAGAGGAACTGTCAGGGTGGAGCTATTTGGAATTGTAGAAAGAATGCAGGAGCATAGGAGACAGAATTCATTCAAGGACATTTACTACAAAAGAGGAAAAAACAATGAGCTATGCTCTTGGTTAACCTGAAGAAACTGAGTATTGGAGAGTAGATAGATAGGTAGACAGACAGACAGACAGACAGACAGACAGACAGACAGACAGATAGATAGATAGATAGATGATATATAGATATAGATAGATATAGATTAGAGAGAGAGAAATTACAGCAGGAGGCAGCATTTCAATCTGTCCACCCCCAAAGCCAACTGTCACCAAATTCCATGTTGTTTTCTCTCCAACAGACCTTTTACACTTTTCAAGTTGTTCTTTTGTGTGGGCTTCCTTTCTCTAAGTCATAGGAAAGAAACTAAATTCTCTAGTTATGGTCTCAAAGCCTCTTGTCAAAAGGTGACTTTTCCTTATTGGGAAATAGATGCTACTAGGCAGAAGCAGAAATGAGGCCTCAGGCTGGTCTTTATAGCTTCAAAAACAAAAGCTGTCACTAATTCTCTCCCATAAGCACTTTCACAGAAGGAGAACTTTCAGAGATGGAAACTGGAATAAGGATTGACACTCTCTCCTTCTGATCCTTCAGGTTAATAAGCCAGCATTTGTGTGGATTCATCAACTTCACTGGAAGCACAAATCTAAACCAGTGGAGAGAAAGTAATTCCAAAAAGCAAGCACAACATGAGCCAGTCAACACAACACTGAGATGTGGTCAGGAGCTCTCTGTTTCTTGCTGTCTTTGCCAAGGACATCTGATAGCGTGGCATACAGGAGCTGGGAGTAGTTGGCCATTACCTCATTTCTAAACATATGCTATGAATTCTGATCATACACCCTTGCACACTAGAAATTAGATCCAAACGCTTTCTTCTCATAAGAAAACTGAGGAAAGAGATGTGATTTGAATTTCACTATCAAATAAAAATGTATGGATTGTCATATTTATTTATTTTGCTACAGAATAATGACATATAAACCAGATATAGAAAAATGAATTACATTTCAGGGGTGTGATGGGCATGGGGATGAGCCACACAGCTCGACATTTAACTTAGTCTTTGCTTTGGTATTATAATAAAATGCCCAAGAGTGAGTAATTTAGAAGAGAAACTTTATTCAGCTCATTGTTGTAGAGACCCACGATCATCTCTGGTGCTAGTGTCTGCTCAGCTCTTTATGAAGACCCCATGGTGAAATCAAAGGAAAACAAGTGGATGTGTGCCAATCACATCACATAGCAAGAGACAAAGCAAGGGAAAGCCAGGAACAGTCCAACACAGTTTGTAGTTTGACAACTTACTCTTGTGTCAATTAACCCAATCCCTTGAGAATGAGCAAAAATTCTTAGTTAATTCCTCTGAACAACTTATTCATCAGCTAATAGCCCTGCAACCTCCCAACACTAACCATGAAATTTGGTCCATCCTCAGTCCAGAGCTCTCCAGGAGGTGGGCCAAGATGTTGTCAGAGCTACACCCTTGTCTCACTCCCTCTGAGTCCAGTCACCTGACTTTCCCACAGCTGTTAGTCACCATAAAAATTACCATATCATTATCTGCTTCTGAAAAATATCGTGTCTGTAGGCTTAGATTTTTTTCATAACCTACTTTATTTAGGGTTCTCAAATACTATAACCTCTCTTCTAACCCTCCAGTGAGAAGTAGGGAGAAAAGAAGGTTTAACAGGAAAACTGTGCTGTGAACCTGTTTATAAGTAGTTCCTTAGGGCAATTCCACACTTCATTGTCAGGATACCGGCAGTCCAGTTCAATAGCAAACACCAAACACAAATCAGTAGGGGCAGCATGATGCAGCAGAAACAGCAAGGCTCCAACTGATTGTCATGAGTCACCAGATGTGGCCATGAGCCACTGAATACAATGAGAAGTTCTTTGGTGAGTTTCTCTTTATGAAGTGAAGCCCACTGAAAGCCAGTGAAGACCATCAAAGACCAGCTGTAGCAATGCAAGAGTGTTTTCTCACTATTTGTGGAGCTCTATTTATACTTTTTCTACATACCATGCACCCTCTCAAGTGTCTGTTTTCAACAAAACATCACATGCCCTCTCACAAGACAGTTTCCAGAAAAATATCATGTGAGTTGCTAAAACACCAGAAATTTCTACTTCAGATGTCCTACCTAGGGTTACTATTATGAAATACTATAACCAAAAGAAAGTTGGGGAGGAAAGGCTGCATTCTCATTATACTCCCACATCATAGTTTATCACTGAAGGAATTTAGGACAGGAACTCAAGCAGAGCTATAACCTGGAAGCAAGAGCTGATGCAAAGGCCATGGAAAGGTGATGCTGACTGGCTTACTCCCTTTGACTTCATACTGCTATCTCATAGAACCTAGTACCAACAACCCAGAAATGTCCCAATCCACATGGACTGAACCTCCTTCCACCAATTACTAATTAAGAAAATGTTCTGTAGGTTTGCCTATAGTCAAATCTTATGAAAGCATTTTCTCAAGCTATGCTTCTTCCTCTCAGATGACTCTAGCTTGTGTCAAGTTGACATAAAACTAGCCAATGAGAAATAATTCTACTGGGAGGTCATAGAAAGGGGCAGTGGATGAAGCCAGAGGTCAAACTTGCTGACTTCTAGCCATCCATGACTCTTTCTTCAGTGGTAGGTGGGGCTTTAGAGAGCATTTGGCATAGGGTGAAAATCTAATTCTTGGTAAATTGGGAATGGCACACTAGTAGAGAGCAATAGTGTAGCCAGTACAGTTTACTAGAAATGTGTATTGGAGAGGTGGGGTCCCTGTGCTTAATCTGGGTAAACTCACAAGTGGCTATAACTCCAGGTCTAGAGAATCTGGTGTCTTTTTCTGGCCTCAGGGAGTACATACATATGGCCAGACATGTGCACATACACACAAACACAAATCAATTAGTGTTTGTGGGGGAGGGGCATTGCCTTGCCCAGCATGGCATGGTCCTGGAAGTCTGACTGAGGTGATACTGGAATGAATAAATAACAGACTCTGAAGAAATAACAGCCACAAATACACAAAATTTTGGATCTGGTAGGCTGTGTGTACTTTGATGGAAGGTACCTACTACACAGCTCAGAAACTCACCCAGTTTTTTACATACAGCGCAAAGAGGGGGATTCACTAATCTCTCAGTGTAAAGTCTCATTGGGATTGATCTCTGTAAACACCCATGAAGAATAATACACACTCTGTCAACACATGCATGTGGACAAAGGGAAGCCTTTTCCATTTCCCTGAGCCTTACTCAGGCAGGAAAGTTTTGCCATTCTTGCAGGCCTTAGGTATGGGGTGCTTGATATGATCATGTTCCTGTCAGCAACACTCAGTCACTCGAGACTTTATCGGCTTCCCACAGTACTGTACCTCCAACAGCAGTGCATAGAGTGACTATTGATAAGCACTATTTATATTTAGGGAAAAATGTAGACTAGATAGGTAATTGAAAGGCAAGTGTAAAAGCCATAAGACGCCCTAGTACTTAAGAAGTTTTTGTCTCCTCATGGAAAGATAGAAGCAGAGACAGGTTGATGGTAAGAGGCATGACTTCATGGTAAGAGAACACAAAGTTCTGGAGTTAAGAGATGTCTCAGAAGTTAAGAGCACCATTGCCCTTCCAGGGAACCTAAGTTCAAGTCCCAGCAAGTGACTGATATCATCTCTGGATTCCCCCTAAGCACTGTATGCACATGGTGCACATACATACATCCAGGCATGAACACACACACACACACACACACACACACACACACAGCAATCAATCAGTCTTTTGAGAGACAAAGAAGAAAAGATCAGGAGAAGCCCAATCTTCTCCCTAAAGCTGCAATGCTAGCCAGCTTGAGCCTACAAGAGCCTGGAAATATTTATGAGTGCTGAACAGTTGTGTCAGAATTTAGAACTAGATCAGGCAAGGTTTGTTGATTTGAGAATTTTCTTCCAAGATACCTTCTATCAAGGACTCCAAGAAATGATGGAAGTAAATGGCAGATGGCATCAGAAGCACAGAATACATGATAGTGAAGCAAAGGAAATCTGAGATGCTAAACTTCCAGGAGAGACACTGGGAAACACAAGGCTCTGGGAAACGCCAGAACATTCAGAAGATCTTCCAGTGCTCAGTAGACAGTTCAGGGACGATACTATTCCCTAGGACCAGGGATCAGGGGACACCAGAATCACTTCAATGACTGGTGGTGGCCATCTTCTGCAAGCCAAGATGGATGGTAAGAGAGACAGCTTCAGAGCTAGGCTTCCTGGAGGCAATGAGCACAATACCATCAGGAGCAATAAAATACGTGAAGCCAGATGAGTACAACAACCACAGTAGGCTCAGGCCATTTGCCACCGGGAACAGCAGAGATCCAGGGACACAGGCCTGGGAGACTGCGGTGGGCTGTGAGTAACCAGGGCACACGGAGGGCCAGGCCTAGCACACGGTAGGTGCAGCCCTACAGTTGGTTCAGGGGAGCAGGAACTCTACCATAGAGACTTGGATCTACCCGGAAGGCGCTTGCATGCAGACCAAACACTGAAGCCATTTGCCACCTAAAATAGTAGACATCCACAGACACAGACCAGATACACGGGAAAGAAAGGAACCAATCACTGACAACAAGACCATGTATAATCACAGACAACAAGATGGCAAGAGGAAAGCAAAAGAACTTACCCAATGGAAACCAAGACAACCTGGCAACAACAGAACCCAGCTCTCCCATCACAGCAAGCAGCAGAATGCCAAACACTCCAAAAAAAGAAGAATCAGACCTGAAATCGTACCTCAAGATGATGATGAATATCTTTGGGAAGGGTGTGAATAACTCACTTAAACAAGAACAGGAGAAAACGCATAAAGAAATAGAAGCCTTTAAAGAGGAAACAGGAAAAACACTCAGAGAAGTCAAAGAACTAGAGGAAAATAGAACAAAAGAGATGAAGGAATAGAAGAAGGAATTTACAGTGGAAATTGAAACAATAAAGAAAACACAAAAAGAGACAACCCTGGAGGTAGAAAACTTAAAAAAAAAAAATCAGGAGTCACAAATGCAAGCATCTCCAACAGACTACAAGAGATAGAAGAGAGAATCTTAGAAGTCGAAGACAACATGGAAAACATAGATAAAACAGTCAGAGAAGATGCAAAAGCCAAAAAGCTCCTAACCCAAAATGTCCAGGAGATCCAGGACACAATGAGAAGACCAAACCTAAGGATAATAGGAATAGAAGAGGGCAAAGAATATCAACTAAGAGGCACAGTAATTATCTTCAACAAAATCGTAGAAAAAAAACTTCCCTACCCTTAGAGAATGAGATGACCATGAGCATAAAAGAAGCCTACAGAACTCCAAATAGAGGGGACCAGAAGAGAATTTTTTCCCGACACATAATAGTCAAAACACCAAGTGCCCTAAGCAAAGAAAGAACACTAAAACAGTAAGGAAAAAAAAAAGGTCATGTAACATAGGAAGGCAGACCAATCAGAATCACACCCAACTTCTCAACAGAGACTATTAAAGCTAGAAGATCCTGGACAGGCATCATGCAGACTCTAAGAGAACACAAGTGTCAGCCCAGGCTGCTATACCCTGCAAAACTCTCAATCACCACAGATGGACAGACAAAGATATTCCAGGACAAAACTAAATTTACACAATATCTGACCATAAATCCAGCACTACAATGAATTATAGGTGGAAAACCCAATACAAGGAGGGAAACGACATCCTAGTAAAAACTAGAAAATACCTAAGCAAAAAAAAACAAAACATGAAAGACACACAGGCACAATTCTACCTCTAAAAGAAAAAATAGCAAGAAACAGCAATCACTATTTCTTAATATCTGTTAACATAAATGGACTCAATTTCCCAATAAAAAGACATATACTATCAGACTGGATACATAAACAGAATTCAGCACTTTGGTGCATACAGGAAACTCATTTCAGAGACAAAGACAAACACTATCTCAGAGTAAAAGGTTGGGAAAAAAACTTCCAAGCAAACAGCCTCAAGATACAATCTGGAGTAGCCATTCTAATATCGAATAAAGTAGATTTCCAACCAAAAGTTATCAAAAAAGATAAAGAAGGACACTTTTTACTCATTACAGGGAAAATTTTTTAATTTTTAAATTAAATCCTTAATATATATGCTCCAAATACAAGAGCACCTATATTCATAAAAGAAACCCTACTAAAGTTCAAAAAATACATTGCATCCCACACAATAATAGTGGGAGACCTCAATACCCCACTCTTATCAATGGACAGATCATGGAAGCAGAAACTGAACAAGGACAAAACATTGTAAAAATGGCCATCTTACCAAAAGCAATCTACAGATTCAGTGCAATCCCCATCAAAATTTCCAACACAATTCTTCATAGAGTTGGAAAGAGCAATGTTCAATTTCATCTGGAATAACAAAAAACCTAGAATAGCAAAATCCATCCTCAACAACAAGAAAATATCTGTGGGAATCACCATCCCTGACCTCAAGCTATATTACAAGACAACTGTGTTAAAATCCGCACGGTACTGGTACAGAGGTAGGCACATGGATCAATGGAATAGAATAGAAGATCCAGAAATGAGCCCTCACATATATGGTCACTTGATTTTTGACAAAAGAGCTGTAAAGATTGAATGGAAAAAGGACAGCTTCTTTAACAAATGGTGTTGTTTCAACTGGCACTCAGCATGCAGAAGAATGAAAATAGACCCTTTCTTATCTCCTTGTACAAAGCTCAAGTTCAAGTGGATCGAAGATCTCCACATTAAACTAGGTACACTGAAGCTATTGAAACAGAAAGTAGGGAAAACAGAACACTTAGGCACAAGGGAAAATTTTCTGAACAGAACACTAATGGCTTGTGCTCTAAGGTCAAAGATTGACAAAAGGGACTTAATGAGATTCCAAAGTTTATGTAAGGCTAAGGACACTGTCAAGAAAACAAAATGGCAGCCAACAGATTGGGGAAAGATCTTTACCCACCCCACATCTGATAAAGGACTAATATCCAATGTATACAAAGAACTATAGATTTTAGACACCAGAGAATCAAACAACCCTATTAAAAAATGGGGGACAGAGCTAAACAAAAAGTTCTCAATTGAGGAATATCGAATGGCTGAGAAGCATCTAAGGAAGTGCTCAACATCATTAGCCATCAGGGAAATGCAAATCAAAACAACCCTGAGATTCCACCTCACACCAATCAGAATGACTAAGATCAAAAATTCAGATGACAGCAGATGCTGGCAAGGATTCGGAGAAAGAGGAACACTTCTCCACTGTTGGTGGGGTTGTAAACTTGTAAACCTCTCTGGAAATCAGTCTGGCGGTTCCTCAGAATATTGGACATAGCACTACCTGAAGACCCAGTTATTCCATTTCTGGGCATATACCCCAGAGAAGCTCCAACATACAACAAAGACACATGCACCACAATGTTCATAGCAGTCCTATTTATAATAGCCAGAAGCTGGAAAGAACCCAGATGTCCTTCAGTAAATGAATGGATACAAAAATTGTGGTATATTTACACAATGGAGTACTACTCAGCTATCAGAAACAATGACTTTATGAAATTCTTAAGAAAATGGATGCATCTAGAGAATGTCATCCTGAGTGAGGTAACCCAGTCATGAAAGAACAGACATAATATGCAGTCACTGATAATTGGATACGTACCCCAGAAAGCTCTGAATACCCCAGAAACAACTCACAGACTATATGAAGTTCAAGAAAAACAAAGGCCAAAAAATAAAAAAATATGAAAGCCTCAGTCCTTCTTAGGAAAAAAAAATAAATGTATAGCACCCTCTCATTTGTGGTACACCTGAACCTCAAACCATTAATAATCCAAGACCTAAGATAATAGCCTTGTGGCAATTTTTGGTATTCACAGATCATATGCTTAATATATACCCAACAAGAAATCTGTTTTCATATTACGTTCTGTCCTACATATACTTCATGCTTATGGTAACTAGTGGGATTTCTATGCATGCTATCAAACCTCTAAAAGAATTAAGTACTGACAAAATTATTCACATAATTTTATACCAAAATGCCTTTAAAAATCTGTAAATGTATCCCTCTTTTTTAAAAATATAAAGCAGTAAGGAATAATTTAAAAGAAAAAGTACCACAGTAAGGATCAGGGGAGAAGTATAATCCAATACAGTTTGACCCATGGGAAGTTCAGAGCACTATAGAGAAAGTAATAAAACATTGGCTTTTGTTCTAAGACTCTTTATCTTCTGTTTCCCTCAAAAGGAATGAGGCTCACTGCAATACTGGAGAAGCTATTAGATCACATGCAGAAGAAAACCTGAGAGGAGAAAATGCAGATTATGGGCAGAAATGTCCATGTAGGTCCTGCGGAAAGGAAGCAGTAGCGGGAGGACGTGGGAGTTTCTGGTTGTGTCATGGGGTGCAGACTCGAATGGTGTTTTGCTGAGGTAAGACCTGTGGGAGGACACGTGATGCTTAGAGAGAGTAGAAGTAGGATTCAGTGGATAGTGATGGGGTGCTCACATAGCTAGCTTAGCAATGCTTCTTTGGTCTCGTTCTTCCATGATTTTCACTCCGTTGAGAGAGGCATGGCAGAAAACTTCTCCTGACACCCCAGCTGCTCTGGTCCCTTTGGCTGACTTGTGCTGACTTGGGGGAGGTCTGGCTGTTTCTGGTGGATCGTGCCACCACTGGTGACTGTGTTTGGTATCCTGACACTACTGCATCTGGACTGCTGGTATCCTGCCAATGGGGTTGGGAATCACCCCCAAGGAACTACTTGTAAACAGGCACACAACCCCTTGTCCTATTTGCCATCTTTTCTGCACTACCTTTGGATGGTGGGATAGGAGGGGGATGGGTTGGAGCATTTGAGAACCCTTCTTAAAGTAGGTTTTAAAAAACCTGAGCCTATAGTGGGATCTGGATGCCAGCTCCTTGGGACTCTGCCTTGCCAATGAGAATGATTTCATCCAAAGGCTTTACCATTCTGAGGGCAATGAACATATATTGATCCACTATGAAGGAGGATAAGACTGGCCTTTTCCACCCAATGAGAAGAAAATTTTCTGGGTCAATTATACTCCAGACTTCCTTGTGTGGTCTGGCAAATACGTGTTAGGTATGAAGAGCAGTTCAACCCTCCATTAGCCAGGCTCTGCATTTTTTTTTAAATCTTTCTTTCTGCTTTTGTCCATTCAGAAATGGAGCATCCACAGGCATGTTCAAGAAAAGACCCACTATCTAAAGCAGGAAATAACATCAGAAGTCGGTCTTCTCTGGTCAGTCTATCTCAGGACTGTCTCAAGGGTAGGGTGCATGTATTCCAGGGTCATCCCCTCTCTGGGAACAGCCAGTATCCAGTGGCTAAATGAGGCAAAACTACACTGGCCTGACCACTTAAGATTCTGAGTTGTAGGAGGCACTTCAGTTCAGCTTTCCTGCCCGCATTCTGGATTCTGCTTCCTGCCTGCCCAGGTGATGGTGTCCGTGGGCATCTGAGTCTGCTCCCCAAGAACTCGACCTAAAATAAAAATGTGAACCAAAGTCACCTTGGATCATAAGCTGTAACAACCACAGTGATGCCTAGTCTTATGGCAACTTGGTACAAGTTAGAGTCATTTGAGAGAAGGAAGACTCAGTTAAGAGAATGCCTCCATGAGACCCAGCTGTAAAGAATCTTAATTAGTGATTGGTAGGGGAGGGCTCAGCCCACAGCGGGTGGTGTCATTCCTAAGCTGCTGGTATTGGGTTCTCTAGGAAAGCAGGCTGAGCAAGTCAAGATTAGTAAACCAGTAAGCAGCACCCTTTCTATGGCCTCTGCATTAGCACCTGCCTCCTGGCTCTCACCCCATTTGGGTTTTTGTCTTAACTCCCTTTAATGCTGGACTACAATGTGGAAGTGTCAGCCAAATAAACGTTTTCATCCCCACCTTGATGTTGGTCATGGTGTTTAGTCACAGCAATAGTAACCCTAAAACATACCCTGCACTCCGTCAATCCAGAGTGTGTCTGGGAGATGAGATAACTCTGTCATAAGTATATGAAATCAGCCAGATAAATTTGTAAACTGTTAAATCACCCTTCTGTTTATTCAATGGCAGTGTCAAAATCTCAAGTTTTCATCAGAATAAACATATGATGCTGCCAGTATGACACTGGGAGGAATCTTCAGGCCCAAAATATTTTAAGAATGCTACATTTATGCCACCCAGACATAATAACACCCAGTACATTAGAGTTTAGAACTCACAACTTCTTGCCTAACATGTGAGTCATCACTTCAGAAACATCAAACTTAGAGCTGAACCCAGGTGCTGGAGGTGAGGAATCCGCACAGCTAGATTTGATACTCCTCAAGGGTCTCAGAGACAGGCAAACAAGGTGCTGGCTAGAGCTCTAGTCTCATCTAGATGCTCGACTCACGAAAAAGCCACCTCGATGCTCATTTGGTGGCTGGCAGGATTCAGTTCCCAACCACTGAAGGATAGACATCAATTAGTGTCCCCGTGACTGTTGGCTGGAGACCACCCTCAGTTCCTTGCCACATGGGCGTTTCCTACATGAAAGCTGGTTCTATCAGAACAGTAGCCAAGAAAGCAATGGGGAGAAGCTGATAGTGTGATGGTTATCCACCAGCACGAAATCGGCAAGATTTAGAATCATCTAGGAAACCTACCTCAGGGAGTATCTGTGAGGACATTTCTAGAAAGATTTAATTGAGAAAAGACTTCCCCTGACCGTGGAAAGCATCATTCTGTGAGCTGGCCACTCAGACTGAATGAAAAGGGGAGGATGGAGAAAGCCTACTGAGTTCTGGCATTACCCTCTCTGCTCCCTGGTCCACTAATAGAAGCAGGCGTTCTACTGACCCTGCCATCACAGCTGAGAGACACTTCCATTACCGTGTCTTTCCTACCAAGATGGACTATACCACTGCTTCTCAACTTGTGGGTCGTGACACATTTGGGATCAAATAACCCTTATACAGGGATGGCCAACCATCAGAATACACAGATATTTGCACTGTGATTCACAAAGGTAGCAAAATTACAGTTCTGAAGTAGCAATGAAGAATAGTATTATGGTTGTGGGGGGAGAGGTCACCATATGAGGAACTGTAGTATAGAAGGTCACAGCATTGAGAAGGTTGAGAACTGCTGGACCACACCCTCAAGCCGGAGCCAAGATGAATCTTTTCTCCTCTAGGTCCCTATTGTCAGATATGTGGTCACAGGACAAGCAAAGTAACTAATACAGGGAGAGAAGTGGAAGCCACAACATGTGCAACCTTGTCACGCACTCACAGTAACATCATCATGAGTTCAGAACTCTGTGTTGCCATATTCTGTTGCATAGTTGACAAACTCCTCAAGGAAAGAAGGTTACATTGGCTAGGGAGGTAAAGATCAGGCGTCACTGTGTTCCATCTCAGTGGCTGCCCACTATTCCAAATAGGCATCTAGGTATGTTTCCAAAAGCAAAATCTTGGATCAAGCTATGCTGCAACCTTCTTCCGCTTACAGAATGCAGGTAGATTCTACATCATCGTAAGTCATCCGTAATGACCGCCTGAGATTCTGCTCAACAGCTGTCATAAGAGCCATTGGCAAAACCCTGTCGCCAGAATGCTAGTTTCCATTTTTAATTCTAAAAGAGATGCTGTCGTGAAGTCCCTTGTGGCTATTTCTTCCTCATTAAAACATTTCCTTAAGGAAAGGGTCCTAAAAATGGTGGGATTATTGGGTTGAAGGATATGTTGTAGTTTTAAGAGTTTTATTGCTTTATGAAATATTTTGTATGTACACATATACATATATATACATATACACGTGTGTGTGTGTATATATATATATATATATATATATATATACATATATATATATAAAACACTTTATTGTTTCGTGATTGCTAATGGAAAAGATATCACACAGCTAGGGTAGCATAATCCCTCAAACAAGCACAAGCCAGACCCAGATCTGAGACATCAGTGTATCTTTATGCAGTTAGAAGAGCCATTCTGAAGTCGTCCCCGTGCTTTTGATCTTACCCATTTAACGACTGAGCACAGTTTATGCATGTATCCACCAAGAATAAATGAAAGAAAAACCCAAACAAGTTAAAACTGAAAAACAATCGACGTTGCACATCCTCTTTCCTGACTCGCATACCCGTTTCCTGCATTCTGTCCTTCCACATCTTCTGCTCTTCCTTTCCTGTTCCCTTCCCCTGCATTATACTCACCAGCCCGTCTGTTTCCATATATTCATGTCTGCACGATAGGCTGTGATTTGAGTTTGGGGGAGAACGTCCATTCCTCTCCTTTTGAGACTCAATCTGCTCCCTGGTGTTATACAGTCAAAGCTCATGCCTTTTCTTACAAATTTTGTGATTTCACTCTTACTTAACACTGCATTTTATATATGTATGTGTGCTGGGTAGCTTTTTGTCAACCTGACACAAGGTGAAGACATCTGGGAAGGGGGAACATCAGTCGAGGTGTTGCTTTCTTCAGACTGGCATTTTCTTGATTTGTGATTAATATGGAAGGGCCCAGCCCATAATAGACAGTGCCTCTCCTAGACAGGTGGCCCCTCATTGTGTAAGAAAGCAAACTGAGCAAGCCAGGAAGAGCAAGCCAGTAAGCAATATTCCTCCATGGCCTCTTCTTCAGTCCCTACCTCTAGGTCCCTGCCTTGTTCCTTTGATATGAAAGTATACGTCAAATACACCTTTCCCTCTGCGAATTACTTTTGGTCAGGGTGTTTACTATGGCTACAGGGAAACAAACCAAGACACTACCACATTTTGATTATCTGTTCCTCTCTTAATGGATAACTAGGTTGGCTCCATTTCTTTGCTACAGAGAATAGAGCACGGGGTGCAATATCTCTATGGTGTGGAGTTCCTGGGTATAATCACAGGCGTGAGACACTTGGGTATTGTGACTGTATTGCTTTTAACTTTTTGAGGAACCTTCAAACTGGCTACCATAACAGCTGTATTAACTTGAAACCCCCACCAGCAATATCAGTTCGCTTTTTTTTCACATCCTCTCCAACGTTTCCTGTCAGATTTCTTCATAATAGGCATTCTGAAATAGGTAGGGTGGTACCTTGCAGTAGTTTTAATTTGCATTTCCCTAATGACTAGGGATGTTGGACGGTTTTTAAAATAGCTACTGGCCGTTTCTGTTCTTTTTATTGAAAACCGTCTATTTGATTCATTAGCCCATTTGTTGATTGGCAGTTTTATTTCTTTGGTATTCAGTTCTTGCAGTTCTTTGTAAATTCTGGCTATTAACCTCTTGTCTGAAGGGTGGCTGGTAAGACTTTTCTCCTGCTCTCTGGGCTGCTGCATGCTGGGCCTACGGTTCACTCAGCACAGACATCTTGTTTCATACACCCAATGTGCTAATGATTGGGGCGAGGTCCTGTGCTACTGGTGTTTTGTCCAGAAAGTCCTTGCCTGCCCTGTGTCTACTCCCTGTGTGGCCTGAAATGCAGGAACATCGAGATGGACTTTAAACAGTGGGGTGAGATATTTTAATTGATCTGTTTATAGCCAGATTGTCACGAGTCCCCCATTTTCTCTTGGTTAAACACTCACCCAGGGCATCCCAGAGGGACAGGAGGGACAGGCCTCCTTCACATGGTTCTAAATGACTCTTTTCTCACCAACTACCAAATCACCCTGCAGAAGGGGTGCTGTCCCCGTCATATCAAGATTTCTTTCACATTGACAAATTGTCCTTTACAGAACTGGTTCCAATTTACCCTTGTGTGGACAACGTAGAGGATCTGTCCCCATCTATTTTAAATGTTTCATGAGCAGGGGTGCCCATCCCCAAGCAGGGCACAGACATTTGTGTGCCATGCTCATCCACCTGTTAGATGCCACAGGAGCCAGCCAGCGATCTCAAGTATGTGAACTAGTCCAAACGTGAAATACCAGGCTGTTGAGAGCTGGGATGCCTGTGGCCCACTGGAAGCCTTCAGATTCCACAGCATCTTTAAACCCTTCACTTGCCACAAAAATGTCCATGTGCTTTAAACTTGTGCTGTGGAGAATGGGGATGTATATTGGTACACACTTGTAATCTCAGTGACGGGAGAGACAGATGGATCTGGCCAATTAGCCTGACCTAATGGAGGAGCACCAGACCAAGAAGAGTCTCTGTCTCAAATTTAGGGTGGACTAGACAGTATTCCTGAGAAATGACACTGGCCTCTAAGTACAGAGACACACATGTGCATGCACACACACACACACACACACACACACACACACACACGAAAATAGTAAGCAAACAAATATATAAATAATAAACAAATTTGAGCTATATATTTATGAGTCATGATTATCCTTGTGAGAGATGATGTGATGAAATTTTAAGTTACTGGCTTTTTCTAATCTGATTTAAAAAAAAAAAAAAAAGCAGTCTTGAACTCATGGCTCCTGTGCCTCAGTCTCCCGAGAGCTAGAATTGCTGAGATGAACAAAGAACACAGGGCCAAATCAGCTCTCACTTTGAGGCAGTTGAAAGCATGTGCCATGGCTCCCCTTACCAAACTTGCTTTCTCTTTGGAGCCGTGCCAACCCTATGCCTTTCAGAACCGGGGAGTAATAGAGATGTGTTTATAAGTGCAGCCACACTTACCACAAAACATGGGGGCTTCAACTCCCCAGAGGACTGACAATGAGAATCCACTACATGAATGAGGGATCTGATCCCGCCATCTCTGGGCAGCATGTGACAAGCCCGTGCCGTAATGGAACCAGGTGATTAAAACCCAAGGTGCTGTGGTTTCTACTTCTTAACTCCCTGATCTGGGCTTGGGATTGGGCACATCAGGGAAGGTATTTCACTCTTTTATAGTTACCTAGTATGTGGGCTTGGCGTGTGGGCTTCAAGCATACAAATGCCATATTAATTCTGCCCTTTCTGTAATCCCTTAGAGAAGAGGGATTTGCTAATTTCTATATGCTCTATAAGGCGGGGACCATTAAGGACAAGACTCATGATTTAATTACAAAATCAGGAAGAAAAAAAGAAAGAAAAGAAAAGAAAGAAAACTGTACTAAGCAGAGAAAATTCTACTTTTTAACTTCTAAACTGAAACCTCCAGAACCACACATTTATTAACGTAGTGCCTACCCCAGGGAAGCGCGGGGTGTCAATCTGTTATTGACGTTTATATTGATTACTTAAAGAAGTGTTCAAATTTAATTTCTTCACTAAGGGTTGATGGGATGTAAGTGAACGAACTTCTCTGCAAAGATTACTGGGACTCTCCAACCAATCTTTGGTAATCCATGAGAACCTCGCCTTGATTCCTTTGCCTTGAATACGGGTTTCCAAGGACTGCATGCCCATTTTTCATCTCAGTTCCAGGCACGTGGCTTCTGTCAGCTTCACACAAATCAGTCCACGGGGGGGGGGGGGGCAGGTTTTTGCCTGCTGGGCATTTGTATCAACGTCTTCATCTCCTCATGCTCTACTCTGACTCTTCCCTGCCCATGAATTTTCCTAATGCCAGCTAAAGCCAGCAATTCCCTTTCTGGTCTCTAAAACACTCGTCTGGCACAGTGCCATCTGGTGGCTGCTCTAGGGCATTACAGCAAGACAACAAAGGCAGAGAAAAGCTTATCAAGAGAAAGCGGAAAAGGCCAGGATTAAGCATATCAAGAAATCAAATGACAGGAAAGAAGCCCTTTGTAGACCTTCCGGTAAGCTTACAAGTTATGTGAAAACAGTCCCAAAGTACGAATTGATTCTTCATAGACTGTTTACGAAAACCACAACTGTATCGCTGCCCAAATTGTCTCTCAAAATACCTTACTGTACCTTGTCAGAGGACTGGGAAGAATTTTGAGTTAAGCAGTCCCTGTGGACGCCTTCTCTTGACTGGCTTTCTAAAAGCAAAGCTGTAAAATGGTCTTCGATTAGCCACACATTAGGAAGAATATCAATATTATTGATACTTAAGAGTTTATTCTTCAGAATGGCTGCAGTAACCGTGGAAGAATAATTCCAGTTTCATTCAAAGTATCCACCTAACAGTGGCTAGCTGGGCACTGCAATCCTGACTTGGCTCATATTTTGTCATGCAAAGAAAAAAAAAACTAAAGACAGTGACAATTTCTTTCCTCCCTGGGCTTTGGAAATACTTCCCCTTTTTTTTCTTTTCTTTTTTTAATTTTTTTATTCTTTATTTTTTTTCTCTGCCTGGTAATTTCTGCCCTATTATTATTTGTGGTCAATCCCATTCTACAAACAGAGGGGGTGGGGGAAGCCCCTTTCCTGCCAGCCTCACTTTTCCATTGATTTCCTCGCCCAACACGTGCCCTTAATGGAGCTTGAAATGAGAGCAGCTCAGCTTTTGTTTTCTCCCTTTGTTGGTACACCTCTGCCAGAGGCCAGCTGTGGTGTGGGCTGCTGGGCTCTCAGGCTGCAAACAGGCTTCTCCCATAGGCTGGCAAGCAGAAGGTAAAGAGGGGGAGAGGAGAATGCATCCCCTTCAGATAGGCCTGGGATCATTAGCAGATAGCAGCCTTTGAAATGAGCCACACTACAGAGAAATGAAAGCTGTAGGAAAATAGAGGGGAGCTAGGAAGTTACTAATCCGGCTGTAAAGGTAGAAAGAAACTGCTGGAAACCTGGACCAGTGCAGATGCTCCCCCCCACACACACCCCCAAAAAATAACACAAAACAATACATAGTTGCCCTCTAGTAACTATGAGAGACAGGTTCCAGGACCCCTATAGTTACAACAATCTATGGATATTCAAGTCCCTTATAGGGAAGAAACGGTGTGCAAGCTGCACACAAATCCTCTCCTATTCTTTCCACTGTCTTGACGACAAGCACCTAACATCGATGTGATGTAAATGCAAATGTCCTGTGAATAATTGTTACCTGGTATTTAGGGAAATGCAAGAAGGAAAGGAAATGGGGTTTATTTTTCTCACATCTGTTTGATAGCCATTTCGTTGAACCCACAAATAACCGACATGTTCTAAAGGATCCAAACAGAAACTATGAATGGGTAGAAAGAAGCATAATGTGAAACTCAATGGCTTGTGCTACCTGCATTACTGAGCTTTGAGATGATGAACTTAAAGGGGAGAGGGAGGAAAAAAAAACCTGCTGTTCTGTTGTTGACTCTGGAGGTTTCCCTCTGAGACACTGGCCTGCCTGTTTGCTTTGGGTCTTCTGGTGAAGCTTCCAAATGTCAGGAATGGAGACCAGGAATAAACCTCAACTCATCACAAATCAGGAATGGTACTAAGAAGAAAGACCAGGTCCCATGACTCCCTTCACAACCACCTACAAATTAACCTAGGGACTTCACACAAAGTTTCATTTCTTAAAGTTCCACCTGAATTCCAGTAACACTGCTTGAAGCCAGGTCTATGGAGTATGGGACCTTTGGGATCTGAGCAGTAAAATCCCCATCCCTAAGACTCATGATCTGCTATATTGGAAAAACCATGTGTCTTGATAACTCAGTGTTTAAGTAACAAAGATGCTACAGGAGCTGCTGTGACAAGCCCAAGCTGCCCCCAGTATGTTAAATGGCTTGAGGCCACAGCTTCTCCCAGAGCCCACTCCGGAAATTGTATTAAATTGCTTTCAGGAGAGAGGAGCAGCCCAGAGCCCTCTTGTCATCATGGTGAATTTCCAGAAACAGACTGTGTGCTCTTCACTGAACCAAGGCTATATAACTGGAAGCGCCGCTACTGACCAAGGACTCGAGAGTAAATAAATCATAGCCATTAGCAACAACATATTGACATAAAGTCCAACGCACAGCCACACACTCCATATCACTGCGATTTGCCAAAATCATCTCCCTGTTAGTAAACATTTACTCTAAACTTTGGTGATGCGTGGGATTCCAATGTCCTCTAGAGAATATTTGAAACAGAAGGTCATGGAACACTACCAGGTCATAAAATAGTCTTAGCAAACATGTTAGTAATAATAAAGATAAGTAGCCATATTGTCCTCTTAGAATTTAGACAATTTGGACTTTCATACATTACTAACAAGCTAGCTGGAGAAACTAAAACTTTTGTCTTCTTTTACAACGTAACAAATTTTCTCCTAACCATAAATTCGATTTAAAGTTACTCTCAATGGATGATAGTCTCAGAGCTACATCCGCAGTGAGGGTTATTCTTCTCCAGAAATTTGGAGGCCTCAGGAAGATGTTATAGCTGAAGATACGAAAAGTAAAGGCTCCTGGCTCTTTCCTGCACCACCACCAAAGGTGGGGTTTACACAGTGCTGACCAGGGAGGAGACCCAGGCCCTCTGCCTGCCGCCCACTATGGCAGTGTGAATAGAAAAGAACCCCACAGACTCATGCGTTTGAATGCTTGGCCATAGAAAGCAGCACTATTAGGAGGTGTCCTCTTGTTGGAGCAGTTGTGGAAGTGTGTCCCTGTGGAGGTAAGCTTTGAGGTCATATATGCTCAAGCTATGCCCAGTGTGACTTAGAGTCTCCTGCCACCTATGGATCAAAATGTAGAACTCTCAGCTCTTTCTCCAGCACTGTGTTTACCTACACGCCACCATGTTCCCCACCATGACAATAATGGACTAAACCTCCGACACTGTAAGCCAGCCAATGAAATGCTTTCCTTTATAGGAATTGTTGTGGCTATGGTGTCTCTTGACCAATAAAATCCTTCCTAAGATACCCACTCTCCTGCAGTACTGGCAGCAGAAAAATCTAAATTGGGTGTCAGACTGGCCCAGGAAAGGACGCTGCAAGAGAGAAAGCCTGGAGCACCCCTGGCATTTGTAATGTGCATGGAAGAAGGTTTTGTGAGCTGTGTTTTCCTCCCTTAGAAACTGCACTATGAAGTTTAGGTAGATGCTTGCAAAATAGCAAAGAAAGGTTGGGAAGTTGTTTGCAAAACCAATTTTGCTAAATATGTCTGTTTATATTGGATTATTGAGAAAGAATATTAAACCCTGCCAAAAAGATATCAGTGCAGAGAAAATAGGCACAACAAATTTTAATGGCTTTTTTTCTGATTACAGAGTAATTTGTGAACATTGAAGAAAAATTTTTAAGGCAGAAAATAGTGTGGAGGAAAATCAAAATCATCCTAAGTTTCACTGCCTAGAGATACCTACTGTTACACATGTAATACATACGTAATAGATATTATATACTCATATATACATATAAACATGTCTTTTCTATGTTGATTTATAAATAAATATAGCTCTGTGTGTAACACACTTGATGCGAGCTTTATACACACTTGGGATATATTGTTTTGGTTTATTCCTATAGAAACTCTTGAGCTAAGTACTCTATCATCTCCATTTATCATCAAGAAAACTGAAACTCAAAGGGACCAGAAAGACACTAAGAGGGTCCTGAACTATAATGTGCATGAGCTCAGAATCAAGTCTAGTGGAGAACAGTTCAATGTGTGGCCCAGGGTCCAGCACTCATCTGTGCTGTGTGTTACCCGTGCACACGGAGCTGTGTGTCACCCGTGTACACTGTGACTGTGTGTTACTCATGCACACCGGAGCTGTGTGTTACCATGTACACTGTGGCTGTGTGTTACCCATGCACACCGGAGCTGTGTGTCACCATGTACACTGTGGCTGTGTGTTACCCGTGCACACCAGAGCTGTGTGTCACCATGTACACTGTGGCTGTGTGTTACCCATGCACACCGGAGCTGTGTGTTACCATGTACACTGTGGCTGTGTGTCACCCATGTACACTGTGGCTGTGTGTCACCCATGTACACTGTGGCTGTGTGTCACCCATGTACACTGTGGCTGTGTGTCACCCATGTACACTGCGGCTGTGTGTCACCCATGTACACTGTGACTGTGTGTCACCCATGCACACTGTGGCTGTGTGTTACCATGTACACTGTGACTGTGTGTTACCATGTACACTGTGGCTGTGTGTCACCCATGCACACTGTGGCTGTGTGTCACCCATGTACACTGTGACTGTGTGTCACCCATGTACACTGTGGCTGTGTGTCACCCATGTACACTGTGACTGTGTGTCACCCATGTACACTGTGGCTGTGTGTCACCCATGTACACTGTGGCTGTGTGTTACCCATGTACACCGTGGCTGTGTGTTACCATGTACACTGTGGCTGTGTGTCACCCATGTACACTGTGACTGTGTGTCACCATGTACACTGTGACTGTGTGTCACCCATGTACACTGTGGCTGTGTGTCACCCATGTACACTGTGGCTGTGTGTCACCCATGTACACTGTGGCTGTGTGTCACCCATGTACACTGTGACTGTGTGTCACCCATGTACACTGTGACTGTGTGTTACCATGTACACTGTGACTGTGTGTTACTCATGCACACCGGAGCTGTGTGTCACCCATGTACACTGTGGCTGTGTGTCACCCATGTACACTGTGGCTGTGTGTCACCCATGTACACTGTGGCTGTGTGTTACTCATCCCTGGATCTCTCAGTAGTCTTCCTACGTCTGCTTTGTCAAGGAAAATATGGGGACTGGCAAATGCTAATGTACAACCACGCAGACTTCACTTCAGCAGGAGAGAAGGGGAAGGGACAAGCCACCAACACTGACAGACCCAGTGTCATCCCCAAGACCCACATGGTGGAAGGACAGAGCCAACTCAGAAAAGTTGTCCTGTGGCCTCCACCCACCGGCGCACAGTGGCATGAACAAACACAAATAAATAAATGCAACAGAAAACACATTCTTAAAGTTAAGACGTTAACTAGCAGCGTGCATGGAATGTATAAACGTTCATTTCAATAAGAAACGAAGACAGTAGGCACCTAGAACCTCTCACTTTCTCGCTGCTTCACCCTTCAGCATTTTCTGTGCTCTTGACAAGTTTTCATTTTCTCTAGGCTTGATAGAAGTGCTCTGTCATGATGGGCCAGACATCTCTCTTCCCAACTGTGACTTTATCAACATGAGGATCATGGTTTGAAGGTGGTCATGGTAAAAAATAAATAAATTTAAACCATAACTGTCCATCGTACATCAGTGTGGAGCCAGAAAGTAATGAATGTCTTTATCCCTTGCACATTTCTAATTTTGTTGGAGTTGCATAAAAAATTGAAAGAAACTGGTGTATATGAGGGAAAACTATTACTACATTTGGTCAGAGACAAGCAAATTGGAGTATAGTCTCAGCTTAGAGACACCTGGAGACCCTGAGCTTCATCAGGAAATAGTCCACCTGCCTCAGTCACGGCATCCCAACTGCCAGCACAGTTTCAGACACACAAAAGTGACGCAACAAACCCCGTCTGTGAATGAAGAGAATCATGTGACTTCCGCGGACACTCCCAGCTTTGTGAATGAAAAACCCATCATCTGAACAGAGGCAAAAGGAAGAGATGCGAGAAGAACCCAAGGATGGCTAGCATGGGTTATCCCATGGACGCCTGAGGATGGACTGTAAGCAAACCGTGGTGAGCTAAGAAGTCTGACTCAGAAGTCATGGTGGCCATTTTACGGTATCATGAGAGAACATCCCCTTTTGTTCTCTTCAGTTCTGCTACCTGGTACTGGACTTCGTGGCTTGATTCTAAATTGTCTTTCACCCCCCTATGGAAGGGCTTGTCAAAATTCCAAAGGGGAAAAAAAGTCAGCAACACCTCCCCCCAACTTCTCTCCCTTTCAGCTCACTGTGAGCATGCTCCCACACCCTCCCCACATCTCTTGCTGATAATTTCAGAAACATTTGCAGCAATTGCCTGAGTATATTTCTTTTCGTTCCTTGGCTAAACTACAATTTTGCTATGTAGGAAAGTTACAAATGGAATGCAAATGTGCCCCTTCGCTGTTCCATATTGTTACCACTCGGATTCGGATTCGGAAGGGGGAAGCGTGGCATTTTTAAAGAACACTCAAATGTAGTGTAAATTTCAAACGAAAAGGCAGGCTCTTTCTGTTATTGAAGGTGCAGAAACACAATAGCTTATTAATCTACCCAGACTATGATATTTTTCCTCTTTCCATTCCCCTCCCAATCTACTCTATCCCAATACGCATTCCCTCTCTCATTCTCAGCTCTCCCTCCCTCTCTCCCTCCCGCCATTCTCTTTCAGAGATGATGAACACAAACACTATCACTGCTTTGTAGCTTCAAAGCCGTTAGGTACTGGGTCCGAATGTTGGATAATTATTATTTATTCTGCATTGATTGAAAGGCCTTCTCCACATGGAAAGACAAAAATTGAGACTTACAGTTACTGTCTTCTCAATGGTGGAGGCTGCACAGAAGTGGAGATAGATTTGATCCTCAAACCCCGACACAGCAGATCTCAAGGGGTACAAATCAAAGGAGGTGCTATTTACAAAGATTCAGAGTTGCCAGAGATCCGAGGGAGCCTCTGCATTTATAGCATCCGAATCAGAATTCTACCACCACCACCAACTGAGCCACTTAGGCAAACTGAGGTTTGCCTCATGCAAAATGAAGATGAAGTTATTTATATGAAAGGTTCTACAGGAAGACTAAGAGAATTACCCATGAGCCTGCCTTGCAGTGACACGTGCTCATGGATGTTGGTGTATTATGGCTCACCCCTTCCCATTCTGACATGGCCCTTCAGTTGGTTGGACAAATCATTATCAGTACAGCAGTTCAAGTGAACATTCTTCATAGCCAGACTATAGTGAGGCCTTTCGTTAGATTAGTGATGGCCAAGTTGCAGTGTGTTCTTGAATTGCAGCTCCGGGTAACTCCCACTGCTTGAGGTTGGTATTTCCAAGGACACTCCAACCCTCAGCCTGAACACTCACATAGGAGGGCTGTCTGACTGCTACGTGCTGTCAGGCTTTTGCATGGCTTCCTTCTCGGCTACCTCCCATTAATACAAACTTCCTGAGCCCTTTTGAGTTGCCTGAACAGCTAATATACTCTATTAATTTGAATTAAAATGTTAATGAGCTGTAATGACTTTTAATTTACTGGTACTCCCATGTAAGTCCTGCATTTTAGCCCAAGCATTCGAAGACGTGGCCTCAAGAAAGGATCGCTGTAGGGTACCCCAGTTTCCTGAAAGATCCAGTGCAGGAAAGGGGACTTGCTTGAATGAGAGGCGAGAATAGAAGGGCTCAGCATGCCAAGCCAAGCATGTGCTAGCATGGGCATGCTTATGTAGCTGTGCTGGCTAGTTTTATGTCAACTTGACACAAGCTAGGATCAGCCAAAAGGCAGTAATTTAAGTTGAGAAAATGCCTCTATTTTCTTTTAATTGGTGATTGACGTGGGAGGGCCCAACCCCATGTGAGTGGTGCCATCCTTGGGCTAGTGGTCTCAGCAGGCTCAGTAAGCCACAAGGAGCAAGTCAGTGAGCAACATCCCTCCATGGTGTCTGCAGCAGCTTCTGCCTCCAGTTCATGGTGTCTCATCACAGGAAGCTAATATGGTAGCTATTGACACGTGCTTCCAATCTGATCTTTCGCGGTCATTCCAAATTTCAGGAACTAACAAGGGCAATCATTATTCATAGGTCACTGTTACAGGTATTGGCCTAAGAATAATCCAGCCTACATGCCTTAAACAATATTCTATGGAGAATGGTCAAAAGGATCCTTCACTACCTTCCAAGCTAAACCCTACCTCAATCACTCTCATTGGAAGAAGGGTCTCTGTGATATTAATTTAATTCCATTTTTTGGGACATGTGACCTGGAGCCTTCTCCAATGATCTGGGTACATGAATTTCTCTATAAGAAATGGTATTTGATGCGAGTCTCCACGACTCCCTGGCCACGCAAAATGGCTCCTTTCTAGTAAGCAAAAAGGAGGAATACCGCTGAGCCTGAAATAAGAACATGGACCGTCACACAGAAAATGAAACTCTCCACTATAATAGTGTTTGAAGCAGCGAGGTTTGCCTGACCCGATGAATTGAGCATCGTGGCACTACTTTGTGACCTCCCGTCACAACAAGGAGAATAGTTGGAGGCTGCAGAAATGTCTCAGTGGTCATTCACTGTGCAATCTTGAGAACTAGAGTTGGGATCGTCAAAGATCAACATCAATGCCAATGGGTATGGTAGCCCATCTCTAATTCCAGCCTTGAAAGGTACGTCAGGGGTTCTCAGGACAAGCTGGCTAGCAAGGCTCACTATGTTGGTAAGCCTAGCCTTTGACTTAGAGACCCCGCCTCTTTGCATAAATTAGGTGATTCTCAACATCAATCTCAGACATCCCCATACATGCATGAAAGCATACGTGTTCACCTACACATGTTCATGTGTCCCCTGACACACATAAATAGTAGGAAGTAAAAACATATAGCTGGAGAAAAGGCAAAGAGCAGGGGAGAGAAGGCCAGGGTGGCTTCCTCTTGCTCTTTGGAGAGATCCTGCTCATCAGTTACAAGGAGAAGACACAGCTCCACTGTAGCTCATAGCCTTTGTCATAATCAGCCACTTGCATGTCTGCCTTCCTTCTGAACAGAGGGCCACTAGAGGGCAGGGAATGACTTGGCTCCTGTTATCTCTAGCCTCTGGCACAGAACCTGGCACAAGATAAACTGCTCCATAAACACTGCTGAATGAATGAAGTAAACGGAGAAAAACAAAACAAAATATCACCAAGAACCACGCACGCCTCCTAAATGACTCATCAAGTCAGAAAGAGAGAAAGGCACTTAGAAAATGTAGACACCGGATGAATTAAACGACCTAATTGGTCACACTGATAGAAAAGTGTGTGTGTGTGTGTGTGTGTGTGTGTGTGTGTGTGTGTGGTACTGGTATCAGCACAAGACACTCCAAGACCACATTCTCAGCACAAAGGAGATTTATTTGTCTCAGAAAGACAAGGGGTGGGGAATAAAAGTTAAAGACAGGAAATAGAGGACAAGGAAGAAAGAGAAAAAAATGGGACACGGGACTGCCTCTGGATAAAGGAGACAAACGTGACCCATAGGCAAATGGTGGTTTATAAAGGTAAAAGGGGGAACCCCATGTTAGGATGAGGTGTCCAATTTGGTTGGGCATGTTAATCCAGGCAGCTTAAAAGGGGGCTTTTGATAGCTGGACCTGGTAGTCAGCCTCAGGAGGAGGTTGGTAAGTAAACCTTGGTAACCAGCTTTAAGAATGTAATCTAATGTGTTTGGTTTAGTCTGGTTTGGTTTGGTTTTTTTTTTTTTTTTTTTTTAGCAAGGCAGAGGGAATAGAGACCCTTCAGTGTGTGTGTATGTATGTGTATGTGTGTGTATGTTTATTGTGATCATGTTCATGTGGGGTATGTACAGTGTACTTATTGTAAGTGCGTACACATCATGCAGGTATGTATGTATGGAGTCCAGTGGTTAATGTTGGCTGCCTTCCTCAGCAATGTACCCCTGTACTCTTGAGACAGTCTCTGCCCTGTCTCTGCCCTGCCCCTGGGCACTGGAGTTGGAGATGCACATCATTCTACCCAGCTTTGAACTTGGTGCTCCGTACTTGTGATAAACAAAAGGAGTGACTTTCAACATGGTGCTCAGAATCAGAAAGTCACCCCTCAAGGAGGGGAAGTATGCTACTCTTGGGTCCTCCTTAAAAGGGAGATGTGCATGGTCAGAGCACGGAGTGGGAGAGCAAGGATGCACTGTGGGAGGAGCACAGCTCTCCTCTGGGAAAAGGCTCAGAGGAGACCCCTGAAGAACTTGCCCCCCATTTTACCCAACTGCTTCCTTATGCTGTCAGAAGGTAGGGGATAGAGGCTCTTCCTGCAGGGGAGAATTTGTCCTGAATTCCATCACCACCAACAAAAACAGCAACAACAACATCAACAAGGATAAAAGTAAAAACAGTAACAAAAGCCTGCAGACTTCCTGCAGAGACCACTCCCTCATATTCCCCCGTTTACTCTCAAGAGACCAAAGGATTCTGGTCACAAGATCGCACATTCCTTGGAGAGGAAGTATGAAAAACTCTCTAGATCTTTACAACTTGGTCGGGGAGAGATGTGGGTACTATTAACCCCCCAGAATCATTCTGGAACACAAGCAATCTGCTGTCTTTGTTCATTTACAGGTGCTTCCCCCAACAGTAGGATATTACATTGACACTCCTAACCCCCACCCCATCATCCTCTAGGAGCCTTTCATTAACTAAAGAATTATCTGGCTTCTGAAAAGTTATATCCAGGATCGAATCGCGCGTGTGTGTGTGTGTGTGTGTGTGTGTGTGTGTGTGTGTGAGAGAGAGAGAGAGAGAGAGAGAGAGAGAGAGAGAGAGAGAGAGAGAGAGAGTTAAACTTAATGAATGGGTCTTTTCCACTTAATGCAGCAGAGCAAAATGTAACATGTATGGGGTGGGGGAAGGGGAATCTCCCTTTGAGGGAACTATATTTTACTAGAAGGCCTTTTGATCATGATAGGACTCCGGGGGTTTATTGATTAGACCAGAAAAGAGCAAGAGCTGAGGCGATGAAGAATGTACAGCACTAGCCACAATGTGGGCACTATGGAAGTAGAGCAGGTACTACTGGAATCCTAGGGTTCTAGCCATGGCCTCAAACAACTCTGGGAGTTCCAGGCTCCCCGCTTGGGTCTGTAAATGAACAGAAATGACCGCTCATAGAGAAGGTTTTGCAGACTGAGCACCTCGCCCACAAATTGCCATGGGCATCTCTGGTGAAGTTGGCTTCTCTTAGCCATCTCTCTTTCACCCCCACCCCCACCCCCAATTCGTCAACTGCTGAAACATAGCCCAGAGGAGACCGCCTCCTCGCCGCGCGCCAGATACTGTCCCCAGGTGTTAGTCTTTGTGTCGGGAAAACTTTGAGAGGAAGCGAGGGCGCTGGACAAAGAGCGAGCGACGGAAGGCGTTTGCCAGGCAACCCTGGGTGCTCGAGTTGTCTCGGCTCAGCTCAGTCTCCCGGCTGCTTTCGATTGCCCGAACCCAGCCTTCCTAGGCCGGGAGTGGCACGCTCCCGGAGTCTTCCTGGGCAGGAAAAGCAAAGGCGGGTGGGTGGCCGCTGGAGTTAGTGGGAGGAGACCAGGCAAGGCGCGGAGCAAAGCTGTCAAACTGCGCCTGGAGCCCAGTGCGGGGCGGGGGGGAAGGGAGGGAGGAGGTGGGAGGGGAGGGGAGGGGAGGGGCGGGCAGGAGCGGAGTGAGAGAGAGAGCGAGCGGGCTCGCCGTGCCACAGCAACCCTTGTCTGTTGCTGCTGCTGTCGCCTCGGCCGCCGCCGGCCCGGACTCGCCCGGAGCGCAGGGTGTGTGCCCCATTGCGCGTGGAGTGCGGAGGCTCCTCCAGCCCCAGCTCCTCGCCCCGGCCCGCGCGCGGGTCCCGGAGGGCACCGACCCCACCATGCAGCTGCAGTTTCGGAGCTGGATGCTGGCCGCGCTCACGCTGCTCGTGGTCTTCCTCATCTTCGCAGACATCTCAGAGATCGAAGAAGAAATCGGGTAAACAGCCGCCCGGAGCCCTTGGCCGGAGCCCCGGCGGGATCTCTTCCTCCCCAGGGCTCCTTACTCCCCATCCGCTTTGTGTGCGCCGCGCCCCCCTGTCGCTCAGCTGGAGGGTTCGTGCTGGCGGTTTGAACCTGGGATGGCAGTGTCAGGGGCCCGGGACCTGGGACGCTTTCGGGAGTGAATGATGGGGGCGCGGCTGCTGAGGGGCGTCTCCGGGCGGGGTGCACGGGCAGCTGTAGCCGCGCGGCGTGGGGAAACCGGACTCGCCCACTCTGCTCCCTTGTTCCCTGGTCCCTTCCCTTGGCGTGTGCGCGCGCGGTGTCGCTGGGGTCGAGGGAGGGCGCCGGGGAGTGTCTCGGGCGGGTAGAAGGACGGAGAGTGGAGGCAGGCAGGAGTTTCTTTGTCTCCGGCTCGGCCGCTTTCTCGCCTTGGCAAAGTGGGCAGGGGGCGCGCGGGGGATCTCTGAGCTGGGGGAGGGGAATCCCCTGGCGGGAGCAGAGAGAAGAGAGCTCTACATCGACTCCTGGCAAGGGGAATGTGCCCTGCACACACCGGTACGCACCGACGCCGCCCGCCAGTGAGCCCTGGATCCGGGAGGGGGGTGGCACCGCTGAAGGTGTGGCGCGCCGGTTTGGAGACCCAAGCTCTCCGCTGGATTTGGGTGCTCTGCCAACCCTGCGACGCCCCCGGGCGACCCCAGGCTGCTAAGCGCTCACATCCGGCGCCAAGACCTGGAGTGGTTGCCAGAAAGTCTCCAATTCCGCCCAGTGGGCTTCGGGGTCCCCAGGAGCGCGGGATCTCAGCTTGTCCCTATCTCTTCATTGGTGGGCGGGACCACAACCTCCAGCTGCTCCGGGTTCGGGACTTCTTGAAATGCGCTCTCTAACAGAGCCTTGCGCACTACCAGGGTGTCCCGTGGGTAGAGGCGGGCTCCCGACCCTACAGTCTTCTGCACGAGGAGCCCGACCCATGTCCGTAGCCTCCAAACCGTGGTGGACCTGTAGGAAGGCAGGTTCTGAGGTAGTCTTCAGTAAAAGGGTGAGGTCCCTGAGAGCACTCTGACCCTCTGTGGGATTAGTGAAGAGCCAAGCTCATATAAGCGTCCTGAGCTGCTGCGTGCGTCCCTCCTTTGTCCAACTTCATTATCCACACGAACAGAGGATGGGTCCTGCCTTCAGACCCCTCCAAAACAAAGTCCAGAATCCAAGATGCTACGGCCCTAAGGACTCTAACCTGCGGGCAGGTGCCTCTTCCTGCTCTTTGCTTTCTCTCTACCACTTTCCCTTTCTATAAGCACACAAATCATTCTATGAACTCCACTAGGCTTCCAGAATCTTCTACAACATTCATCTCATCCTTAGTTTCCCCCAAGTTCTCTGAAAACTTTCACTGATGTTCAGTTAATACACTCTGTGCCGCCAGCTTTTCAGCAGAGACAGAAACAAACTACTTTCCCATAGCTGCTCTCCTAGTGTGTGGTCTGAACAGAAATCACGTTCTGAGATAATGGAAAGTGGACCTTGAGCGCTCCCAGGTCTCTGTCTATCCCATATCACTGGGTGACTTTGACAATGAGAAAAGAAAGGACCCTCCAACACCTTGTTCTGGTGTGTGCGTGTGCATGTACGTGTGTGTGTGTGTGTGTGTGCGCGCGCGCGCATATGCTCCCACTTCCATAAGTATCCCTGCTCATCAATTTGCTGAACTTTTTACTGAGCATCTTCTGTGTGCCAGGGACTTTTAATTTTTAAAATACAACGAGAAGATCAGTTACACGTGGTGTCTCCCCTTCCTGCCAAAGGCATCTTGAAGCCTCCACTTCCCACAGTCAAATTCTTCCAGCAGGCAGTCAGAAGTTTCCATTCCACAGGAGCATTTACACATAGAGTGTGTATTGAAAACTCGGGGCTCTTGTGCTGTGAGCGTATTATGTTTCACGTGGGGAATACATGAGCCCCCCACACACACACAAACACACCCCTTACCTGGACTGATCCTAGTAAGAAAACTGTCACCTAGCCCACACTGACATCTTCTACAGCATCCTCTGTAGACTCCTCTCCTTGGTCTGGGCTTTAGCTTGGTCATCAACACTTTCTCCTAGTTTGACGGAGTCACCGTGGACCTGTACTATCCATGCAGTGTGGCTGATGTCAATAGCCCAGTTCTCTTTGCAGACAGTCCCATATGTTTAATCTGGAGGGAAGGGGGCCCACTGCATTTTCCATGCATGGACAAGGACGGAGCAATGTGGGATAGACAATGGGAATTGCACCAGCCCATCTTTCTGATAAGGAGTGAGGTTTTCACACAGTCACTTATCCTCCGAGCCACCTCAAATGTTTGCTGTGGGTAAGTGACCTGACACAGATTTTGGGGTGTCAAGAGAATTCTGTCTCTTTTGCCCTCTTCATCCTAGAAAGGGATGGGGTCCTGCTCAGGACCACAGTGTTTTTGCCCCATTGCTTGCTACCTATGTTGGGAAAGATAACAACTCACCCACCAGAAAGAACCATGGCCCTGGCCAAAAAAAAAAAAAAAAAAAAAGTGAGGGGCTGATTCTGGAAGGAGGTAGACAGTGTGACAGAGTCACTTTGAGGATAAGTTTTCCTGGGACTAAGAAATAGACAGTAAAAAAAAAAAAAAAAAAAAAAAAAGCAAGTAGATCTCCCCCCGCCACACACACCCTACAGACCCATTCTCTCAAGCTTTCGATTCTTTCTTAGAAAATGAGATTTTAGATTGGCGACCTCAGTGGTCCTGACCTGTCCCAAGCATTAAATGTCCTGTGGCCAGGTACTGGTAAAGCTTCTGAGAGACATCTCTTTTTCTGAGTGATTGTCTTCAGAGTTCCATTTTCAACACTCTTGTCATTCACGTCGGACTGCATGAGAGAAAGAAGTGTAAAAAGACGGAGTCTCTGCAAGGTGCCCACCCATCCACTCCCCCCTGGGAACCAACGAACACATGCAAGTTCTGGGTCAGAGATTCAGTGGGGCTCTGGTGAAAGCGCCACATAACCTCCCCCAAGCACCCCCTGGGTTTTATGGCCAGTTGGCTCATGTTATAACCTTTAGATACTGAGACATGGAGTTACCATCTACAAAGTTCACATTATGCTGTCTAGTTAGCCCCAAAACGAAAAATTAAATCAAAAACCTTATAGTGTTTTAAATACATTTGCAACGTCATGTTGTAAGACATTCGTAGCTCTTTTGGTGTGTATGGGGCCCTGCAGGCTGCAGCCCTGACATACCTGGTAGGTAAACTGAGTTATTCTGGTTCTGCCCCGGGCATTAGGCTTGAGTGTAACCCCTGTGAAGGAGCGGGAATCATGCTCTCCTGTCTACTACGTTGTCTGGACGGCTGGCCTACAGAGGTCATTCAGGAGGTGAGCATTTTCCCAGTCTAGCACAGGTTAGGCACACAACGTCCTCAGGCCACAAAAGGGCTCTTCCTCTGGAAACAGCTCCCTCTTTTTATCAGTTCTTCTTGGTTTAATGGGATATCATGTTTACGTCATATTCTGGCCCCTTCCATGCAAGGCAGGCTTATTCTGGTTGTCATTCAATACCCTAGTCCCCAGATGAGCCAGTAAAGTTATAAGAGAGTTATGCAATGTTGTTTTAAAGACAAAGGAGATGCTGGGGGTTCTAACAATGCCTGTTGTGGCTCTAAGGGGGATGGTAATGATGCCCTGCATAAACTTGGAGAGCCTTTCGAAGTTAGCCAAGACATCAGCATATTCTATCCCTGTGGTACCCAAATGGCAAACAACCTGTAGCACCAAAAACTACTTTTAATTGGGCTCTGTGTACCTGGCCCATGCTGACTACCTTGAAGCGCCTGTTCACTGATCCATCACCCTCCCAGTCCTCAGTGGGTATTGCTGCCACCTCTAGTTTATCAGTAAGGAAACCAAAGCTGTGAGTTAATTTGCTAGTAATGAAGTGCTGGGTCTATATAGGCCAGAGGTCAGGCAGGCTGAGGACTAAATCTTCTGGAGGAGATGGCTCTGTCATTCTCTTGCAAACTAGATTCCTATGGCAACTGAATCAGGCTTCTCTGATGACACCCAGATATCCAGAGGTGGGGTGATTGTGAAGATATTGAACAACCGATCCATCTCTGGCACTGATGTGTTAGAATGAATATCAGACTGGTCAGAAGTGATGCCATCTAGCATGTTACGCCAGGGTCCTAGCACCCTATTAAGTGTCAAATCTTGTCTGGAAAAGTGATGGGGGGGTGGGGAGGGGTGCCTAGCTCTGCCCTTCAGTGCAACCGGACCCATGAGCAGGCAGTGACTCCTGTTGTCCAGGGAAGGAAGGTTGAAATACACTTTTGGGAGGAGTCTGAGTGGGTGTGGGAGAACGTGGCCTTGGACAGTCGCATCCTGTGCTCTGTGAAAAGAGTGTGTGCTTATTCAAGGTGGCCCTTTTGTTGGGGGAGGGGTCCATTTCTTTTCTTCCTCCGTCCTAGTATAGTTCACGCAAGCATAAACACAATTAAAAGATAAAATAGAAGAGAAAGACGGTCTGGTTTTAATTTCCTTGCTCCTAGTTCTTGATGCCAACTGTTCTATCATCACATTTAAATTGTAAATAGATATCCCTCTTGGAAACCAATTCAGTTGCGCTCAGCCTCTTTTCCCTTGTAGTACTGAGTTGCTAGGTTTTAAAAATTGTTTGAATTTTACAAACTGGGAATGGTGAAAAAGAAAATTATAAATCCTTGCCACAGAGTGGGCTTCTAGAAAGTCACTGACTTCTGAAAGTAAAGAATGGACATCCACAGCTATAACCTGGCCATGGTCTCTCAGGTTCAACCTCCCATGGGTTCAACCTGTACCAATCAATATTGCTCAGAACTTTCTGGATTATTCCATAATTGCCCATCTCTATACCTTTGCACATGCCAATCCTCCTTTCTAGGTCTCCTGATGTACACTGGCCTTCCTGTTCTTCTTGCCCCCTTCCCAGGCCCCTGTCTCCTCACTAGCTGGCCAGCCACCACCTCCTTCCCCACCCACTCTCGCTCTTCTTTCATTGCTCCCAGGTGCACCTTGAGTATTCCATCTTGCCAGCATTTTATGGAGACAGAGCTCACAAATACGGTTTTTTTTCCTCCTCTGTCCCTAGCTCCTTTTGAGAAATAAATGTGGTCCAGGAGCCTTTTGACATTGCAAAATGGCATTGCCACCTACAAGTCCACCTTCAAAAACCACTTAATCAAGTTACCAAAACAAATCATTTTTTTAAAAGTCATAATGTTTTAAATTAGTGTACTAGTTTGTAGTGAGCTGCATTCAGAGCTATCCTGGAAAGCAGAAAGCCCAGCCCCAGGATGGAAATGCATGATAGATAATGAAGCTTGTAAGTTTTTTTGTTTGGGGCTTTTTATTTGTTGAATGAACAAATTAAAGCTTAGAGATTAGCAATTGGATTCTAGTTTCAGTGTCTCAAAAGATCCGTACTGTCCAGCTAACAGTTAAATACCTCCACTTGGTGAGACAGCTGAGGCATTTCTGCCTACTGCAGCCTAAAAGGGACAGTCTGGGATGGGCACTGAAAGGGACATCGTTGAGACATGGCCCACATAGGGATTCAGGTCCCACCCATGTAGACTATCACCAAATGTTCTTTATAGGGCATTTGAAATCGGTGTTTTATCTTTAAAACACTGTCAAGTTAGAGACTCAGGATGACCACTCAAAGCTGGGGATGCTGTGTGGAGCTAAACAAGCTCAGGAAGATCAGATCTCCCAGCTGCCTGGAGCAAAACTGAGTTAGACAGGCAGATGGCAGGATAGCAGAAACTCCACAGCCCAGTGAGCCAATGGCTGTCTCCTGCTGGTTGGAGGGGGTGATGGAGACTGGTTCCTCCCTAAAGGTCTGCCCAGAGTGACATCCCCAGTGGCTGTCTGCCTGATAGTCCAGGTCTTGCTTGCTCTCTCTGTGGTGCTAGTCTCATTCTTAAGTGTTGAGATTAGTCACTCTCCTGGGTGGCAGCTGGGCTGGTTTTAAATTCTCCCCAGTTGTCTGCAGTTCATCACCCAGCCAGGAGACTGTCCCGTGTCCTGACAGGACCTGTTTGTCCCTGAATTTGCTCAGCTTCAGCTGTCACCTACTTCACAGTAGTGTGGAGAGAATCGCTTCAACCAAGGAGAGCTCGTCTGCACTACATTCAGGCAGCTGTGCTCCTCCTGACACACTTGCGAGCAGTTGGGGGAGCTGATTTGTTTCCCTGGAAAATCCCGCACCATGCCTTGCTTGCTGTGTGAGTTGTAAATCTACACTGCAAGACGGAGGCTTTCCACTCTGTCAAGGGGATTTCCCTGGCGCTTTCTTGCTATTGTCTGAGGAACCCACTATTCTGTTCTGCTCCCCGACCCCACCCCATCCCACCCCACCCCACCCCCAAGCTTTAAGGATGTAATTCCTGCTCCTTTAGCATCTTAATCCACAGTTTGGAGATCCAGATGGTCGCCCTGACCAGTGGTCCCCAAATGCGGATGTGTGGAAAAGACAAAGGATGCAAAAAGGGAAAAACAAAGAAGAAAGGAAAAAGCTACAATGTAGCCAGTTACACTTAGGCAGTTTCCAGTCCCAGCTGTCACTGTCTCCCGAGTCTCTGCTTTCTTTTTCTTTTGCCTACTAAGATGACTATGCTTTTAAAAGTCCTTGTAGTTGGCCCAATAACACCCTTCTTTGGCCAAACAGGTTGGGAACCGGTGCCTGTGAACCCCAAGATTTTTGCTTGCTTTTGTTTTGTTGGTATTTTTCTTTTAATGTTACCAGCTTTTCTTATATGCTGGGACCTGGGTCCTAAAGATCCATGGTAGGAACCACACTGGAAGACACATTCTCCCCCACTACCCCTGCATACAGTTCTTTTCTCCAGGGCCGGGGGGGGGGGGGGAGGAGGCACCAACAGACAATAACACCATAGCCTTTTTATGGGCACTAGATCTCACAAGCAATAAGATTGATGTCATCATTACCTTATTGTACAGATGGGAAACTGAGGCACAGAGCCATGGAATAATTCATCGAAAGTCACATAGCTAGTGAAGTGCCAACGGGAGATTATCCAAAAGTGAGGAATGAAGTAGCCTCCAGTAAGGATATAGAAGTGCGCTATTCTCCATGGAAGAAATCCCTGAAACACCAAGGTTTGTGAGAAAGAACTGTACAGACTCAGAAAGGCTGGGGGAGGCCTTCAGGGAGAGTGTGCTGGAGCTCAAGACATAGGCCATGTCAGCTGGAAAAGACCATACAGAAGAGAAGGCCAGCTTTGGAATGCCACTGCCTTTGCCTCCCCTCTGACAACCTTCTGCTAGGAACTGCTCTCATCAGAATGGCTCTGGGAAAAAATGGCGTTTGTTAGGGGTGGGGGAGACTGAGTCACTGGGTGAAGAAGGAACATGTGATTAAGGTCTAGAGGAATTTTCTTCTGAAGGGGAACAGAAGGACTCACGTTGTCACCTCCCCCAGGCCAGTGAGGCCTGAAAGGATGAGCTTCAGCAGGGAGATGACTCACTCCAGGAAGTCTTGCTTTCAGTACTTCAATAGGTACTGAAACTCTGGCCTTTGCCCATCTGAAGATTAGCAATAAAGTCTTAGAGAGATCCCAGGACTTTCTGTGACCACACAACCAGTAAGAGGACCTATGTTTATTTGGCCCTGGCTCCAGCCCTGGCCCTGGCCCACTGCTCTTCAACACGTTTTAGTACTAACTTTCATTTTAGACCCTCTGCTCTGGCGCTCGACTCTCCGTTCTATTTTCTGTGCCACGCTGCAGGTTAGTAAAAGGATACTGGAAACTCTGAGTCTGTAGGAGAGACTCACTGACCATCTGTAGTTTCGTGGCACTGCGGTGACATCGCTGAGGTCTGGCATTTCAGCAGATGGAGAGGACAGGGCAGACACACCAGGACTCTGCCCAGTGAGACTGAGCACTTGCTGTTAGCTTTCCTTATCTCTAGTTTCTAGGCTGTGAGTGTTGGCCTCACTCAGGGGAGCAATACCCAGGGTAACTTGTATCTTCTTTCACAATATATGCCAAGGCAGTAAATAATAGAGGCCAAGACATATTGTGTCTGGAGAGAGTGAGCTTGTTGGGGGAGGTGACTCTGGCTTGCTGTTTCAAGAGGTCACAAAGGGCCTCTAACTACACTCCAAGAACTTGACTACAAGTAAACTGTGCCAGGTATCCAGACTAATGCCCTAATCGACATGTTTATCTATGAGAATCAGAAAGAAATGGGAGAGGAACTCCAGGGCTATTCTGTTTGTGTCTGGACATGCTTACAGAAGGCCTCCCAATAAGATCCCAGATGTGTATGGAAACAGCCATGGTTTCAGTGCTTGCCACAGCCTACCCGTGCGGTCTGCTGTGGCTCAGACTCACAGAGTGAAGACTTAGGCCTTCATGCAAATCTCTTCCAGATGCCACTCCAACCCTCACTGCTGCAATGTCTCTGGAGCAGAGCTCACTGCCCATGATGCAGGACATCGCCCTCCACCTCTGTATCAGTGAGGAGCTACTATTGGGCAGTGGCGATGCTTTGCTGCGGTGACACACTTATCACCTGTGTGTCCTCAAGCAAGTGTCCCCACTGTTGCGAACCTCGGTTTCCTAAGGCACGGCATTCTGACTGTGCAAACTGCAAACGCTAGATTACGAAACACTGCAGGCACCACAGACAGCAACAGGACAGTCCCTTCCAAAACCCTAATACAGATCCCATGGTATCTAATCTAGCAGTCTGGCTTATGGGTGTACACTTAAATAAAATGGATGGGGCTAGAGAGATGGCTCGGTGTTTGAGAGCCACTGGCTGCTCATCCAGAAGACCAGGGTTTGAGTCCCAGCTCCCACATGGCGGTTCAAGTCCAGTTCTAGAGAACACAACTCCCTCTTTTGGTCTCTCTGGGTAAGTACACATGGGGTACACAGACATCAATGCAAGCAAAACATGCCTACAAATAAAAAATAAGCAAAGTCACTGAAACGTCTGTAAAATGGAAAGCAGAGACTGAAACAGATAGTCGTACAGTAATGCCACTGTTAATAGAACCATCATTCACATGGGCAAAAGGTAGGAGCAGCCCATCCACCGACAAATGATGACGTAGATATATTGAAATACTATTCAGCCTCAACAATGAAGAAACTTCTCACACATGCGCTGTCGTGACTAGGGTGAACTTTGATGCCATTAGACCAAGCGAAATAATGCGGGCATCAAAAAAAAAAAAAAAAAAAAAAAAAAAAAAAAAAAAAAAAAAGGCAGCCACTGCTTGATTCCTCAAACAGGAGCTTCCTCAAAGCAGCCAGATTCTCAGTGGTGTGGTGGTGGCCACGGTCAGTGGGAAAGAGAATCAAGTGTTACTATTTAATTAGTATGAATTTCCCCTGTTGTAGAAAAGGGTTCTGCAGAGGGATAGTGGAGAAGATTGTACAGCAATCAGAAATGGACTTAACGCCACTGAAAAGAACAGTTAAACAGGTTCAGAACGGTAGATGTTGCCCGTGTTATACTACAAATTTGAAAGCATACACACACACACACACACACACACACACACACACACACACACAAAAGAACATTTGGTGGGTGCTGGGGCACGTTGGCTTATTTTAAGAGCATGTTGTGGTTTTAACAAAGCAACATCAATGAGAAGGCTGTTTCATTTAGAAAATGAGACGGAGCCAAGAAGCATGCGAGGGAGGCAGCGGTAGGAGGGGAGTGGCAGAGGCACGGACAGAGGGGCGTGGCAGCGGTAGGAGGGGCGTGGCAGCGGTAGGAGGGGAGTGGCAGAGGCACGGAGGGGCGTGGCAGTGGTAGGAGGGCCGTGGCAGAGGCTCGGAATTAGAAGAGTTTGGCTAGACTTGCTGGGTGTAGCCACATCCCCAGCAGCTGGATTTAGAACTATGGGCTGTACAAGCCCACACTTTTCTGTGTGACCATTCATGTAAATACTTGCTGCCCTCTCTAAATTCAGTGGAGAAGTCTTTAGGGTCCCATAAACAATCAAGGAGGAAAAAGGCTCCCCAGACCCCTCCCAACCAACAGGCTGTCCAGCTTGCTGCTCTCCCTTGCTCTTCTGCAGTGAGGTAGTCCTGAAACTACCTCCCCCCCATCCTCAAGAGTGAACTTGACAAGAGCCTCAAACCTCTAATCTTCTGATTTGGCAACTGAAAGTCTAAGAAAATTGGGGACCTATGGTCCCTCACCTGTTAGGCTCATACTCTACAAGAAAGTGGGACTATGACTTAATATGGCTTCTGGAAGGCATGAGTCTATACACTCATTCTCAAATGTGAAAGAGCATCAGAATCGCCTCAAAGACTTGTCCAAAGCAGATAGCTGAGCCCCACCCCGGAGACCCTAAGGCCTGAGAATTTGTATCTTGGACAAGTTCCAGGATATCCTATCACTGCTGGAGCCTCTGAGAGTCAGGAATTAAGATACACTGGTCTATGGCCTTTTTCTTCAATGCATGGTCCTTAAACCAGCAACTCTGGGCATCATCTGGGGGTCTGGCAGACATGCTGAATCTCAGGCCATCTTAGACTGTGTCTGCCTTATAATAAGGCCCAAATGATATATATATACACTCCACTGGTGGGAACATAGTCACACCCCACAATATGATGTTTTCTCAGTTTTAAACTGTATATGCCAAAGTGGATCCCTAAGATTATAATAGAGCTAAAACATAATGAGCTATGTTTGGATAAAAAAAAACATACTATTTTGTTGCCTATAGTAAGAACACTGTACAGAAACATGGCGTTTGGTCCTAGGAGCAATAGGTCATACAGCACATAGTCAGCTGACAGAAGAAACCTCCACCATCCATGTCTAAGAACACTTGGCAGCATTCACACATCACTTTAAAGATGCATCTCTGCAGGTATGTCCCTGTCACTAAAGGATACATGAGTGTAACCCCTTTCTTTCCCTGCCTTCTGTAGTTTCCCTGCCTTCTTTCTTTCCCTATCCTGGCTCTACTCACCAGGGAGAATTTGCTCACCTATGCATCTCCACTGCCCATCATGGAGTTGTCCTACAGTGAATGTTTTAAAAAATGTCAATGAATGTTAAAATGTTAACGCAGAATGTTAATTAAAATGAATGTTAAAAAAAAAAAAGTAACTCATTACAGACGCAAGTGGGGATGCCCTTGTGTATTGTGAGGAGTTCTTTATGTTGTCCACACATTTATTATAAAGACACTGCAAGAGGTACTGGAGAGATGGCTCAGTGAGCCAACTGCTTATCACACAAGCTTGAGGACCTAGGTTTGAATCTCTAGGACCCATGTAAAGCCAAGTACAGGAGCACACATCTCTCATCACAGTGCTGCTACTGAGAAATGCATGGCAGACATTAGAGTTTCCAGAGACTTGTAGGCTATGGGTATGTGTTAGCAAACAATAAAAGGACCAGCTCAAATAAGGTTGGTGGTGAAGATGGGCAGGTGAGCTTATCTTCTGACCTCCATAGGTGTGCTATACTGAACACACACACACACACACACACACACACACATACATATGCACTCCTTGCAAAAGCAATTTGATGGCCAGATAACTGAAACCTAAGAACAATAATTGCTTTATAAAGCCAGAAAAGGAACGTGAACATTTTCAGAGTCTAGCTGGCCACATTCCTGGCCCATGAGGTAAAGCCACAAGGAATCTTCGCTAAAGGTTGACCTGACTTAGGAATCTAAAGAGACCCCACTGTGTCCAGAGATAGCCTTGACCATAGGCCTTCAGTACCAGATGGAAAATTCTGGAGAAGCTGAACAGCAAAGCACACCTCGGCTTCACTGATGCGCCTTGTGAGCTGGTTGGCTGCAATCATTCAAATAGCAAATGGCCTTGCTTCACAGTTGGCACGTGTAGTAATAGTCCCTCCAGAGGTCTGGGGGTTCCTCAGCAAATTTGGTGGCCTGCCCAGCCTGTATTCTAATCCCAAACACCACTGTCTGGAATGGAAAGGGTGATGGATGTTAAGTATAGGGGAGCCTTTTAAAACCCATCTGCTCTTCCTGATAAAGCAAGCCCCTGAGCAGGACAGCAGCCAACAATTTAATTGTATTTATTCTTGCTATTACCTTCTATTTAGGGCAAGGGATATTTCTATTCTATTTATGGCAGCAATATAAAGATGTCTTTTGTGATAAATTCGTTTAAGTTTTTAAGTGAGTCATTTTAAGACAAGCATTAAGTCAATAAAGTTGAGTTAGCGAAATACATGAGACTAGACCCAGAAAGCATGAGGCTTATGTATGACATGCTAGTCTGCTTTCTTCCCCATGGCATTATCTACCCCAAAAGTAGCAAAGCCAAATCAACTCCTTGAGGAACTTCTATACAGGGTAAGTTAATACCCCAGAAAGATCCCTTGTTGTAGAAATTACTCATTCAACAGGACTTGGTAAATTGCCTAGTACACAAGGGTAATCATGCAGGTGATTTAAATAGGTGTGTGTGTGTGTGTGTGTGTGTGTGTGTGTGTGTGTGTGTGTGTTCATCACAACAAGAGTTAGGTTGAAATGAGTTAGGTTCAAGAGCACTTTCTTCACTGCAATGCTACCAGGCCAACCCCAGCTCACATTCTTCTTGAATGCTCTGCCTCTCTGGGGTACCACTTCATATTTATTATGTGGTACCTTTCATGGCTGCTGCACATAAGCTCACCAAGAGATAGGACCCTTTCAGATCTGTGCTACGTTGGCCATCTGGCTCCTTATTCATTGCCCGCTAAAGAATGTGTGCTTGTTTGAGAAATCAAGTGAAGAATGAGGAGGGGAAAGAAAGAGTGGAGAGGGATCTCATTCCTCTATCAAATACATTCTGCGATCCCTTAAATACCTCTTTTTGTTGCCAGTGAAGAGATCTGCAAGGTATTGTGTGGCGCTCTGTAACCATTTCATATCATTTCAATGATAGGAAACCCATTGTTACTATTTGAACATGAGATGCTCCCAACAAGCTCACATGTTAATTACACGGTCCTCAGCTAGTGGCTCTATTTGGGAAAGTACTAGAAACCCTAAAATCTACCTGGAGAAAATAGGCCACTGGGAGGATCCCATTGATTAAGCCCTTCCCCACTCTCTGCTTCCTGTCCACCCTGAAGTGAGGAAGCTCTTCTACATGATCCCATGGCCATGGTGGTCTGGCACCTGGCCAAAGCTATGAACTGAACCATCTGAGACTATGCGCAAAATAAATCTTTTCTTCTTTGTTTCCATTAGGTACAAAGCTAATACATATGCTTAATTGTGTCTTTGAATACATCAGACCCACATGAAGAAAGAGCAACCTAGAGTTTAAGTTGGTATTCCTAACTGGCTGCTTCATGGTTTCACACAGACATCATATACAGAAACCAGAAGATTGGAGGGATGTGGCCAGAATAGGGAATCAGGCGGGCTGGCCCTGGCAGACTGAGATCCAGCTGATAACAAGAAGATTGACAGAGGTCCACAACCTCCTCAATTTTGAAGCACAGAAGAGGGTTTTTTAAATCAATGCCGGCCAGGCTGGCTTAATGGTATCTAATCTTACCTTTTGAAACACAGATATTAGGGAGTTGAGATCCACTAAGATAAAATAAAATAAAGCATGTTGGTTTTAGATTTTTTTTTTAGACTTCATCAAAGTCTCATTGTACAGTGTTGTTTTTATTTTCTTAGAAGCAGGCAGAGATTAGCCTCACTCCGTCTGTGTGAGGGGTGGTCTATTTTTATTCTCGTTCTTTTTTATTCTTTCATCTCCCACTAGATCATTTTTCCACCAGGCAACGAATCCATTTCTGGGCTAGCTCATCTCTTTGTCCCCAGCACATGGCTCTGTAAATGTTCAGTGACTATTTCTCAAAAGTAGTATTTCAGAGAAACTAGTGAGGAATGTACCACAAGCCTGTCTTCGGAGGGTGAAGAACATCTGTTTCCGATCAGGTGTGCACAACAGCAGCCTAACAGGGCACCCGTGTTATTCCTGTAGGGAACTGTCAGGTCAGCTCCCGGTACCTGATTTCTGTAACAGTCCCATGAGCTTTGTGGCATCATCACACTGATGGCTATGTCTGTACTGTGGACCTCACCCACTGCACCAGGGACTTAAAAGTTCTGTGCTAAATGAGAATAGCATGCAGATGTGCACACAACCCAGATGAGGAGCTCAAGGAAACTGTGGTCCAGCGGGGCAGAGTTCTTGTGTGATATTTGGACAAGCATCTGGAGGGGAGTCTTTAGAGATCTGGATTCTGGCTGTAGATGTGCAGCCTACCTCAATGGCAGGCTCTTGTTTCTCACAGTCTCAGTTTCCCTCTGTAAAACGTAGATTAGATAAAGCCACGAACCTTCCCTTCTTCGGGATTCTCACAGTTGAGTGACTACAACAGAGACTTTCCCATTTAGACTCACTGGAGGCAGCCAAGCCCTGTGTTGGGCTACTATGGGCCTTCTGGAATGGCGCAGTAAACAGTCTAATCTGTTTTCCCCTCCTATCTGCTCTGCGTGAGAACCCAGGGGGTAGAAAGGTTGGAGTACAGAAGGGAAAGAAAATTGAACTGGCCAAGTATCTGCGCCGTGCCTTAGTAACTACTGCACAGCATAGAAAGGTCTTCAAAGATTTGAATTCACTTTGTATCCTCTGCACCACTCAGCATCGCCGGAGGAAACATTATATTAAAGTCTGAGCAGCGTTCTTCATGACACTGGCCAACATACCACCTTTCAGCAAAGTTCCTGATGGTACATAGCTAGATGCAGAAAAGTTCCCACTAAGCATGGCTAAATTGGGATATTTGGAGAGCCCCTGGCCTTTAGCCATCAGGAAAACTCATCATTGCCAACACAGGGCCCCCACGCCTGTGCTCTGCCTAATTGTAGCCGCTGACCTTAATGATGAATGTTCTGTTAAATAAAATTGTAGTCGACAATTTGGTTTGGGGGAAGAGAGGTGTCTGGCTTAAGCTGAGGAATCAGAGCCCTATGGGGCAGATCTTAAGTACTCTGTGAGCCTTGAAATGACAGGCACAGGATCCCTAAATTCCAAATGATTCTCAAAAGTAAAGGGACCACTGTGGACCCCTGAAGGTCTTTCTTTGAATAAGGAATGTGTTTACTAAGTGCGGTTTACTAAGGGCCAGGAGAACACAAGAGTGGGGAAGACCACCCACATTACCAGTGGGAACTGCAACATGTAGGGTCTGCCCTGGGTTAGTATCCTTGCATTGACAAGAAGGGTTAGGGAGGGATTTCAAAAAGAAAATTGACAGCACTCTGGCTTCTCCAGGGACTGTGGAGTAATGCCTAGAGGAATCACTGAGCTTGGGGCAGCTTCGGCATGAAGAGAGGAGGCTGTTCTGTACAAGCTCATGGATGGATTTGGTCGCACACCTGGTCGTTTTAAACAGAGTTATCCATCTGTATGGTAACAAGGACAAAGTGTAACAACACTGGTGAAACAGCCAGAAAAACAAAGCAGAAATCAGCTGGCCTATTAGTAGAGCAAAGAGGGAAGTAAGAGGTCACCCCTCATTATCATTATAGACACAGTGACAATAAGATATGAATCACCGGTCCACAGCCCCCTAAACTGTGAGAACGCAGGACTGACTGGTGTGCAGTTTGGAGAGAAGTAGGGCCTGAGATTAAAGCGAATTTTCATGAGCTCTGATGAAAGCTACTAGTGTGGATGAACCTCTGTATCAGCAAAGGCTACAAAAATAAGTCTCGGTCTTTGGCCTCACTTGGAAAATCAGAGCAGAATCCAGGTGGCAGAAGGCACAGGAAAGGAAGTCAGTGGGGTAAGGAGAGAAGAGAGCAGGAAGGCATGTTGCTGGCATGTGCTCCTTTAAAGATGAGGGTGCTCAGGGTCCCCATCATGGGGTTGGTCATCCCCAAGCTTGGTAACTTTGAGAGACCACTTTGCATCAAATGGCAAAATGGAATGAGATTCTAATGTCAAGAGACTGGCCTTGCCAGAGGTTTGAAAAGGAAGGAGACAGAAAGACAGGGAAAGAGGGTACAAATGAATGGCTTGCCAAAGAAACCAGACTGAGGAGCTGACTCCGTGAGTCATGCCCTTGTCAGCCAGGTGTAAGCACCCGGGTTCTGAGTTCAAATCCTCAGAATTAATGTGTCCCATACTGATTTGTCAACTTGACATAGCCTAGGGTCATCTGAGTGGCAAGTCTTGATCTGAGAGGACAGCCTTATTCAAGGCATTGCTTTTAGGTCAGACTGCCTGTGGGCATGTCTGGGTTGGGAAAGTGTGTCAACAGGACCACTCAGACCATTCCTCGAGCAGGTGATCCTGAGCTATATATAAAAACAGTCTAACTAAGTCTGATCCTGTGTTTGAGCCATAATGTGAACTAGGAAGCAGAGTTCCTCCATGCTTTCTGTCTCAGGTTCCTGCTTGAATTCCTGTCCTGACTTCCCTGTCCTGTTTCTTACGTGTGTTCTCAGTACTTCCCCAGGTATGGGTGTGTAATTGCAGCACCATCCCTAGGGGCAGGAGGATGTTTGCTTGAGTATATGTGTGTGTGTTTGTGCACATGTGTACACTAGTATATGTGCACACATGTCTCCAAATAAGATCTTAAGTACCTTAGAACTGGTCACTCTGTGTCTGCATACTCATGTGACCACAGAGCCCACCCCAAAATCTGTCATATAGGTATTCAGCAAACTCATGCTAATTGGAACAAAAAAGAAATTAAAACAGAGTAACTTGGCTATAGCATACATAGCTTAGAAGAGTTTTAATAAGAGCAATTTTTAAAAAGTATAAGATCAGTGCCTGCCAAGTTGGTATCTCTTTCATGGAAAATCGGTGGCTTTGTACACTCTATCGAAGTAGCACTAGGAATCACACCAAACTTGTGAGGCTTTTGGTTGGTTGGCTGGTTGACTGGTTGGTTGACTTGGGATTTGTGAGGCTTTTTTTGTTTTTTCTGGAAACTCTTACTTACACATCATCAGAGCAAAGGCACCTTTGTTGAGAAGACTGTCAGCATCCTATTCTCTAGCCAAGTGGTAGGAATTTCTGTCCCTTCTTCCTGTCTTTGGGATAAAGAGCTATTGAGTCCCAATGTGCTTGTGTGATTCTTCTTGCACCCAGATGTCTCAGAATCACACACAATCTGTCTAAGACAACGGGACCAAAAACCTTGCCCAATTGCAGTGTGCTGTGGCCAAGTGGAAAATTTGGTGGAACGAGAGTTCTCTTTGCTTCTGGATGATGGTAAAACCCAAAGACTGATTGACTCTCCATCTTCTTGGTTTCACCCCAACCCTCTTTTCTGAAATATCCTACAGTAGTTGATGACAGGAGGTTTGAGAAGAGAATGAAGCTCTGAGGCAGCCCCTTGATGTAAAATGTTCAACAACACCTTGAGTCATTGTTCCTAGGACACTATGCAGAATCATCAACCCAAGCTCTGAGCCTTAACAGGTCCCTGACCAGTGTCTGTGCCTATCCCTGGCTAGCCCACCATGGTGTCTGAGCTGATTGGTACTCAGGGCAACAGGGAAAGTGAGGGTGTCTGTAAGGGGGGGGGGGATGTGGTCGGTGTTCGTTTTGTCTTGGTAGCTCTCACTATGGGTGTTTAGAAAAGAACAGATTTCCAGCCTGAGCTTCCCCTCAGAAGCTGCTGAAAGCATCCAAGACAAAGAGCTAGAACTCCAGGGAGGAGACGGGGGAGTCAAATCAGAAGGACAGCTCTGTTGCAGTACACAAGGCCTCCTTCCTGACATGGATTTTCACTCCTTTTCCTGCTCTAGTTAATGAGCTTTGGCATCTGTCTGGAGAGAGGTACAGTGACCAGGAACATTGGCTTCCCACCCTGACATTCCCATACACTGCAGCATCAAGCCTTGGCAGGACCAAGGGCTTCTCCTCCCACTGATGTCCAACAAGGCCATCCTCTGCTACATGTGCATATGGGAGCCATGGGTTCATCCGTGTGTACTCTTTGGCTAGTGGTTTAATCTCTGGGCACTCTGGTTGGTTGGTATTGTTGTTCTTGTGGGGTTGCAGACCCCTTCAACTCCTTCAATTCTTCCTCTAACTCATCCACTAAGAACCCTGTTCTCAGTTCAATGGTTGGCTGCAAGCATCTGCCTCTGTATTTGTCAGGTTCTGGCAGAGCCTCTCAGGAGACAGCTATATCAGGCTTCTGTCAGCATGTACTTCTGGGCATCAGCAATATTGTTTGGGTTTGGTGGCTATATATGGGCTGGATCCCCAGGTGGGGCAGTCTCTGGATACCCTTTGCTTCAGTTTTTGCTTCAAGCTTTGCCTCCATATTTTCTCCTGTGAATATTGTTGTTCCCCCTTCTAAGAAGGACTGAAACATCTGCACTTTGGTCTTCCTTCTTCTTGAGCTTCATGTGGTCTGTGAATTGTATCTTGGGTATTCCAAGCTTTTGGGCTAATATCCACTTATCCGTGAGTACATACTATGTATGTATTTTTGTGATTGGGTTATCTCACCCAGAATGATAGCTTCTAGATCCATCCATTTGCCTAAGAATTTCCATGAAGTCATTTTTAATAGCTGAGTAGTACTCCATTGTGTAAATGTACTACATTTTCTATATCCATTCCTCTCCTAAAGGACATCTGGATTCTTTCCAGCTCCTGGCTATTATAAATAAGGCTGCTATGAACATAGTGAAGCATGCGTCCCTGTTACATGTTGGAGTGTCTTTTGGGTACATGCCCAGGAGCGGTATAGCTAGGTCCTCAGGTAGTACTACATTCAATTTTTCTGAAGAGCCACGAGACTGATTTCCAGAATGGTTGTACCATCTTGCAATCCCACCAACAATAGAGGAATGTTCTTCTTTCTCCATATCCTCACCAGCCTCTGCTCTCACCTCAGTTTTTGATCTTAACCATTCTGACTGGTATGAGGTAGAATCTCATGGTTGTTTTGGTTTGCATTCTTTTGCTGTGATAAAACACTCTTCCTTACCAAAAGCGAGTTGTGAAAGAAAGGGTTTATTTAGCTTACACTTCCAGGGCATAGTCCATCACTGAAGGTCATCAGGGCAGGGACTCTAATTAGGAACTTTAAGTAGAAACTATGGAGTAATGTTACATCCTGACTCAATCACTGGTTTGGAGACAAGCTCACACTCAGCTATGTTTCTCAGAAAGACTGGACCCACCTGCTAGGGTTTGTGTTGCCCACAGTGGGCTGGGCCCTCCCACAGCGGCTGTCATTCAAGATAATCTAGAAGAGACATGGTCATAGGCGTGTCTGATCTGGGCAATCGTTCAATTGAGACTCCCTCAGATAACTCTAGGCTGCACCAAATTAATGGCAAAACCTAGTTAGGATAAGTAAAATGTTCAACACCCCTCAGTTTAATGGGAGCAATATGATGCTAAATGTAGAGAATTAGGATGCAGATAGAAAGAAGGATTTATAAGGAAGCCCACCCATGGCAATGGCTTGGCTTGTAGTAGCCCTGTAGGGTTGGGTGTTTTTGGTTTTTGGTGTGTGTGTGTGTGTGTGTGTGTGTGTGTGTGTGTGTGTGTGTGTGTGTTTTGGTTTGGTTTTTTCTCTACTTAACTGTCCATCAAAGTCTTCCTCCAGTTCTCATTTAAGATACATGCTGTTAGCATCAACCTAATCCTAGTCTTGAAGGCTCCTATCCTCTCTGTGCTATTCCCACCACCACCTGGTGTGAGCCACGGTGGCATCTCTTGTGTATAGTCACTTTCCAGTCTCTACACCAACACGGCTAGAGTTCCTGCTTTCTACACTGAACATACCTGTGAGCTTTGCACCAGGACCTGTCCACTCCAGAGCACAACTGTAACTGAAGTGCCCTGTGCTACTGTTTCTTACGTGTGTTCTCAGTACTTCCCAAGGTATGGGTGTATAATTACAGTTCCATGCCTAGGGGCAGGAGGATGTTTGCTTGAGTATATTTGTGTGTGTTTGTATATATATATAGTATACATGTGTATACTAGTATATGTGCACACATGTCTCCAAATGAGATCTTAAGTACCTTAGAACTGGCCACTCTGTGTCTTCCTACTCGTGGGACCACAGAGCCACTCCAATGCCTGTCACATAGGTATTCGGCAAATTCATGCTAATTGGAACAAAACCTAGTACAGAAGTCTTCTTTAAGCCCAGTGTTTCTCAGCACCTTGGAAACTGAAGAATTCTGGTGGGAGAGACAGATGGATGGTCATAACCCAGAAGCCCCCGAGACCTAGCACCCTACTGGGGGTTGACTTTATCAGAACACATCTATCAGCTGTGACTGAGAAAGAACAAGGAACTAGTACCCACAACTCCTCAAGGTCCTGCAGTCTTCTCGTGTCTCAAAGGAGAGAATTTGTAGAGAAGATGACATTAGCTGATTATTGTTCCTTGACTGGAATACACCTAAGGATCACAAAGTCAGATGCCTTCAGAGTCCGGGCAGGTCACACACATAAGTGAAGCAGCTCTCTGTCGGTCAGGATCAGTGTGGACTGTGGGAAAACACAACACAGACTTGTCAACCATAGGCTACCACTGCTCCAATTACTGTGGTTCAGAGTGGCCAGATCCCTGGAATGTTCAAAAAAATCCAGATGATTCTTTGACTAGTCTGCTCCATTTTAAAAACTGGTCTATGGATTTTAAAATTTTTAACATGGGATGGGGTGGAGTTCCTCGCTAACATACCCAGGATACTTAGCTCATCCCCCATCATCTCATAAAACCAGGTGTGATGTTATACATCTGTAATTCAAGCCCTCAAGAAGTAGAGGCAGGAGGGCTGAGAGTTCAAAGTTATCCTCTGCTAAATAGAGTTAAAACCAACTTAGGTTACAGGAGTCGTTGTCTCAAAAAGAGTTCAACATAATACAAGCCCCCAAATGCATATGTCAGCCAGTAATGATCTGAGGCTGGCCATTTATAGATGTTAAATTTAACACACACACACACACACACACACACACACACATGCACACATACAAATAAAGCAAGGTATTCCTGGGAGAGAACATGATATTCAAGGGTACAACCATGAGAGTCAATTCACGCATTTCAGGACAGACTTGCTTTACCTGGTAGTTAGAAGGCCTGGAAAGTAGAGCCATGGCAGAGGGGCAGTTCAGAAAGGCTCATGTGCTAAGAAACCTGAATCTGATGTTGAAAGCTAGGGGTGCCCATGAAGGAACCCTAATTGATTACTAGGAGGAAGAGAAGTTGCTGAGCTCTGCATTGTAGAAGTCATGTCCTCTAAGGGGAGGCCTGGCCGACTTTGCACTTGGGAAAGAAGATGTATGCCATCACAATGATGGAGACACTAGCCACTCCTACCATTTTGGGGGTGACCTAAAATCCAAAGGTGACAGATCTTGAACGAGGAAGCATTATAGGAGAGAAGGGGGAGCTGTGGATATTGCCCCAGTTTTGAATAAACAAGGCAGGGTCAGTTCGTCTTTTACTACAGGAAAGCTCTAGGTGAGAGATCTGAGTTAGATGTAAGGCATGGGTTTGAAGCAGCCATGATGTTCAATAGGTAGGAGGCAGTCATGATGTGTAATGAGTCAGATAGCAGGAGTGTAGTGTGCATGGCAAGTCAGGAAACTTAGAGGTATACAACGGAAGTTGACAGTTACTACATGGACCATGCTAGGGCTCAGCTCTGAGCAACACTAACATCTAGACAGGGCTAGAAGCAAATGGGTGCAAAAAAAGTTTCAAAGAAAAGCCAGAGAAAGTGTTGCCACAGGGTTAAGGCAGGAGGCTGGTCCCTGGGATACTGCAGAGTCCCATTGGGTTCATGGGCAATGCAGAAAATAAAGACTTGTTGTCTTTGTTTCTTTTCCCCATTACTGTGGTTAAAGTCTTTTGACAAAAGCAACTTCAAGGAGAAGTTTGTTAGGGCTCGCCATTGTAGGTACAGTCCACCACAACTGGGAAATCAAGGCAACAGGAGTTCCACACAACTGATCAACTCACTCCTATAGTCAGAAGAAAAGACCAATTAATGAAAACTTCTGCTCAGTGCCCTTTCTCAGTTTATATGGTTTAGAATCCCATTTACCACGGGCAGGTGTTCCCACTTCCAGTAATCAAGATAGTCCCCCACAGGCTTTACCCAGGCCATTCTAGATTCTGTTAAGGAGAAACCAACATCACACTTGGCTTGAGCTCAACACATGTTTGCACCTGCTCAGGGAGGGACCAGACCTCTCTACACAAGGGTTCTGTCCTACACAGCCCCATGAACAGGGGCATGTGACATTCAGAGGTATCTCTTATGTAAAGAAAAGAAAAAGCACAAAAACAATCCTCAGCAGCCTCCCCCTCTAGATAGACTCCCCAGGAGAAGGTCATGGAGCATCAGAAAGCATAGCATGGTCCTGTTATTAAACTCTCTCTTTTCCTTCTTTCATGGATAATCTAATGGACTACACTATGGAAAAGTGGCTGTCCCAAAAGACTCCTTAGGCTCAGCAAGCAATAACTGGTTTATTCTCTGTTTTAAAGGACAATGGCCACTACCTACAATATCATTACAAAAAAAAAAAAAAAAAAAAAAACTACATGGCTTTTTTTTGTTTTTTTTGTACCTAAGACCTGACTTACAACAAAGACATCAAGACCAAGAAAGAGTTAGGACTGTAAGAGCAGAACCCATCGGGAGCTAGAGCTCCAGGCTCATATCCAATGGTTCCACTGTCTTCCTTCTAACTGTGAGGCTTTCTGGGTGGTGACCAGCATCACTGCTTAGGGAGGAGGGGAATGGCCATTGCCCTAGGACCAAGCAGGGTCAAAAGGAGACACATCAAACACTCAGAATAAAAACACCTTCAAAGTCTTTCCTAACCCAGGTGTCCTCTAGAAATTCCACCATGAAAAGGCTGCAGCTGAGGTTAATAGGGACACTGCTGTGTTTGAATGCAAGTCCATCAAGAAGAGAACAAAAGACAGAGAAGAAAGCCTGGTTGAACATGGAAGCCTTTCAAGTTCCTGCCAGGCAGGTTCAAGAGCAAAGTGTGGCCCATTGGACAGGCACTCTGCTCCTCTATAAAGAGCAGGGGTTTATCCACACCCTACGACATGAATGAAATGAGTTTTCAGGGCTGCCAACTCTCTGGTTAGGGCTCTACAGTAGTACGTTTCTTCTACAAATAAAAGAGCAGGGAATGACAGCCAAGGTTATGGCACTGTCTGAAGTGGAAGGATCGCCAATAATGGATGCAAAAGAACTGGGTGAGTGTATTTTTGTAGCAAGCCGTTTCCAAGCTTAGCTTTCAATGGCTGGACCACGTTTTATCTGATCAGTGTTGTGCAAGTCAGAACTTTTAACGTTAGTATTTTTGCTAAACTGTCTGCTCAGCTACCCCACTACTGTTTATAGAATAATGTTTTCTTCCTATGGGTTCCCTGGCACACCCCGGACAGCACACTCAATTCTTACCAAGGACAGGAAGGTACAAAGGCACTTTCTCACAGATACATTGAAATCTGGCCTCATGCTGGTGATGTCCTGAAACCTCACATTCTAGGGTTACTCACTGGCTGATTCTGAGTAAATCCTGAAGCTTATTTGAGCCTTGGACATTCTATGTCTAAAACAATAAGAAATAAGAAAGTGAATGCGCTGCATTTCTGGTACTGTGCCTGGCATGTGGTAGGAATCTGCACATGGGACCATAACTATTTTTAACAGCTCGTGAAATCTTTCTATCCTTTCAGACAGCATTTTGTCTACATGGCCAAGTGAGCCAAAAAAAAAAAAAAAAAAAAAACAAAAAAAAAACACTTTCATAAAGGGAAAAACATGCATACACACACACACAATATTAAACAATGCTTTGCATTTGGAAATGTTGTAAATATAAATTTTGTATAAAATGATAAAAATTAATTCTAAGCATTTGGAAATGTTGTAAATATAAATTTTGTAGGAAAAAATGATATGAAGTAATTCTAAGCAAAATCTGGTTAGGTGTGAAGGTTTTGGTTGGTTGGTTTGTTTTTGTTGCTTTGTTTTGTAAGCATTTGAACACCATCTGCCTGGGTACCAAAAGCATCATGGAGGGATTTTATACCACTGTGGCTAGAACATTAAAGTATGTAGAGAAGACCATTTAAAACAATGCATCTATGAGTCAGAAGACTGTTGAAGATGCCCCATCTTCACTTGGAATCATGTACCACATTTCTTCCTGATAGCAAGCTTCCTCCAAGGTGTGCTCATGGGTGACATTTTTTTATGTGTCTTCTAAGGAAGAGAAGGAATATTCAGGGCTACCGGATAAGTCAGGCAGAAGGTAAGGACTATATCCAGAAAACCCACAATATTCTATCCAGTAAGAGAGAAGCAGCTACCACTGGCAAATACTGATGGAGGCTGAGTAAGATGGCAGGCGTCAAGCTGACACAAGCTGTAGTCATCTGGGAAAGGGAACCTCACCTCAAATGCTTCCATCAGATTGGCATGTGGCATTCCAATTTTTGATTAATAATTGATGTCATGGTGCCATGCCAGGACAGGTGGTCCTGGGTTGTATATGAAAGAAAGCAGAGCAAACCAGTAAGCAGCACCCCCACATGGCCACTGCTTCAGTTTCTGCCTCCAGGTCTTCTGGGGTGCTCTATAAAAGTCAAGTAAGCACTTTCTCCCCTAAGTTGCCTTTGGTCATGCTGTTTACCACAGTAATAAAAAGCAAACTGACACAGGTGATGACTGAGAAATGCTGTTGCAAGGTAGTCCAGCAAGAATTCTTTGAAAAGAAATAAGGCAGATTAAAGTGGGACAAAGAACAGGGTAGAAAGAAAGAGATGGCTCATATAGATGAGACTTTGAGAACAGTTGCAAAATAGTGTAAAGAAATATGGAATTGGCCGAGGGGGTATGGAATTAAGAGCTTCTTAAGATTAAAGCTAGATTAGGTGAATATATATCACACAATAGTGGATAGGTATGAGCCTGAATCATAAAAGTAATTCAGAGCTGGTCTCTTCATCTAGGTTTCTGGACTCAGATCCTGAGAACCTCATTTACTATGTGGCTCTGATCACAGCTTTACCTTCCCTGTGCCCCAACTTCGTCTTGTGTAGAAATAGATGTTCATTCTTTCCTCAGAGGGCTGTAGCAAGACAACTGCAAAGCAAGATAAGATGTGTGGAACAGAGCCTGACTTACAGCTGCTCTGTGATACATATCAAAAGTATGCAGCTAGTGGGAATTGTCCGAGTTCATGGAAGAAGGAGACATGGGTGAATAGAATAGCCTCGAGGAAGAAGAGGACGATATTCAGAATATAGGTGGAGGCACTGGCTTTGGATAAGGAGACATCTGGTTCCTCTGTTCTAACAAGAGAAAGGTGGAAATGTTGACAATATGAAGGCAGACACACGCTTCCATCACAGAGTTGACGCTGTAATGCAAGATGGTGCCTTTAATAAGTGAATATGGCGATTAAAAGAGAAAGAAATGGAGAGTGGGGAGAACCTCGGTGGGAATACAGGGGAAAATAGATGCTATTTTTAATGATGGCTGGGAAAGGGCTTGCTACACAGATGACATTTGCTCAAAGATTTGAAAAGTAGGAAGCATTCCATGGGGATCTCTCTGAAGCAGATATGCTAGGTGGAGCACAGCTAGCACAAAGCACCAGGGCCAGAGCATGCCTGGTGGATGCAGGCAGAAAGGCATAGGAGTAAGTCTGGTCTCTCCATCCATCATCTCCAAGACCTGCTCTAAGAGGCTGGGACTTTTCTAGAGAAGAGAGATACCTGCAACTCTTTTGACTCCTATCTTCACCCCCCAGACCTTCCTGGAACACACTGGATGTATATAAAGTGTGCCTCCCATGGCAATACTGACATGAGCAGGATCCCAGAGCTTTGTTTGGCCTTGGTCAATGGTGGGGACACTAGGAACTGAGTGTACAGAGTACCTTGTTACAAAAAGGTGGGAACGGGAATGCAGGGCACACGGCCCTGCCTTGTAGAGAATAGGACTGTATGGACTCAGAAGAGGCTTTGTAACCACAAACATTGTTGCTCGCTCTTGACGTTGTGACCATATAAATGAAAAGACATTAACTTGAGGAAGGTAGGGTTTATTTTCGCTCACAGTTTAGTGGGAACACAGCTGTCTATGGTGGGAAGGCTTGGGAGCAGAAAGTGGCTGGTCACATGGCCTTCCCTGTCAGGAAGCAGCAAGCAGAGAGAAGTGAGGATAAACTATAAAAGCACAAGGTGCTACTCCCAGTGACCCACTTCCAACTTGAGACTCCACCTCCCAAAAGTCCCAGATCTTCCATAAAGTGTCACCATTTATGGACCATGCAATAAAGCACACAGACCTGTAGAAAATACTATAATACCTCACATTTAAGACATTGGGGCTAGGGAGATGGCCCAGTGGTCAAAAACACTTCTGGCTCTTACAAGGGATCAGAGTTTGGTTTCTAGAACCCATAGTAGGTGACTAGACTGCTACTCTAGCTCCCTGGGATCCAATGCCCTCTACTGGCCTGTGTGGACACCCACATGTTCATGTGCATACTAGCAGGCACACATGCATATGTGTGTGCATGTGTGCACACACAGCTAAAATGTTTTTTATGTCTTTTCTACTAGCTCTTCATGAGTTCCAGCTCATTTTTTAGCATAGGTGCATACACCTTTAAGTTTTAAGTGCTATTTATTTAAGGGCCTTTGAACTGTAGGGACTTTAACTGCAGCATTATTTTAGATATGTATAAAGTCTGCCTCCTTTAAAGATTTGAAGGTCAAGTCCCACATGAATCAGTAACCCCAGTTTATACATCTTCTCCAGTCTGTGCCTCCATTCACTCTGAAAGTATTCTGGCTGGAGTAGTGAATCATATTGTCTCCCCCTCGTTAGAGGTAAGGGAGGGGAAAGATGGGGAATAAGCCTGGTATAAAATGCTGGCTTCCAAGAGGCCTGTTTACTTGCATTTTGATGTGCAGATGCCTATAAGTACTTTTCTATAAAGCTTATGGAAATTGGCTGGAACATAATCAAAGCTCTAAGGTCTCGGAGATGTTTTCTGAACTTAAGCAGAGGAAAATTCAAGAGTGAGCTAGTACCTTTTTGTAACACCAAGGAAAACTGATTGACAAGACAAAAGTTGGCTGAAATAGAAGTAGATGTATACATCAAATCAAGCTGGTGTTTAAAATAGGAGAAGGGGTGGAAAGAGGAGAGAGGAGAAGTGGACAAGAGGTGATGGGTACAGAAGACAAACAGCCTTGTTATCTGAACACACCCTTGGAAGCCCAGCCATCAACCTTAACTCTTATGGAAGCAACACTGTCCAGTGACATGCGCACACATTGCCAGCCTTTCTGTGTCCCATGGAGCATATAGGCATGCTCTTTATCTCTAGGATTTAAACATTTCTTATCATAATAAGGCTTGTTGTATAGAAAAGGAGTCTCAAATACTGGTGAGTACATTGTTAAGCTTTTAGGCCTGGCCTGAGAACCAATAAAGAGAAAAACTGCCAATCTGTGTGGGCGACACCAAGGACAAATCATGTTGCTTCCTGTGAACGTGAACCTGTAGGAGGAATGCTTTATGCTGTCACTCTGGGTCTTATGGCCACAAAGCAATGCCAGCATGTGCTGTGATAGTTCCACACGTGTGATGAGTTGCCCCCCTGCTAGAGTTTGTGGCCAATGTTAGACCTGTAAATGCTGTATATAAGCATAAGAAAGTAAAGGTGGTAACAATGTCTCCTAGAGTATCAGAAGTATCTTGTATTCTAAAATATGGGTCAAGAATATTCTATAGCTAGCCCATCAAATCTAGATAGATCCCTAGTACTAATTTCTGTCTTATTCGTTGTTTTATTGCTGTGAAGATACACCATAACCAAGGCAACACTTATAAAAGAGAGGATTTTATTGGGACTTGCTTATAGTTTCAAAGATTTATCTTATTATTGTCATGGTAGAATATAAGCAGACATGGTGCTGGAGAAGCAACTGAGAGTTCTGAATCTGGATCCTCAGGCACTAGGAAAAAAGAGTCACTAACCCTGGCTTGGGCTTTTGAAACCTCAAAGCCCACCCCTAGTGACACTCTTCTTTTAACAAGACCACGCCTCCTAATCCTTCTAAAGTACTTTCACTCCCTGATGACTAAACACCTAAATAGACTGGAAAGTAATCAAAAGAATGGTATTGCTGTTCAGTGTTTTGCAATGTGTTCTATACTTTCTGGATCTTTGCATTAGATCATATAACCTTTTCAATAACTATACCAACCAGATACCATTATTCATTCTATAGAACTGGAAGCACATAGAAGTTCTAGATAGGCCAAGTGATAATTTAAGATCAAACCAATAATTAGTTCATGTAGAAATCAGACATGTGGGATTTTACCTCCGACCTAGCTCTTCACCATAGGAAAAGTTCCCCATGACTGTAAGGGTAGAGGGTAAATTCCAAAAGAAAGATTAAGGTAACACAGGAATTCACAGAAATAAAGGATCTCAGAGGTTCAGGGGAACAGTATAGGAGAATGGAACCTCCTGCCCATAACGGTAAGAACAGTAAATTTGAATTAAGCAAAATGTCATTCATCCTATCTTCCCCAAAGAATTACTTCCTTCTCATTAGTAGACTGATGAAGCCTTTGAGTAAAAAAAAAATTCTACTGAATTATTATATTTTTAAATGTCATCAATAAAACATTTGTGGAAATTTTCCCCTCTTATTTCTAAAGAGTGTGCATATCTTCAATTTTTCCTCTTAGCTCATAAAGCCTAAAATACTTACTGTCTGACTTTTTAAAGGAGAAATTAGCTGACTCATGCCCTGGAGGATAAAAAATCTTAGAGGTGACTTGGAATGTGTTTGGGAAAAGCCAACTACAGTGTGAGGTGGGGGCCACTCTTGTACCACAGTGCACCTGTGAAGGCCATCTGAGTACCTGGCCTCCCACCCTGTTTGACATAGAGTGACTTCTTCACTGCTCCCATGCCAAGCTAGATGGCCTACAAGCTTCTGCACACCTTCCAGTCTCCACCTCTTATCTCTTAGTAGGAGACCTGAAATTATGGACACACAGTACTGAATATGGCTCTGTGTAGGTTCTGAGGATCTGAACTCAGATTTTTTATGGTTGTGTGCCACAGACACAAGCTTTACCCACTGAGCTACCTCCCAATCCCACTTTTAGGGTGTCAAAGGTCAAGGACACTTCACATCTTAGAGTTTAGGAAGAACAACCTTGAACTTATTGTCTCATGATGATCCCAAAAGTTGCATTGCTATGGTCTATCTGGCAGACAGATACAAGTCCTAAATCAAGGATTCTCCAATAATGACTACCAAAAATGCTTTGGACCAGGATGACCGGAATCCTGAGAGCAAAGTCTCCTCTAGTGCAGGTCATACCCATATGGTGGACATTCTTCTTGATGTGACCATTCCAAACCAAAGTACAAAGTCCAAACAAAGACTCCAGGAAAACACACATGAACCCCTTCCCACTCAGAGTAAGGAATATAATTATGGTTGCTAACTTGATGCTAAGGATCTGTACTGAATCAGTCAGTCTGGGGTCCCTTGCTTATTTAAGCAAGGATAGCCAGCCTTTCAGAAGACAGAGACTGGCAACAGAGCTCAATGTGCTGTTCATTAACTCTGGACAATGGAGCCCTTGAGCCATCCACTTGAGTCAAAGAACATCTTTGTGATGAACTGCTTCCCAGAACTGTGCCATCAAATGCCAGATCTCATTGGCACACCAGTAAGTGGATAAACTTTGAAAACATGATATGAAGTCAACGAAGCCAGATGTGTGAGTCTATCCATCAGGAATAGCTAGAATAGGCAGAGTCGTAATGATGTTAAAGCAGACAATGGAATCAAAGTTACGGGAATGACGAGGAGAATTGCTTATTGAATGTAGTTTCCCTTTAGGATGAGACACTCTGGGGGTGGATGATGGTGATGGGTGACAACATTATTAGTGCTTTAATATCCCTGTGCTGCTGCTGCTGAAAATGACAAATATGGTAGGTTTTAGGTAGACAGAGGAAAGAGCATCTTTAAATCAAAACCTTTGCTTGACATTAGTAGGAGCTCCAGGTCTTTTCATATGACTGATTCAAAATTGTCCCTTTCCCTGCCTCTTTTCCTGTCATGTGCCTGTAGGACCGTATATTACTGTACACCCAGGAATCCTCAGGTTGGAGCTCAGTGGGTTTTATGGCTTGGAAAAAGGCATTCAGAATCCTCCCAACAATGTGAAGTACCTACAAATTCATGAGTCGCTCTTCAGTTTAATCTTCTACTCTCAAGATTAATCAACTGTTTAAGTTGGGTCCAGACTCTTAATTAAAGCTGTCAGCTCCCGAAAGTTCATTTTCTGAGCCCAACTCTCTGGTGAGAGACTGCAAGAGTAGAAAATTCTAGCACAGATAGACACTGGGTGTGACTTTGAGTGTAATCAATGGAACCTAATGTTTACAGATCAGAGCAGCACACGTATCTCACTAACTATACACCTGTGATTTGTCTATTGGGAAACAAACAGTTAACAAGAAATTTTTAAAATTTCAGGCTGCGGTTGTAGCGTAGTTGGCAGAGTATATCCTAGCAGGCATGAAGCTCTGGGTTCAGACACTAACACGACAGAAATTAGTGTGTCGTACACTGCAACCCAGCACTCAAGAAGTTAAGACAGGAGGAGAGGGGGTTCAAGATCAACACAGGGTACCATAGCCTAGGCTGTGTGAGACCTTGTCTCAAAAATTAAATAATTTAGAAATAAAGTCTTAAAAATCATTTGCTTCTGATTCAGAAGGTGAGCAGAAATTTCTTTTTCATGTTTGCTGGTTCTTTTTCTCCAAAGCTGATCCAACTTTGAGTAGTTTTGAGTAGTTTTGTTGTGTTTTGATAACATGACATCTCTCTCTCTCTCTCTCTCTCTTCCTCTCCTCTTCTCTCTCTCTGTCTATCTCTCTGTCTCTCTGTCTCTCTCTCTGTCTCTCTTTCTCTCTCTCTCTCTCTCTCTCTCTCTCTCTGTCTCTCTCTCTCTCTCTGTCTCTCTCTCTCTCTCTCTGTCTCTCTCTCTCTCTCTCTCTCTCTCTCTCTCTCTCTCTCTCTCTCTCTCTGGTCTTAGTTACTGGTTGGGGAGATCATCACAGATGTGCAGGAAACACATTCTAAACTGCAAAACTTTCAAGCGGCCCAACTTTGTCACCATTACAGCTGAGAATATTGTAGAGAGATTAAACTAACACTTGCCGTTGCTTACATTAGGCCTTGGTTTAGAGGATTTCTGGAATGCAAAGTGCTTTTACGGGGGAGGTGTGTGCTATTATTGTTCAATTTGGGTAGTCTAAGCACATATGATTTTGTAATTCACTTTGTGGATTACTTTTAGAAAAATTTTCACCCAATCATCATGTTCTGTCCCTCAACCCAGCAAGTATTAGTTTCTTTTAGTAACATTGGGGGCAAAACACAATCAGAAAACAAAAACAAATTCCTTATGGTTTATTGCTGCCTTCGAAAGCTGGATACCTTCATTCTCCCTGTGAGTGATGCTCTGCGCTAAGAATTATTGGAGCACAGTGTCTGGAATGGGTGTAATGAGGGTGCAACATCAGGTGTGCAGACTTCCAGGATGAGAGTCTAACTTAGTTCACTAAGCTCCCAGGCAAGACACTCCATGAGCTACAGAGGGAAACAGGACTGGGCCCCACCCTCTTTATGTTAATAAATGTTATGTTATATTAATAGTCACTACAGGGAGAGAGCACACATGCCACAACATGGAGGCACACAAGAAAGACTGGGGCAAGTCACTGAAAGTGAGAAGAACATTTAATGTGGTTTCTGTAAGGAGATGGACAAGGCTGGGTAACAGACTAGATTTCTGTCAGCCATCTGGTATAGAATCTGGTCCTGATCACCTCATATCTGGCCTTAAGAGTTATTATGCAAAAGAATGATGACCTTTAGCAGGACCTCCATAAATGAGGTGTTGGCATGTGGTCTATGCCATGGCTGAGTGGCATTTGAAGGTTACATGCCCATGCAGCCTTGAATTTGTTAACCCTAGGCTCAGTTAAGCCTAGGAGGGATGATATATACAGGGATAGCAAGACATCAGAAAATGCCAAAACATCTGAATATGGAAAATAAAAGGCAAGGTTATTTATCCATAAGGGACACAGGCTGCAGTGGGTCCAGAAGCCAGGGAAGCTGAAACTGAAACAGAAATGCAGACCTTGGCCTCTCAGTTGTAAGAGGAGGGGTCAGACTTTGAGATGATGGGAAAGATGCTGGGATGAAAGCACCTGCTCTCTAAGAGAAAGAAAGGATGGCTGAGGACGGAAGTTCAGGGATGTTCTGGGGGACGCCCAGGTGTCTGACTTGGGGTTAGTATGGAAGTGGACAGAGTATGCCGGGAAACACTAGACCAAAAACGATAGTCAAACAGCAGGCTCTAGGCTAAAGACAAGTCCCTGCTCCACATCCCAGGGGATGTCGGTAATAACTGGGAACATTTTTTATTATTATACCTTGAAGATGAGGAAGAAGTTTACTGTTAGAAAGCAGTAGGTAGAAGGCAGGGTGTGACAGGTTGCATGCCTTTCGTCCCAGCAGAGATTGAGGCAGAGGCAGGGGGATCTCTGTGAGCTCAAGGCCAACCTGGTCTATATAGGACAGCCAGAGCCACACAGTGAGACCCTGTCTCAAAAAGAAAAAGGAAGTCAAGGGGTGCTATAATATACAGATAGCTGTCCCACCCTAGCTTAGCCAACAAAGAGATGTTCTGACTGAGTGTTCGGCGTGTCAAGGGCAGGGAGTCCTGAGTTACAGGGAGGATTGATAAGGAGAGCACAGGGTTTGATGGATGGCTGAAGTCAGCAGGAGTCTGTGTTCTCTGGGACCTGCCTGAGGCAGTAAAAGAGAAAGACTGGGAATTGGTAAATTATTTGGTCCCTCTAAACCTGTCAGTCAGGGGCTGGAGACAGAGGAGGCAGATGTTGGTCTAAGTACACAAAGATCAGGTAGGCAATTTCAAAGCTCTTTTGTAGCACAGTGACTATGGTTAACAGCATATGTAACCAAGCACAGTGTCTCACACCTGTCACCCTAGCCACTCAGAGACTGGTGCAGAAGGATCACAAAGCCAAGGCCACCTGGGCAACATGGCAAGATTTAGCTCAAATAAGAACAACAACAATATGTACTTGAAATATGCTATCATGCTGATCTATGTTCTTACCACAAGGAAAATAATTATAAGAGGTAAGGGATATGTGAATTATCTTAATTGTTTTATAATGTATACATATATCAAAGCATCACCGTGGATTTGATGGACAAACTCTGTCTTCAGTAATCATGGGTGAGTGACTGTAGGCCTCTCCCACAAACACTCAAATCCTTTACATAAAGTGGTGCGGTATCTGCCTACAGCCTATGCACATCCTTCCATTTACGTTCAATTCATTTCTGCTAATCTCTAAAACTACATACATGCTAGCATATACTGTTTGGCTACCAACAAGAAAAAAGTCTGCTCAGCTTCAGTAGACATGAAATTTTGAAGTATCTTTTTATCCTAAGTTGTTGAACCTACAGACATAGGACCTGTGAACACAAAACATTATTCCCAGTGTGTGTGTGTGTGTGTGTGTGTGTGTGTGTGTGTGTGTGTGTGTGTGTGTGTGTGTGTGTAGGTAGGTAGGTAGGCAGGTAGGTAAACTGGGAACTTAATAGGAAGTGGGGAAAGAAGAAAGAAAGAGAAAATCCTTGTGATATCCCTAAAACAGTACTTCACAAGGGCAGGAACTATGTGTTCAGCTTTACCAGTGACCCCACTATGATGTTATATTTTAAAAATGTTATTGAATGAATGATACTTAAAAGTTAAATTAGATGTGGCATTCTCCTCACCTGGAGTCCTTGTAAGTTTGCTGAAATTCCCCATGATCGGTTTGCATTTTGAATAAGCATCGTTTTAGATTCTGATAAAGGCAGAGCTTTCTCTAAAACCTATTATGTCTTCTGCATCCCCTTCACACACACTCCTGAGCCTTCATCAAAGACTTCATAAATATCCTGCCACTTTAACCCATTTCTTATGTTTATTTACATCGTCATCCATAGGTTGGTGATTTCATACATAAATATAATGCATTTAGATCATATCCACCAGCATTCTGCCCCCCACTCCAACTTCTGGCGACCCCCACCCATCGCACACCCTCCCGATTTCATGTTTGTATTTGCTTGTAAGTCTTTTTGTCTTTTAGACGGTCTTTCCCGAGGGAGATGCAAGTATGCCCATGATTCCCTGTGCTGATGATTTCAGAAATGCCTCTAATAAATGCTTTCCTAGTGATGGGTTTGTGGGTTTTGTAAATAAGTACATGGCCATGACATCATTCCTCTGCTTCCTGGATGGTCTTGTTTAGGACCAAGTTGCATTTTTAAAGATAAGTCTATTTTAATGTTTAAAACTAAAAAAAAAAAAAAAAAAAAAAAAACAGTATTCATAGATGATAAGAAAATTGGTTATAGAGGTGTAAGAATTATTGGTTTGGGGAACATTAGTATGGTGATTGGCTTTGCCAACTTAATACAAACTAGAATCATCCAGGGAAGGGGCACTTCAATAAAAAAGACCTTCCATCAGACTGACTTGTGGGCATGACTGTGGTATCGTTTCCTGATTATGATTGAGAGGAGGGCCCAGCTCACTGGGCATAGCGCTACCCATGGAAAGGTAGGTGGTCCAGGGTTATATAAGAAAATCAGCTGAGCAAGCCACAGAGAGCCAGCCAGAAGGCAGAGTTCCTCCAGGGCCTCTAGTCCCTGCCTCAGCTTTCCTCCAAGACCTGGGAGCTGTACAAAGAAATAAGTCCCTTTCTCCACCTGAGTTGTTTACAGTGAATGCTTTCTCACAGAAACAGGATGCAAACTAGGATAACCAGCTAAACCAATTTGATGTCCATTTTGCTATCCACAATAAGGTGCTCAAATTACTTCTTCCAAGAGTGTTAAGCAACTATTTCAAACCATTTACTTAAATTCTCTTTGATAATGCTTTTTTTTAAAAAAAATCACATATCATTTTTTCCATGTGGTATTTCTAGACAACCTCTTCTGTTTCATTAACCTCTCACTAGTCTTGAACTATCACTTTAAATTGCCACATTTGACTTTCTATCTAGCCCAAGAACTCTTCCTTCCCCGGAGGAGATCAGCTTTGAGGGCTGGGATCTGGGTGAGATGCAAAAGCACTGTGATAAAGGCCCTGGGGTCAGCCAGAGGTGATGCAGACAGGGACCTGGGAGATGTTTACCAGAAGCCAAATCATAAGGACAAGATGTCTACCTTCCAAGGAAAGTGGTGAAACTAAAAAAAAAAAAAAAAAAAAAAAAAAAAGAATGAATTAATTAATTCATTAATTACTAGATATTGAATTATAATAGACAGTAAGATACTCTGTCATAAGGTCTAGGCTTAGAAAAGTAAACCTTGATGGTGGAGAAATTCTGAATAACCTCTGGCTGCCTCTAATTATCTGCCTATTAAATAGAGTATTTACTGTCATTTACTGCATTTCAGCAGATCCTGTGTGTGCACGTGTGCATGTGTGTGTGTGTGTGTGTGTGTGTACATATGGTGAAAATATATGTATAAATTCAGTGCACTGCTCTGCCATAACCTCTTCCTAGAAAATTCTCCCTTAAAGATAGTTTCCCTAAATGCATAGCTTCACTGGAGATGTTAACTCTTTGCTGTATACTAACCTCTTCTCTGAAGGGCTCCATCGAAGCTTTAAACTACAAGTACAAGACAAAATACCTTCTTAATCACAAAGCCTAGAAACCTGGGGGATTTGTAATGAACAAAAACACTTAGACATATCTGACTTTTCTACAACACAGGCACAAAGTAGAGAGCCAAGGACACATGTCCATGAGTTATCCAACCAGTATAATAGCAAGATAGGATGAAGCTATGTGACCAACGAACAGAATCTGACAACTGAATAAGAAACGGGTCAAAAGTCTTGAGCTTTTCAAGAGCCTGGTCTTCAAAACAAAGAATCCCATTTACTCTTCACTTCCCTCCTACCCCTCTGCTCTACACAGCAACACTATTCATGTTATCTATCCTGCCTCTAAAGAGTACATCATTACCACATTTGGCTAGGGGCATGGCTGAGTTAATCTTGTTGCCACTATTGAATTGCTAGTGTCTTCAGTTTAGGGTAAATATGAAGAACAACATCTCACCACCTGTGAAACAAGGCAAGAGAGGAAAGTGAATGAGTCACTTGGCCCAATAGCTACATTGTACTGAATCATGTCATTATGTGGGCTAGCCAAAGAAGACTGCCTTCAAAGTGGTCTATTACCAGTCTTAAATGGGTGCCTCAATTTGAAGTGTTCAACTGGGACACGAGAGGGTCTGACAGTCCCAAATCCTGGTAAAATTCCTGGGCTAAAGCTGAGACCAAGACATGGCCCTTTATGGAAAGTTCAGAATAAGATGTTTTCTTTTTGTAGTCCCCCAGGTGAGCTCTGGGGTCTCCTGGTGATTGAAGAGGGCTTTGCAAGGAAGAGCTGTGTTTATAAATAATGCATTTCCTTTGTCTTGCAGGAATTCTGGAGGCAGAGGTACAATCAGATCAGCTGTGAACAGCTTACATAGCAAATCTAATAGGTTTGTAAATTAGATTTTGTGTTCATTTGTTTTTGCTGTAAGGCAGCTATTAATCTGCTTCTCCTCTTTGCTGGATGGTGCCCTTCTTACTTAGCAAATAGATCTGTTTTATTTCTTTGGTTTTGCATTTCCTTAATCACTTTTGAGGGGAGCTGTCAATGGGAGATCACATGAAATGGTCCATGGGGCTAGAGAGGTTGCAGAGACGGGAAATACAGATGGGTAAAAGTTACCTTCTGGAAAAGAGCCCACCCACTTTGTAGAGCTTGAAGTACCACCAACTTACTTGTAACCTGTATTTTTGCTGAGCAGTGGAGCCCCTCAAGCAAGCTAGGACTTTAATCCAATTTCATTGTAGTTGATGGCTTGTCTGGGAATTGAGATGGGAATAAAGCATTGGAGAACTTTGCTGAGACATCTTAAAATATGTAGGGAGTCAACTAAGTAAGGTTAACTCTAATTATTGGATGTGCACTCTAAATCCTGAAATAGCACTCTTACAGAGTATGCCTGGAAGCCTTTGGGACAGTCCTTGGCTATAGGACAGAGTGGTGCAGAGAACTATGTAGATGCTTTGCAAGGCAACAAATCAGATTCACTGCAGACACATCTAATTCTCCATTCTCCACAAAATGTTGAGTGCACCCAGCTCTGACCTCTGTCCCAAAGCCCAAGCCTAAGGAGCAGGGAGACAAGGGTGACACCCTAAACATGAGCCAAGACTACTGTTCAAATTGATGTTCTTGTTTAACTTCCTCAATGTTCTGTTTTGATACTGCTGGGAACGGGAGGTCCACAACATTCAGAGGCCAAATTCATTATTCTTCCATATTTTTTAGGTCTTTTGACCATATCTGACCTGTAAAGTATGTCTGATCTTGACCCTGTGTAACTGGAGTGATAAACTGCTCTCACCATCATTGCTTCTGCAACTCGAATGGCCTCAACCATACGGCATTTTACATGAAGTATATCTTTTGGCTAAAATGCATACATGGCTGAAATAAAGAAAGCCACATGTCCCTATACTTCTCTCTGTCCTACTATGGAAAAAATGTCCCCTTTTGGAGACAGGTGACCCTGCCTACAGAGCCAAAGTCTCCATGGTAACTTGAGGAGGTACTGCTAGATTGAGTCTGAGAACTGAGCAGCCTTGGGAGCCAGGTAGCCCTAGATACAATGCTGAGTTTTCTAGGTGGGGCTTTAGACAAGTAAATTCACCCTCTGGGTCTTAGTATCCCATTCAATTAGCAGCATCTTAGAACTACTGAATATAGCCAGCTTCTGAGCATGATCAGACACTTGCTGCTGTCACTGGATGTATTGATAGCATCAGAGACTGGTGACTGAGGGTGAAGTTCAAGAGTTCAAAGGTGAAGCAACTTAATCCCAAAATGTACCTATAGTGTTTGAGAGATGCCCTGGGTGCTAGAGGGCACATTCATGGAAAAGAACTAATCTCCTTCAGTAGTCCAGATGGCTTTGTATATAACACACAACATGTGAATTGTGTAAACAGAGTTTGTTCCCGTGAATAGCTAAGCTATTGCCTTCATTGTATAGACCTAAAGGGACCTTGCCATACTGCCTACCAAGATAGGCATAGCAGTGACATGCAGCAGCAAAGCTAGCTATGTCAGATAGGATAGCTAGGACTTAGGACCAGAATGTTATCGTAAACAGTGCCTGGATCCTTCACTTCCTTTACTGCCTTGTACGCAAGAGAAATCTGGACATCTCACCTACAGATTTCTGAGCAGGTCCCCACTGCACGCCTTTGTGATTCCATAGCTCAGCAGAAGTTTTCTTCCTGAGTGTGCTTGATGCCATGAAAAATGCCCAGTTTCTGGGGAGTATTGCCAGGGGCCAAATCCATCCCAAAAAGGAAGATATTTCTGCTACTCACTCCTACTAATGTTAGATGCCGGATGTGACAGCCATACTCACAGTTCTGAGTTTACTTACACATAAGTAGGCACTAGGTACCAGGGCTGGGAAGATAGTTCAGTGGGTAAAGTGCTTGCTGCACAAGCTCCAGGAGATGTGCTCAATCTGAAGGACCTGTATTAAACATAAACAAAATTAAAGCCAGTTCTAGAGGTGCACACTTGGGATCCTAGCACTTGGAAAGCAGAGAAACAGGTAGGTCTCTGGAGCTGTCCAGATAGTCAGTCCAAATGAACTGTGGAGCTCCAGGTTCAGTGAGAGGCATTTCCTCGAGAAATAAGATAGAGAAAATTAAGGAAGATACCTAAAAACCTCCTTTGGCCTCCACAAATACACACACACACACACACACACACACACACACACACACACACATGTATGTAGAAAACAGAGGGGATGCAGCCACACCAGCCCTCCAAGAGTCCTGGGCAGTAGTAAGAAACAACAGTAGCCCTTTAAGAACTCTAGAACCTTGGAGCCCAGCATGTTTCTTTTAGATGCCTTCTTTCTATAAAGATCTCTCCATGACATATCCAGCTTCCTTCCATAAAACCATAAAATTTTGAAGTTTGGGCTTCCTGTTTTCTTCCACAAGTTTCCTTAAACCTGTGTACTAGATAAAGTACATCAGCCACACTCTGAATCCTTTCATGGTCTATCCTTTGCAAAGCTATGTGGTCTATCCTCTTCATAGCTACAAGACGAGTGCTGAAAAGCAGAGGAGGGGAGAATATGGAGAGATGGAGGTGAGCAGACCGGCCAGGTGTGCCACACAGTGTAGACCCTAAAAGAATTCGTTCTTTGCCTGCATAAAGCAAAACAGAGTATTGAGTTCAGGCATTGCTAGCAGGACTTTTGAACTTGGTTGTTCCAAGATAAATGTAGAGGACAGAGGAGTTTGGTTTGAACTCTCAAAGGCAATAGCATTCGCATTACAAATGCACTTATTATTCTAACAGGGAGAATGTGCTGCCGGCTTGACAAAAGGAACTTGGGACGTGACCCACATGTATCTCTGTGCAGTGGCAGGGGGCAGGCTAGCTTCTAGACTGGCTTCAAAGATATCAGTGTAGCCTGGTTTCTTAGAAACCTACTAACATAGATTCCAAGTGTCTGAGTTCAAAAAGCCCTGCTGTCCCTGAGAAAGACAGAAAGGTAGTTTATAGCCAGCATTGTAATCTGCTTCGGGGACACAAAGCCGGCTAGCTCCTCCCTCCCTGACAAGCTTCTTAGGATCTATTCTAAGGTCAAATTCAGCAAGTGGTTGTTTTTTGGATACTTGCTATGTTAAACTGTTACTAAGTGGAGAAATGGGTGAGTAAAATCCCCCACTTGAAGTCTAGTAAAACAGGCAGATAGAAGACTGATAATCCTATCACAGGTGGGTGTTTTTCTATCAGCAAAAATAGTGATGGGGAGACCAGTGACATGGCACGGTTGATCACAGGTTCTTGTCCTCTCAGCTTCACACACACACACACACACACACACACACTCAGATAATTTGAAAAAGTTTCAAAAGGAAGGAAGTGATAGGAAGGAGGGAAGAAGGGTGAAACTACAGGCTATAAGAACTTTGACCTATGTGGGCTTAGCTGTCTTTATTAAGTATGTGGCCCAGCATGTATTAGTTTATATTTCTCCTTGTGAGCGTTCTTCACTGTAGCTAAGAACGGAAACCATCCTGTCCTGGCAGATAGTGCCTGTTTCCCTCAAAGCAGAGATGGGAGGGAGGGAAGAGCAGTTTTAGAACTCCACTCCCTGTTTCTAAGAACCAATGTCTGTAGGCTATTCCTGGGGAGGGAGCTCTTGATTTCTAGAAGGTAAATAGACTTCCCTTCTCAGGTAATAATGGCAAATTTGCTTTTGTGAAGTTTACATTCACACCCGTGCAAATACAGAACTATTAGACTCGTCATGGGCATGCTCACAGAACGTGTCTACTTTCATGTTTTTCCCCCTTCCAGAGCTGAAGTCGTAATAAATGGCTCTTCGCCTCCAGCTGTTACTGACAGAAGTAATGAAAGCCTTAAGCACAGCATCCAACCAGCTTCGTCCAAATGGAGACACAACCAGACGCTTTCTCTGAGGATCAGGTATTGGTCACTACGGAACAAGAAAGGGGCAGGCCTGGCCTTCTTTACCACAAGCTGCAAATCTGCTGCTTTCTGTTATTTAGGAAAGTCAGGATAGAAATAAAATGCATCCCTCCTGAGGAAACATGTTTCATCTTCAGCCACATGTCGCATGTGGATATGTAGCCATTTGGACTCCACAGGGTCCTCAGTTTAGGCCAAGAACTCTGCTTCTAGGTAGCACTGGTCATAGGTGCCTTTCTCTGATACAAATAGTTGCTTCTTGTTTGTCTCTATCTGGTATTTGTGTCCCCATTCTATGACAGTCCCTTACCTGACTGCACCTCCCATGGCCCATATAGAATGGAATCCTACATCCTTACCACCACTAACATGAGAGCACATGACCACAGATGAGAGACAGAGCTGACCTGACATCTGGTAGACCAACAACAGAGCGACCTGTCTAAGCCAGAGGAAGAAAGCTTTGGTCCTGCCTTGGTATCTTTAGATAGCAATCATCCTTGGGTGGTGGACATGGAAAGGAATTATAACTTTAGCCCTTGGAACTTTAGGTTGAGATGCTGTTGTGATGGACCTAGCAGATGCTCATCTCTAGGCGTTGATCTGTGTGGCCCTGGGGCTGCTGGCATGAATAGACATGTTAGGCAGAAAAATACAAAAATAAGCAAAGACAACTCAGTAGGGTGTTCACACCGGACAGTACTATATCTTGCCAATACTCGAAGCTAAGGAGATTGCACTGAAGGGAGTTATTCATCTTCTAAGGGGTCCAAGAAAGCTACTGGAAAAGGCTGGCTTATAGCAGCATGTTTTGGAGGATACATAGGAGCTTGTCAGGTGTGCCATGCAGAATCCTGCATGTGCAGGGTCTGAATATGTGGCAGGGGATGTGACAATATGAATTTGTGACAAGGGATGAAAGAGAACTGAACAGAAGATAGAGAATGGGGGGGGGGATGGGAACGAGGCAGCCAGCAACACATGAGAAAGAGGCTTGATGATCCCGCAGGGCAGGCATCAGCATGCTGGAGCAAAGGTGACAAGCCACATGTAATATAGCAGGAGGCAGGGAGTTGCCACATCCAGTGGCTCTACCCACTAGCTCTAGATGTTTTGTGGGGACACTTAAAAGGGCACAAGACCAAAGAGTACTGACATCTGGGAACCCAAGAACTGAGAGGCCTGCTGAAAGAGCTGCCACCAGGGTCGCCCTTTCTCAGCACCTCTTTTGGGGCCACATAGGTGAGACGCGTCCCTGTTGCACTGTCCTAACAACCATGCCATTTCATCTGGAACTTGGTGGAAATGACAAGACAGATGCACAGCAGCAAACCCCACCAGTGTGTGGCTAAAGCCACATCAGTTATTCTCCCTAGATGGTTCTAGAAGCCAGTGTTCTGAGTGCTGCCCCAGCACTCTGCTGGCTTCTCTAGGCTCCAGGTGTCCCTGTGGCTGCATCACCCTGACATCTATCTCTTCTGTCCCCTCATCTGAGTCTGTGTAACCTCATCCTCCATTTTTCACAGGTCCCTGGACTTGGAGCCCACAGGGAATCCCAGATGATCTCATCTCAAGATCCTTAATCTTGAGAAATGCTGTTTTTTAGTAAAATTACATCCATGGGTCCCAGAGGTTTGGAAGTGGCCATATCTATCAGGTGGCCGCCATATTCCATGCTGCCCACTGTAGCACATGACGGTAAAAACCTATAGCCAGAGCCTACCTACTTCACCTTCTTCTGGCCCTTTTCTGTAGGAACTCTGGAAAGAAGATGAGAAGTAGGGAGACATACACATTCATGTGTACACATGTGCACACACTCACACATATGGATGCATACACACATACCCCATTTGTGAAGAACAGACCATGGTTTCTGTAAGGAGTCTGCAGACACCAGCCACTGTAGAAGAAATAAGATGCCTCCACCCTGAGGGAAAAGGAATTTCCCTCCACTCAATTAGTTGTCAAAATTATTCACAATAAAAGATTCTGTAAGTGATTTAGAATGATATTTAATAATTGATTGTAATTTCTCATAATTAGTTAGAAATTAATTCTCTCACAGAGGTGTTTATTTATGAGCTTTCTGGGGGCTTTCTTTGCTTTTAAATACTTTGGGGTAAGTAATTGCAAAGGATATTAGCAATTTCCAAACCATATTAGCGCGTCAAGTTATATAATCGTTAGTGAAGAGTAGTAAATAAAACGCTCTTGTTTCCTGCTAAGAAGAAAGAAGTGCTCAACCAAGGTGGCTCTCCCCCAGCACAGTAACTGGTCACTAATGAACTGGCTGCTGAGTGGAGCATGCCATGCCCACGGGCTTCTGGCTGTCCCTTGGCTATCTCAGAACATTCCAAACCTGGATGTACATTGACCGTCTGACCTGGGTCCTGACAGAATCAGGCGTCTTCAGGTGTCAACCACAGATTCTAGATTCTTTCTAGTTTCCAAGGATCTAGACATGCAACCTCCTGGGACTTGCCTCAGGGTATTTATCTTTCAAGATTTGCAGGCTCAAGGCTCAGTGTTACAAAATGCACATCTAGGTAGAGTTGCACATTTACAAGCAACATGAGCATTCTGTGAATGAAGACAAGTTCCCCTGGGCCTGTTCTCTAACGGGGGCTTACTGCAGGAGATACAATTATATCAGCTGACCAAAGCATGCAGCTCCTTCCCCGTATGACAGAAATCCTGTCTTTTTGGTGGGGGGGGGGGGGGTTGTTTGTTTTTCAACAAACTTTGCAAAAAAGCCCTGGCTGTCTGGAACTATAGAGAAAGATATAGAGAAAGAGAAAGAGATAGAGACAGAGATAGAAATAGAGACAAAGACAAAGATATAGAGATGATAGAGAAAGAAAGAAATAGAGATAAAGATAGTGATAGTGATAGAGATGACAGAGAAAGAGATGAAAGAGAAAGAGATAGAGATAGAGACTATATAGACACACACAGAAGCCTGGCTGTCCTTGAACTCAGTCTTTCACCTGACTTTGCCTCCCAGTTGCTGGGAGTGAAGGTGTCAGTCATCTGTGCATAGGCATGTGCTTGTGGAGGGCAGAGGTCAAGCTCTGACACTGTCCCCCAGGAGCAGTGCATACTTTTAGCCTGAAAGCTGTTGAGCAGACTAGACAGGTTAACACTTGAGTCCTGGAGAACTGTGTCTTCACTTCTCCAGGACTGGAATTGCAGGCACTGTGCCTGGATTTTTTTTAAAAGTCAGTTCTGAAGATCAGACTTTCCTGACACCTAACCAACTGTGCTATCTCTCTAACACCTTAGGCAGTTCTTTTAAAAATGTAATTAAAATGTAATTAAACCTTTTTCCTTTTCTTCATCCAGCCTGTCTCATGTACCCACTGTCATCCTCTTCCAAACTCATGGCCTCTATTTCTTAATTGTTGTTACGTGTGTGTGTGTGTGTGTGTGTGTGTGTGTGTGTGTGTGTGTGTGTGTGTGTGTGTGTCTGTATAGATAGATTTATAGATAGATATATAGATAGATAAATAGATGATAGATAGATAGATAGATGATAGATAGATAGATAGATGATAGATAGATAGACAGACAGATAGGCAGACAGAAACTCCTAAATATTTAAACACAACCTGCTCAGTCTGTATGTTACTTACATTCGTATTTGATTTCAAGGCTGATCTTTAGACAACCAGTTGAAGGTGGGGGGGGTCTTCTCTGCTTCCAGCATTCCTTAGCTGTCTGTCATTCTTTTCTATTTTTGTTGGTCATGCGAGAGTTCTCCCTCCCACATTAATGTGTCTATTGGTATTATCCTATAGGTATGACCTATAACCTACATATAAGTCCTTAGGTTCCTATGAGTAGAGCTCCTAACTGGTACTCAGGCTCCTAGGGACAGGCTGTGCTCGGAGTAAATTCTCATGGTGATTTCCTGAAGGCATCTATTCCTTTCCAGACATGACTCTCCCTGTGCTATTCTCGAACTTTTCCACCACATCTAACTTACCCTGGAACATAGAGAGCTGTATTTTGATCACTTTCTTCTGAATACACACAGAAGAGCACTCGTCTGTAGAACCTGGGGAATGTCACAGTTCATAAGCCCTAGGAGACAGCAACCAGAGGAATAATAGTCCATCCACAAAATGGGCCAGTGCACAGGCCAGGAGTGCATTCTCACAGGAGCCTAACAGGTGGAAGCAGTAATTCTCCATCACAGTTCCACAGATCCATATACCTGTGCCCCACCTCCTACTGATCCCCAGTTTCCATGCCTTCCTGGAAAAGTAGAGGCCAGTGAGGAATGAGAGCACACATTACTCTGGCTTCTCATTGTGTTTTTAGATCTTCCTGTTAGATGGTAGTTCCTCTAAGATAGACAGTTTGATGGAAGGTGGGCCAAAGGGCTGCCAATCAAAATTTTTTTCTGCTGTTTATGCACCACTGGCCCATCTAAGGCAGCGTGTCTCAACCTCTGGGCTAAGATAACTTTGGGGGTTAACGTTTTCACAGGGGTGGCTTGTTAAATACCCTACATATCAGGTATTTACATTGTGATTCATAGGAGTAGCAAAATCACAGTTATGAAGTAGCAACGAAAACAAAATTTATGGTTGAGGATTACCACAACATGAAGAACTGTATTAAATGATCACAGAATTAGGAATATTGAAAACAACTGCTCTCAGAACTTCTGTAAAGCCTGGAGGGCATTCCTGAGGGCAGTTGAGCTCTGGGTGTGTTCACCATTTTCCTGGGTTGCAGCATCCTTACGGGGTGACAGAGGATAGAACATCTGAGCCAGTACAGAGCATCTAGCAGCATGGAGACTTTCTTCATTTGGTTTTCACAGGAAACAGATTTTAAAGTTCTTGGATGCAGAGAAGGATATTTCTGTCCTTAAGGGGACCCTGAAGCCTGGAGACATTATTCATTATATCTTTGATCGAGACAGCACAATGAACGTGTCCCAGAACCTCTATGAACTCCTTCCCAGAACCTCACCTCTGAAGAATAAGCATTTCCAGACTTGTGCCATCGTGGGCAACTCGGGGGTCTTGCTGAACAGCGGTTGTGGCCAGGAGATTGATACACACAGCTTTGTCATAAGGTAACCATCTACCCAAGGGTTGTTGCCCTGAGTGGCAGGTATATTGAAGATGAGTGACTGAAACAAGCCACATTAATTGGGTGCATCCTGTTCTTGACCTTCATAATGGCTTTGAGATAACATTAGTGACTTGTCTCATTGCTGTGACCAAACATCAGACAAAAGCAGCTTAAAGGAGGAAGGTTTGGTTTGCAGCGCGTGGCTTGAGAGTCCATCATGGTGGAGGAGGCATGGCAGCAAGAGTGTGAGGCAGCTAGTCATTGCATACACAGTTAAGAAGCAGAGATGGATTCTTTCTCTCAGCTCATTTTTCCCTAGAGTGTTCAGCCTTGGAAACCCAACCCATGGGACAGTATAACATATCCCATGGTGGGACTTCCTTCTTTGCTTAAACCTCTCTGGAAAGTCAAAGATGTGTGTCCAAATCCAATCATGTTGACAGTGAAGATTAGCCATCACAGAGAGCCTTGTCTCCAATCACAATGGACATCTATTCAATTAAATCACCTGCAGGACAGGACAAGGGCACTGTGTGACCAAGAGAATTTAAGTGACTCTGGATTATATCTAAGGTTGGGAATCACAGAGGGAGTACAGAGGTGGGTAGACTATGACCCTTAGCATGTCTTGTAAATAAAACTTTATTACAACACAGCCACTTGTGCCCACCCTCCCCTGCTAATAGTGTCCTGAGCAAAGCTGGGGTTGTTTTTGCTAAAGCAATATAGAGCACATACAGGCTGCAAAGCTGGGAATACTTACTGTCTGGCCCCTTACAGAACCAGCTTGTTCTCTGGAAACACTAAACAGAACCTGACACAAAGGGAATTAAAAAGTCTGGATGAATAGTTACTGGGGTCAGGGCTGTAAGACTCCTCCCAGTATTCTAGAAGGTGCTGCCCCACCCGTAACTTTAGAATCCTGGAGTCAGAACCTAGGAAATGAAAAAGTGATAAAGAAACTCAACAGTCATTTTCTCTATGATATCAGCTCTTGTTTTGCCATCACTGGAAACATTGTGACAGTTACCCATGGCCCTGGTACCTGACCCCTGAGCCATACAAACTCAGAAACAAGGCACTGCTGTCTCACAGACAAAAGTAGGACACATGGTGCTTCAAGTTTCATCCCAAATTGCTCCCAGCCCTGACTGAAATCTGAGACGTGGCACACATTTGTTCTCCTTGACCAGAGATCTCTCTCTCTGCGCTTGGCAGAGGCAATAGCCCTGCCCCTACGTTCCTAACCCCCGCCCCCAAGTCTAAAGTTTGGTTAAGAGAGGGTTTGAAGAGGGGAAGAAAGGGAAGTGTGTGGGAACTTGTCTGACTGGAAGCCAGAGAGGTAAGAGGTAGGGAGACGGCTGTTAAAGAGGAAGACATAGGACAAAGCATCCTCCTAGGCTCAGCTCACCACCGGTGTACAGATAGCAGTGAGGACACCTCTCTGACCTAGTGTAGCTCTTGCAGGTCACGACCCCATACTTTGATACGAGTGATGGGTTTCAACAGTGAGCTTCCCATGCATGCTAAGCCACACTCCCATCTGAGGAGAGATCTACCCTGAATGAACATGGTTGGTATTATCCTACAGGGCTGGGGTCCCAGGCTGAATAAAAAGAGAATTTCTAGACTCCACAGCAAGGGTCCAGGTCACTGTTCCCAATGTGGATTCTGAAGCTCATTCTTGGTTCTACTGGTTATTTGTCGTATGACTTGGAGTAGATCACTCCCCCTTTACTGGCTCTTGTTTACATGTATTGAACGTTTGGGTTGTGTTGTTTGAGTCTGAGGACCTCCCGTGATAAAGCCCTTTAGACACTAATCCAGATTTGTCCACATTTGAATGTGGCTGTGTATCTGGCGGTTATTGAATGTAGAGGCACCGGGTATAAAGTGGACCTGAGACTGGATTTCTCACAAGACCCAAGGGAGACATACAAGGTGCGCTTAGAGAGAGGCTAGGTTATACCCTTCTGACTCCACATTCACAAGCACACAAATGCAATCAACAGAAAATGATGTCATGAATGTTAGGTGACTTAACATATGTGGACATGCCCTATGTCCCCACATGTTAGTACTCTGAGTATTCATTCTCTGTAAACTATATGTTTCCGTTGCAATAGCTCACCCTCAGACCATGAGCTTCTGAGATGACAGCAGCTTTTTCTCTCAATGACTGGACCATCTCTAGGCTAAGGACCTGATAGCAAACAGGAGGACCCCCAAAGGGCTGTACTCCAACAACAAATACTGAAAATGTCTTAATGGATGCCTACCTCCACCTATCAAAGTCTGCAAAACCAGTTTTCCTTGTTTATGTTTCTGACCACTCCATGTGAGGGACATGTAACACATTGCCACTTCCTCAGAAAACTACTGGGAAACAGGACACCAGGAGTTATAATAGATCACAGGACACATGGAGCAAGTGAACTTGTGACACTTAGCACCTCTGACAAGAAAGAACAGACAAAAAAAAAAAAGAGGATAGGGAAAGCAGAACTGGTCCAGAAGGCTCTGTTGAGCAGATGCTGGCTACCCACTGTCTTCTGGGACATGAGATGGCTAAGACAGCTAGACCTAAGACAGTTAGACACAAGACTACAAGGCCAAGATGAGGAGAGATGTTATCCTTAGCTTCATTCTTCTGAGAAACACACACACATACACACATGCATGCACATACACATACATACACACATATGCACTCATACACATATACACATACACACAGGTAAATTACAAATCAGCATAGTTCTTTAAGATGTGCTGCACCTTCAGCGTGTTATTAATAATGGACTCAGCATTTGGTGTCAGACTGTGCGTGTCTGTGAGCTTACTCAACTCTCAGAACTGCCTTTCCAGTGGAAACTGAGAAACGAATGACCAAAATTTGGGTGACTAGTTCCGGTCAGGGTTAGGCTGTGGAGCTGGCAGCCTAGCTTCAGAACCACAACCATCCCTCATCTTGAGGCTTCCTCTATGTGTGCCTGTGGATACGGCTCTTTCTGGAAAGATCCAGT